>NC_061109.1:68483995-68501495 GCF_015104395.2 Macrobrachium nipponense
CCACGAGCACAAACATACGCGTTTTCGCACACATATAATCTTGCGTGCTCGCGCTCGCCCATGGACACACACACACATATACATATAGTATATATATTTGGAGATAGAGATAGTTCAGAAAAAAGGACACTTTCCAATGAGGTCAATAAAGAAAAGGAAGGGAGATTTCCCAAACTCTTACAGTAAATATCTTTGAGGTAAGGCAGCCGTAAAGCTATAAAACACCGCCAATCGTAAAGTTGAGTTTAAGGGTTAGACCGGCGAACAGAGAGAGAGAGGAGAGGAGAGAGAGATGAGAGAGATGAGAGAGAGGAGAGAGCGAGAGAGAGAGAGAGAGAGAGAGAGATAGAGCAGAGATTTACTGGCAAAGTATTTTGTATTCCCTCTTAAACACAAACTGTTGTGGTTGTTTTTCTTTTGCTTTCTAGAGATATTGTAGTATTATTAATAATTTTCAACGTATTTTCGAACTAAATTATTTTTCGGCATGTTTGACTTATATCGAAAATTCTATTCTACATAAGACATAATACAACATTGTTTTCTATTGGAAAGTCTTTTAAAAAAACAATTATTCTTGTCTTACACCTACAGATGTTTTGTATTTGAATAACATGGGATAAATAAATACGAGTTTTTCTGCAAAATAGAAAGCAAAACAAAACTGCAAAAATATTACGCTACCGAATTATAAAATAATAATTGTAGAATCTGTCGTAAATTAATCATTTCTTTAAAAATAAATATCCCTTATGTGAAGTTAAAATTATGTAATTTTGCTTAACAGAAGGCATATGATAACGATAGTCAAAATGGGTATTGAAACCGAGAGTATAAGAGCTTGCAATTATTGTAAATATATTTTATAATAATAATTATATAATATCTTATAAGATTATATTAATATACATGAATTAATTATAAATAATATATTATAAATATATTATACTGATATATAATTATATATTATATATAATATCAACACAATTATAATACACATTATTAACCTACTATATTTAATGTGTAATACATAATATACAAATATAAGAAAAATATACAACACGTGTCCCCCCTCCCCTGCATGCATTAATATAGAATACATTCTTTAAACCATAGATCAGATACCTGATAGATTCGAGCATATCATAGTCGTTAGGAGACATTTGAACGAAACTCATTCATGCTGTCGAAACTTCTTCCAAAGACAACGACACAGGAATCCTTTGATACTCGTTTGGACGTTCCAAGAAGTCGATCAGAGTCTGGTATTTGGTGGCAGTGACCTGCAAGAAAAAAATATTTATTTTCACCAATGGTCAGCATGTAATAAAAGAATGATTTATTTTCAGCCAAGATATGCAAGGAAAAATATTTATTGAAAAAACTTTTATTTTCCTTCAAATAACATTTATATACTCTTGGTAACATATGTAGTTGGGTTTATGAATTGGGTCCAAAATTAAGTGTTTTGACCTTTGCTTCAAACTATTTTATTTTATGTTTTTGTTTTATGTATGAATTTTCCCCTGTAGGTAAAAAGACAGGATTACTCTGATTATTTTTGAAATTCAATAACTAGATCTCAGAAAGTATTTGACTTTTTTCATATGTTAAAATTCATTAACTTGAAAACAATAATTCCTAACAAAAGTGATGTGGAGGTAACTATCCTCAGTCACATATTTAATACGTCAGGTAAGCTATGTGTCTCTCTCTCTCTCTCTCTCGAAATACTTCTAACTAAATAACTAATTCACATGCACTCACCTCTGTCTCTTTAATCTAAGTATCATTAAAAGGCAGAAATATTGATTGTTAAAGTTTGACCTACAGGCCAAATATCTTTATTATTATCCTGATTACCCGCTTCCTTTTCAAACCCATCAATTTATATTCATTATCCAGTTTAAGATATCTTCCTCTTTGTCCCCTTCCTTCTAGTTAACTTTACTTTACTATTAAATAAAACTAACTCTTTAAATCATTCAGTCTTGATACAAAGGTAAAACAAAGGTTTTGAAACTGATATGGAATTTTGATTTTTCCAATTTTTTGGGGTCACAGTTTTATTTTTCAATCGCAATTTCAGCAAAGATATATACTAAAAGTTTGAATCCTTATAAGTTCTCCTATGTTTGACTCATTCAATTTTAAGCACTCATCCAAAACTATGATATAGCATTTCGCTTTCCTTCTTCCAATCTCTCACAAAAGTAAATTAAAATGTGACCTCCCAAATATAAAACAATCATTTGTAAGCATTAAAGTAAAAGTAATATATACCAGTTCGCTTTCTTTTAATCCCAAAAAAGAAGTACATTAAAATAATTACATTCTATGCATTAAAACCAAACCATGATCTACCAGTTCTCTTCCTCCGAGTCCCAGGTCCTGGCTATCGTTCAAGCAGAGGGAGATTTGGCCTTTCTTGGATGCTTGAAAATACTTAAAAAAGGATGGGTTGTCATAGAGTTATCGTGTCTCATGCTGTCCTCTTGACGCAACCGTAATTAACAGACAGACTCCAAAAGGTTGCAGGTCTTTTTAATGTCGACTTCATTAGGCTCCTGAAGTCAACAGCAGACAGAATTAGAAAATTATCAGATACCGCGCTGGTCTTAGGGTTCCTTTCCCGGGATTTCTAATGGCAGTGACTGAGCTTAGCAGAAACTTTACAGGATATATTAATAATAATAATAATAATAATAATAATAAGAATATAATAATAAGAATAATAATTACTTCTTATAAAGATATTCAAACCATGACAAAGTTGTTTAGAACTGACAATATGGTTGTGTCATACCTCATCTCATCACCATATTCATGGAAATGTAAAAATAAAATATATAACTTCTTTCTGAATCTTATCTGCTGTAATATACTTTACAAAATACATACTTTTCAACAATGGAAAATTATTAAGTTACTATCTCGTAAATAATATTCCCTCGAATAATGAAGCAAAGTCGTTATTAATTACGCTTTTCCGCTGAAAATCCTAATATTGTCATACTGTTATATCAACAACGGGTAACGAAACCTAATTTATCCAGCTCAGGGTTATTGAATTACACAGTAAGCATACAAAAATGACGATATTGACACAAGTTGAAAAAAATATATAAATGAAGCCTCGGATTACATTTCATCTCTCTCTCTCTCTCTCTCTCTCTCTCTCTCTCTCTCTCTCTCTCTCTCTCGTCTCCTCTCTCTCTCTCTCTCTCTCTCTCTTCTCTCTCTCTCTCTCTGACCATGAATTATGGAATAAGAAAACCATCTTGTATTATTCCTGTTTACAAAAAGTAAATAAATTTAGAAGATGGTTCGGACGTGATTGAAAGATTACTCTCCTACTTAATGAAATGAATTTTATATTAATGAAAAGTGGTTGTATTTAATGGTTGTTGCGTAAATCGAGTTAGAACGATATGGCGCGTATCTTATCATCATCTCTGCTTGCAAGTTCTTTGTCTCTGCATTTCGTAAAGCTGTGCTGAAATATAAAATTCCAGAAAAAACGTTTATGTAATAGAAAATATGATGTATTAGAAAAATGAATATGCTAAACTAAAATATTAAATATGAAATTTAAATAATATGAAAAAAATATGAAATATATGGCCATTACTAATTAATGGTAAGTGTAAACTACTGATGATAATCAGGACATTGCTAAATCATCTCCATTGTGATCGGTATGGGCAGCTATGGATTGATGACAAGAACGGTCACCCCACGAGAAGGTCAGAACCTTCCATGAGCGGCATCTGGCCACAGTGAGACCTAAACATACCAGCACTGATCGAAAAAAACATGGATATCAACTGCTGGAAAATAAATACGGAGAAGTCATTGCCAAATTTTAAAAGACAGAACTTGTTACGATCGTAATATTTAGAGGAAAATTATACCAAAAACAGAGACTCCTAGACATCTCTTGACTGCCATAACTATAAACTCAAGTTGTGCCGGAGACTGAAGCACTATATTAACCTGAAGTTTACGGAATCTGTTGGCATAACATTTTAATGTAATATTCGGCATCCAAATAAGAAAGATAACCTTTTTCAATAAATTTCTAATTCTCATCTAGAAATAACAAATTCTTATTTCGTTGTAATTTTTCGGAATAACAAATATATAAAAGACTACACCAATAGAATATTTACTTTTCTTTTATGCATAATGAAGCAAGGGAAGCTGATTACCTCTGCATGCAGATTTGGGGAAAGTTTCTTCTTGGATTGCATTGGAAAGAAAAACACTAAAAAACAGAGGTAAATAAATAAAAAAATCTTTAGGTCAAAAATGCTCATATCAGTCGTAATAGCTGAATAAATATTTAACTAACTGTTTGGAAAGTGTAGGCCGTTTTTATTTCGAAACTCCTGTAGTTCTGCATGTTGATTTATTGCTGCAGGCAATATAATAAAATTTTACGTATCCACTATAAGAGGAATATAAATATAGAAATGTAAGAAAAACAGTGAAGTAAATAAATGTGAACAAGGTAATTTTGCTGATTTCGCAGCGGCAACGATTATACCTATGCTTCTATATGTATTTAAAGCACTATTTATGAGTAATATTTCTCGTGTCATCGTGTCACGTTAACTACAACATAGGAATAATAATGGTAGAAAACATACCTAAATACAAACAAGAAAGTCTATATTCATTATTTGTTATCCCCTTTTACTCCTCATTACGATCAGCTCTCCAACGAACGGTGCAATACCAACTGCCAAAAATGACAAATACCCCTTTTCCTCCCATTTATCAGTCAAGATAGATGAAATTGTCATCAATTTACTCAACGTCCACATGATCAAGATTTTTATCTAATGAAGCGAATTCTGAAAAAGGTAACGAGGGTGGAATTTTATAAAATATTTGGATACGATTCTTTTCAAGCACTAAACTGACATCAAAGGAACATGACAGACGAATTTATAAAGTTGTTAGCTATAAGAAAGGTTTAAAATGAGAGTTGAATTCTATCTATATATATGTAGTTTTTATGTGTGTCAGGCCTTCATTTGACCCAACTTAGCTCTAAACATACTTTAGAGACTATATGCTAATTTCCCTCTACCTCAATATGGCCCATTTTTTTTTTTTTTTTTCCGTGTCATATTAACTCACATTAACTTTCTTCCTTAACAACTGACTCGCATACCTTCGTCTCCTCCTCGTCATGAATGACTAAGAAAAATGTCGAAGAACTCGAGCATTGTCTGAGATTACACTGGGGCCCTGATTTTTCATTCTCTATCGTTGACTAAGGACGTCGTTATCTTCGTATTCAGTGTCCCTTGTTGAAATGGAAAAGAACTCCATTCTTATGTAGTGCAGTTGTTCATTCTTCCTTTGCTTCATGGCCGAGTTTCTTTTACATATAATCACCTGGAATGAGACAATATTTTAGCAATGAAACGAGAAAAAATAAGAGGAGGCATGACAGTAGGATGAAAGAGGTTTGGGAATTCAGTTGTGTTGCTAGCTGCTTAATGAGCAACGATTCTAGGATGGGTAGTTCGTGAAGGTTCTGCGTTGGCCCTATGATGCACAGATCGTCTCTTTCGATCTGGGTTTTGCACATTTTGCGTGGTTCCTGATATTCGAATACCCAAGGTTGGAGATCCTACTTCCTGTGCGGAAACTTATTGCACGATGAGAATCGATTCTGACCCTCAGTACCTCTTCGTAGATCCCACATAAAACCCAGTTACACTTTGGGCAAAGTATATTTATACACTACAATTACAGGCCAAGAAGGGACTTAACCGTTCTTTATATTTAAAGAAAGACCCAATGTTCGAGGGATTCTTCGGTATTAGTTAAATACTGACTGCACTTTAGTGATTTTTTATAAGTTGGGTGAACCTTTTTCTGAAGGAGTCATCGTGTATACATGGAGACTTTGCATAAATGACTAATTTTGGTCCCGTGATAAACGTTTTAGTACCGTTGTAAAATTGATTATTAAGACAACTAAGAAGGTTCTTATAAAATAGCTTTAAAGGGAAGCAAATATTTTTTTTTAAATAAATATTCCAAAAGGACATTTATTTCCCAACTGAAAAGATCCCAGTTTGATGTAATAAAAATGCCCTATTATGGAGATGATTTGGCATTGAATTAAGCTGAAAATCATAAAAACATGAGCTGTAATAATTGGATCCTAACCCGTAAAGTTTCTTTCTAAAGACAGGTGTTTTAAAAGAACCATTTTCTCGATACAAGTACATCGAAAAATGGTAGTTGACTATTTTCTTCTCTTTCCACCATGAAGTTAATGTTATGTTTTGAGAAGAAATAGCATAAGCTAAATCATAAAATAAATATACATCAGAGTTTCTCCTGAATAATGACTGCATGCATCAATATACCTTACATAAAAAAAATACGGTGGAACCTCAGAGGACAATTATCAAGCATGCGGGTGGCTGAAAAACGCATTTTAGCTGTTACTTTAGTACCAAGATCAAAGTATATTTGTACAGAAGATAATAAAGGCACACTTAGTGAGTTATGTTGTTGGTACTAAGATCTTTCACATTCACAATTGATTCCCGATCCCCTTATCCCGCGGAGTGACCAGATTTGCTGAACAGGAGCTCCAATATGCAGTCAAGTGCCTAGCTATCGAACTTCAGTTCAGGTCCCTCATTGGCGGTGGACTGTGGAACAGTCTCCCTGAGGAAGTTTGGTAACTGGAAACTTCCAAAGTTAAACGATTCTCCCCGAATTTAAGTAATTTTACTTTTTCCTGTTAACTCCTGTTACTTTTTCCATATGAACACCGTATCCGTTGGAAGCTTGAATTTCAAGCCAATGGCCCCTGCAGGCTTGTTTCACATGCATATGGCTAACGTTCCGAGTAACATAATAAACCTAGTCTTGAGGTTTTGTACCTGACACCTGTACCCTACTCTATTATGACTCTAGCATTGTCATTTGCATTCGAAACAATAGTGGTAGCAAGCAAACAATGTTACTTAAAAATCAGACGTAACAGGAATTAAAACCGAAATCAAACTGACCAAGATTTTCTTAATCTAATACTCAGGAAACTCGTGGTTTCAACAGTTATTTTACAGCAGTTAAGTTAACGTCAACCTTTATTGCTGTAGCTTCATCGCCTCATTATTTGCGATGTTGGGATTACCACAACCCATACAAGATCAGCTTTTGCCATTTTCTAGCTCATGTGGGCCTAGATAACAGCCCCACGCCCGTTAGGTTCCGTTTAGCTCCTCTGGCTGATGTAATCAGTTTCACTCCCTTATTATTTCAAACTAGCAATAACCCTGTTTTGCCAACAACTGTACATAGTAACCTATCTCCACAACGATCCCCACGCAGAATTTAAATTTAACCATTGACACAGTTTTGTGCACCGCATCATCGACTCGACAGTGTTTACAGAGGATACCCACCTCTTTTACATTAGCATTAATTCATTCCGTTTATAGACCAACAGCCGAACCAGTGACAAAACTTATTGGAAATTATGTGACAATCACACATTACACGCCAATCTAAATTTACAAAATGACTTATTGGAAATAATGTGATAATCACATTACACGCCAATGTACAGTGATGCTCAAATCTCATGCTACACGACTCCATAGGCAACCTAGCATACTCCATATCTATCTATTATTTGAATGCAGGAAACGCAATTATTGCATACAATATGGACCATACCCCTAAAAGAGTTTCATAAGAGTGAAATCTGTCATATTGTCAAAACTGTAAGAAAATGTCACGTGCAGCAAATTTCAGAAAAAACTCTTTCGAAAAATTTTCAAAACTTTCGTTCACAGTGACTTCACACATCGCCGAAGCATTTGACCACAATGAAGTCGTCAGAAAGCATCAGTTCAAATGTTAAATAAAAAAAAAACGAAAAAAAAGTTGTCATAACGTTAATAATGCTTCTAAAGCCAATAATAAAATTTGAAATAGTCCTATTTGATTGCTTTTACACCTCAATGCTGAAAAAAAATGTAAATATGTGTGTGACGTATCATTAGTGTCGGTGCAACAACAACACCCACCCGGTGTAACATAAGTAGTGGTCTACACTGAGTAGCGACAATGAAATTATCTTGAAAACACTTACTTTTTATGTGTTAAAGGAGTATGTGGATTTTCATACTTAAATTAAATTGTTGTTTATTAAATTTCTTTAAATTAGTTAAAAAAAATTATGGCATACTAGCAAATATTCGCCTATGCAATTAGTCTTTTTGACAAAGCCAAGATATTGGCCAGAAAGCAAATGAGGTTATATACACATTTTTGTTCTTCAAGTTACCGTATGAAAGAATAAATTATACACCAAAAGCGAGGAAAAGGACTTTTAAGAAAATATCTTAAACCAGTTGAAAAACAAGTGTTCCATACGCCTTGATATTAATACTTATGATATTTCGATTAATAGTCATCTTCTCCATATAATCAAAATCATCATCTTTTATTCCTCAAAGAACAGGTAATCTCTACAAATAAAAACATTAGTAACATTACATCTCATATGGCTTAGTTTATTCTTTTAGACCTATAAATCATTTTTCAAGATATAGGCAGATTAAACGCAGCCTAAAACTTCGACATTCAAAGAAATCTGGTAGTAATTCATATTCCTATTGTATTCGTCAAAAAACAGATAATATCTACAAATAAATTTATTAATAACAGATTATATCTCAGAATGCTTAGATTATTTTTTTAGGCCTGTAAAACATTTTGCAAATACAGGCAGTTTAAACACAGCCGAAAGCTTCAACATTCAAAGAAAACTTGTTTTAATTCATATTCCTACGTTGACAATATTGTTACGACTGTTGAGCTTATTAGGTCTACTGTCATAATGTAGCAGACGTAGTTATGTTGACCAGTCCGAGGAGTATGTAAAGTGTGCTTTCATTGATGGCACAGCTAACCTTATCACATCGCACTTAGAACTTAGCAGCATAAAAAAAGAAAATCAGTTCAAATCACACAGATTACGAATTATACCAATGCATAAAAGGGATCATATTTATATAACCATAAGGAAAATAGGGCTAGTTGTGAATTCATAAACTTTTCGACATGTACGACATTAGAGAAAAGTATAACACTGCTTGGCAACATCACGTTGAGTCTGAGAATTTGGACGATACAAAAATAATCATGTCGCATGAGATTTGAGCACCACTGTACATTTAGTATTTGGTAGGTTGTTAAAGAGCTCAAATACTTTGAAAATCTGCAATTCAAGTACGGTTTTCCTGTGCATTCTTAATGACAAGGTTTTATTATACCAGTTCTGTAACATTCTCAGGTTCGTGCACCACAGTATAACGTAGCTCATCCTACGTAGTGACCGTCAACTCAAGCCGTTTCAGTTTAATTAAGAGTTTATTCTTTACAGATCCTACCCATGGGTTAGTTTCTCAATACCCAATTGCGTCCATCCTAATTTTATTGTCAACTCAAGTTGCAGCAATCTTTATATTCTCGAGAGTAAATTTCAGATTAAAGATCTTATCTAAGTAACCTAATCTTCTCTACTCATATCGTTCCAACCTCTCATCGCTGACTAAAATTAATGTGATTTTCTTAATGTTGTAGGTTGTGTCCCATGTAATGGGAATGTCCACGACATATGAACTTTCCATACCAGATAAAATTATCTAACTGCTGGAGATTCGTCACATTAAAAAAAAAAGGCTACTCTCTTGTATTTATATTAAAAAAGGAAGTTTACTACTAATATATTAAATTTTAATAAGTTCAAAACAAAATACACCTCCAATCAAAGCTTACAAGGAAACGGTTATTACCGAGTGATGTTTTGCAAAATAAAAATCTTCTATGAAGGTCACCCATCATACGTCCTTAATAAAGGTCCCCATCCATTGCAATAAACTCTGGTCGTAGTTCAGATGCTTCAAAACACGAACAGGATACAAATTGAACATTCACGGAACCAGCAAAATTGTATAAAAGTTAACTCCCGGGTTTCTTAAAATTCACATTCAACTACCCAAGCTAAATCACTGCCTAACTTATCTTTACAAAGCTTATAAAAATGTTGACTCAAAAAGACAGAATTGAAAACTTTAAAATTGAATTGAATTAAATTAATGCAATCAACACTATAAATCCATTAATTGAACATTCATAAGTAAATAAAATTTAATTAAAACAAAGAAACAAGGTAATTTAATGCCTATTATTATTAGATTGTTGTATATCTTTACTTAAAAGTAATGTTTTTTTTTTTATGGGGCGGAGGAGGAAAGGGTAAGCCAGCCTCCTTACCACCGCACTTTAGGAGAGTCCTGCCCACAAAATAGGGCTCTGCTCCTATTGTGGACAGGACTAGCTGGCTGGTAAGGTTTTAAAAAATATTTTAATCACCTAAAACTTTAATATTTTACTCACCTAAAAATTTAGACTAAAAATACTATACCGAATTGCGTTCTCGAGCCCATTCATCTCCATTCACCAGGTGTGGGAAACTGAATCTACTCCAGTTAACAAAATCCGTTGTTCAGCCGCCTGCGGACAAACACTACAAAAGAATTACAGTAACAATGATCAAGTTGTTCTAGTCAACAAAAAGGAGACAACTTTACAAAAGCATCTTTTCAGTTGTAAAGCAAAAATAAGATTACATGTATTTTTATGATAAAATATGGAAGTAACTACTTCACAAACGCAGCCTTCAGTTGCAGAGCAATATAAAGACTTGAAATTACCGAACAGGTTTCAAATGCAAAGTAATCTACATCAGCGCCATCTCAAACATCAATATCGGACGTATAAATCCACCACAAACCTTGAAGTCTCCTCAAGACGCAGGAAGAAATCAACGACCAAATGGAGTTTATCGGGAGTGATCAAACAACCACTAACACCAGTTAACACTAAGCTGAAGATAAGATTATTAAGAGGAAATTAAGTTCTGAACTTCCGAGAAAGGTCCTGGAGCAACCAAGGACCATGGAGACCCGAAAAGAGTCATCCAAAACAAGGATCGTAGAACCAACAGATAGCTACTTCAATGAGCTGTTTTATTTACATTTCTACTTTTCTTCTGGTCAATGAAGAGATGATTTAAATATAAAATTATTCCGTTTAGACAGTTTGCTTTAGCTTAGACGTTTGTGATTTCATCCCTGTATCCATTTGTTTTGTATTCACAAGTAGTTCCCTTTTATCTTTTTTTTTTTTTTTTCTTGTGCATAGGAATTACTTAATTCTGCAAGAAGACAGTCATCGCTTGGACATTTTATTTTTTTCTTATATAGAGACGGTTTTATTTCTGTGTCTCACTTCGTTTTATTCAATTGAGCAGCACTGGAACTAAAAATAACTTTCAACTTGTTTTCCGCCTTTTTCTTGATAACACTTTTCCATCGTTAATGCTTCATGATAATAATTAATCGGGCAGAAAATGTCCTCAAGGAAATTGAAGGTAAAACAACAACGACACTATTGATTAATTATATTTGGGATTTTTTCAATGTTTTGTTTCCCATATTAATAAAAAAGATTCTGGTTTTGTCTTATCCTTATTGCTTTGATTTTTTGACGCAGGTGTCTGTACATCTTTCTGTTTTTAGATTATTTATTTAACTGCCCCGCTGGGGAGTTTGGTCTCATTCATAAGGATGCGATGTATAAAACTTCTGCTGACATAACTTCAACTGAAATCATTTAGAGCGGATGAAATGGGATTCCGGTCTTTTGTGTTTTTAGTCCTTAATTTCTTCAAATAGGTCATTCTAGAGGACATTTCGCTTTATTTTATCGCAGAATAAAACTTTAGACTTTCTTGTTTGCGTTACCTGTTATCTGTAATGAACAAGACGAGAAACTTCTAAACCCCGACAAACTTCTTAGGACATATGGCCGTGTGTGATGTCTTTTCAGCACGGGTAGTATGGAGGCTGAACTAACCATATAATTTGTCAACAATGCGCCCCCTTACCCCAACAGAACTACACACACACACACACACACACACACACACACACACACACACACACACAGAGTTCACTGATAAGCATAAGATAAAAAGCCCCAAAAGGATGAAAATTTAAATGAAATTCACCTTTACACTCTTTTGCCAAACCAAGTGATGAAGGCTTCCAAAGGCCTGAAGTGTGTTTATAAAGATTCCGAAAGACTGAAAGAGGCTCCACCACAGCATCAGCGATGGATGAGCCCCACCTCAGCAATCCTACAATCCTATTTCGCATCCCGTCACTCAAATTTCATTTTAAAATCCTCCATCCTTTGCTCCCGATCATTGCGGGATTGGAGAGCCATCGTTGCAGCCATTTTCTCCGTAGGGGGGTGGGGGGGTGGGGGGGAGGGGTAATACTATCAGTTTATTTCACGTGGCGCACTGTAGGCTTTGTTTAAGGTTCTTAATAACGTCCCTTCGGCCTCTAATTGCAACACTTTCATTTCTTATCCCGTACCTCCGTTCATATTATCTTTCTTGTCTCTTACTTTCCACCCTCTCCAAATAATTGTTTTACAGTGCAACTGCGAGGTTTCCCTTACGTTACACCTTTAAGACCTCCTTTACTCTCATTTTCTGTTTCAGCACTGAATGACCTCATAAGTCCCAGTATTTGTCTTTGGCCTACATTGGGTATTCCAATTCGTTGGAGCCATTGCGATAAGCGTCTACTTTGGTTCGGCAGGGGAAATTTCCCACCCCTAAACCGAGACCCTCTGGTCTACTCTTTCTTGGCCTATTTCCATAACCAGCACCTTTCATTAGCATGAATTTCCATTTCCATCGAGGGGCAAATTCTATTTGGGAGTGCCTGACTGAAGACTGAGCCATTTGTGGCCGAAGGCCCCTTTATATATTCATAACTTCAGCATAGTTGTTATACTGAAACTCTTCTTGCATAGTTAAGTAACGAGTTTTGGCCATGAGAGAGCAAAGATGATTTTCTTAATAATCTACTACCTTCCCGGGCTTTTCATTCTCTTACACCTACCAGAGAAGTTTCTCTCTCTCTCTCTCTCTCTTCTCTCTCTCTCTCTCTCTCTCTCTCTCTCTCGTCGAAGCAAAGCACTGGGGCACATTTAGCCATTAAGCGCTCAAGACAGTGAAAAGAGAGCATTTGAGGTGTTGGACAGCAAAATAAAGAGACATATAATGAAGGAAATAGAGTACGACGATCTTTTACTGTTTCCTTTTTACTGCACTACGAGACATAGTCAGAGAGGTTGGACAGCAACCTTGAAGACAGGACCAGAATTAAAACGTGGAAGATGGACAAGAGCACCAAAGTATAAGGTCTAGACCATCATTTCATCTTTTTTACCTTTCCTTATAACATCCATCAACAGACATTTCTAAGATTGGGACGTCTACTCGATAGGTCCCAAGGGACGATTTGGACAATGGTGATAAACGATGCCTTAAGAGGGGTAGGCCTAACGTCTATCTTATGATCCAGTCTTCCCTAAAGTTTTCTTGCTTTATTATACAAATATTGGCATATTGCATATGTACATACATCTTTTCCATTTTGATCTTACTGTACTCTCTCTCTCTCTCTCTCTCTCTCTCTCTCTCTCTCTCTCTCTCCACGCATTTCCTGGAGGGTAAACGAAGAGAAGAATATACATCTACACTGAAAAGAGACTTCGAGCGAATTCAAGCAAAGGCAAATAAAAGCAGACATGCAAACAGGCAAAGTTGCGAAAGCTATTGCAAACATGAACTCATGTACAGTCAAATGACATCGATTTCAGGCAGTTGATCCGGAAATGTTTTGCCATTCAATGCTGTCCCGCTCAGCGTAGACCCTACTCTAGCCTGTCCTTCCTTCCAGTGGTTCTAGAAATTGAAATTTGACAGGAGCTTCCAGCTGACGTGGGAAGGAATGTTCAGAGGAAGGTTTTGAAATGTCCCCAGAATGTGGTTAAATACTTGTCGGATTTAGTTTTGGGAATTCAAAGTTTAAAACGAATCTCCGGTTGTCGTGGAAACTGATATTTGAGTTATATTCTGTGGACAAACTACCCAAAGGTAAATATATATATTCTCCGACTTTGTAATGGCAAAAGTGAGTGGTATACGAAAGGGCTGGGAGAGGGAGGTGTGATATAGAAACTATTAAGTGAGGGACAGAGGAGGTGAAATCAAGTGAGAGGAATATGAACAGCTATGGCCTATTTTCTTTCTTGTAAGACAACTCGGATTCTCTCTAACTGGTCTTTCAAGAGAGGGAGTGTAATAGCAAAGTGAATGAGAAAACATGGGGCTCTGATGTGGCGGAAGGCGGGGGGGCGGGGGGTTGGGGGGGGGGGGGTAATAAGTATTAAGCGAGGGAGAGACAGGAAGTGAAATCGAGTGAAAGAGATACGATTAACTCAGACCCATTTTCTTTCTTGTAATACAACTTGAAATCTCTCTTGCGAAAGACCTTCCCCCAATATCGTTTCACGCCCCGTGATATATAAAGGAAATTAATACTTTTGGGAAGTTACTTTATTTCAATATCTCTTCGTTGACTAAAAATTCTGGCAAAAATATTGTTGAACGCCCAATGAAACACAAGAGATAAACCTCTCTGTAGTACATTGCATTCAAAATCTTCAAAAAAGTCACGCGGCACACAACTTTGATGATTGACAGTAGACCATAATACGATCAAGTTATTCTGAAAAATATATTTTTGTATTTTTTCTATTTAGAAACATACATTACTGTTACTTTTTGAACGAATACAGGAATTTCCTGATAACCTCTGCATGCAACACTCTCAGAAAATAGAGCTAACGGAATGTTATCGCCACCATCGTAAAAATAAATGGTCGATTTGCATGTTGAAAACTCCTTCCATCTTTTCTCAATGACCCGAAGGGTAAAAAAGGTCACCGTTATATAGGACCCAGACTCCATTAGGTAAAAAGGTCATACACGGTGTCTATACTTTCTATTCATTTATTGTAAATTCGCGTGACTTTTGGCGACTTATGATCGTTATTTTTCCGAAGTTCGTAGAGTTGTACCGTAATGCTAACGACATGAAAGCTGTTGTAAGAAGTTGAAGATGATGACAGTGATAATAATAATTAAAAAAGAAAAATAATAATAATAATAATAATAATAATAATAATAATAATAATAATAATAATAATAATAATAATAATAATAATAATAATAATATATCAAACACATTATCCTGTTTCCCTTTTGAATTCCTCGAATCGTGCAGATATTGTGACTGTAAGATAGATTTTGTAAAGCGTCGTAATAATAATAATAATAATAATAATAATAATAATAATAATAATAATACGACAGACTATACAAAACACGAAAGGAAGGAGGGAGACTACTAAGTATAGAGGACTGCGTCAACATCGAAAACAGAGCACTGGGGCAATATCTGAAAACCAGTGAAGACGAGTGGCTAAAGAGTGCATGGGAAGAAGGACTAATAAAAGTGACGAAGACCCAGAAATAGACAGAGACAGAGAAAGACAGAAAGAACAGAGGACTGGCACAACAAACCAATGCACGGACAATACATGAGACAGACTAAAGAACTAGCCAGCGATGACAATTGACAATGGCTACAGAGGGGAGAGCTAAAGAAGGAAACTGAAGGAATGATAACAGCGGCACAAGATCAGGCCCTAAGAACCAGATATGTTCAAAGTATGATAGACGGAAATAACATCTCTCCCATATGTAGGAAGTGCAATACGAAAAATGAAACCATAAACCACATCAGCAAGTGAATGCCCGGCACTTGCACAGAACCAGTACAAAAAGAGGCATGATTCAGTGGCAAAAGCCCTCCACTGGAGCCTGTGCAAGAAACATCAGCTACCTTGCAGTAATAAGTAAAGGTACAAGCACCAACCTGAAGAGTGATAGAAAACGATCAGGCAAAGATCCTCTGGGACTATGGTATCAGAACGGATAGGGTGATACGTGCAAACAGACCAGACGTGACGTTGATTGACAAAGTCAAGAAGAAAGTATCACTCATTGATGTCGCAATACATGGGACACCAGAGTTGAAGAGAAAGAGAGGGAAAAAATGGATAAAGTATCAAGATCTGAAAATAGAAATAAGAAGGATATGGGATATGCCAGTGGAATCATACCCATAATCATAGGAGCACTAGGCACGATCCCAAGACCCCTGAAAAGGAATCTAGAAAACTAGAGGCTGAAGTAGCTCCAGGACTCATGCAGAAGAGTGTGATCCTAGAAACGGCACACTAGTAAGAAAAGTGATGGACTCCTAAGGAGGCAGGATGCAACCCGGAACCCCACACTATAATACCACCCAGTCGAATTGGAGGACTGTGATAGAGCAAAAAAAAAAAAAAAAAAAAAAAACAAAAATAAAAAAAAAAAAAAAAAAAAATAATAAATAATAATAATAATAATAAGAAAAACTCCAGCATTGTATCTCAAATCACCATGCACCCAAATGGATGACCACAGGAAGAACATCCTTAGTACAAAAAGACAAGAGTAAGGGAAATATAGCCAATAACTACAGGCCTATCACCTACCTACCAATAATGTGGAAGTTACTACAGGTATCATCAGTGAAAGGCCATACAATTACCTAGAGGAGACAAACACCATCCCCCACCAACAGAAAGGCTGCAGAAGGAAGTGTAGGGGCACAAAAGACCAGCTCCTGATAGACAAAATGGTAATGAAAAACAGTAGGAGAAGGAAAACTAACCTAAGCATGGCATGGGTAGACTATAAGAAAGCCTTCGACATGATACCGCACACATGGCTAATAGAATGCCTGAAAATATATGGGGCAGAGGAAGACACCATCAGCTTCCTTCAAAAATACAATGCGCAACTGGAATACAATACTTACAAGCTCTGGAATAAGACTAGCAGAGGTTAATATCAGGAGAGGGATCTTCCAGGGCGACTCACTGTCCGCCCTACTCTTCGTAATAGCCATGATTCCCATGACAAAGTACTACAGAAGATGGATGGTGGGTACCAACTCAAGAAAAGAGGTAACATAATCAACCATCTTGATGTTCATGGATTGACATCAAGCTGTATGGTAAGAGCATTAAGGAAATAGATACCCTAATCCAGACTGTAAGGATTGTATCTGGGGACATCAGGACGGAGTTTGGAATAGAAAAATGCGCCTTAGTCAACATACAAAAACGCAAAGTAACGAGAACTGAAGGGATAAAGCTACCAGATGGGAGCAACAATCTAAACACATAGATGAGACAGGATATAAATACTGGGAATAATGGAACAAGGAGGGGATATAAAACACCAAGAGATGAAGGACACGATCAGGAAAAAATATAAGCAGAGACTCAAGGCGATACTCAAGTCAAAACTCAATGGAGGAAATATGATAAAAGCAATAAACACATGGGCAGTGCCAGTAATCAGATACAGCGCAGGAATAGTGGAATGGGACGAAGGCAGAACTCCGCA
>NC_061109.1:68508995-68521495 GCF_015104395.2 Macrobrachium nipponense
TGTTTTATCATATCTCATGTATCTAGATTGTGTATGTTACTGTCTGTATCTGTATACTCAATGTATATGCCCCGAGCTGAAATAAAACATATTATTATTATTATTATTATTATTATTATTTGCGTATCACCCTATCCGTTCTGATACCATAGTCCCAGAGGATCTTTGCCTGATCGTTTTCTATCACTCCCTCAGGTTGGTGCTCGTACCACTTATTACTGCAAGGTAGCTGATGTTTCTTGCACAGGCTCCAGTGGAGGGCTTTTGCCACTGAATCATGCCTCTTTTTATACTGGTTCTGTGCAAGTGCCGGGCATTCATTGCTATGTGGTTTATGGTTTCATTTTTCGTATTGCACTTCCTACATATGGGAGAGATGTTATTTTCCGTCTATCGTTCTTTGAAATACTGGTTCTTAGGGTCCTGATCTTGTGCCGCTGTTTACATTCCTTCAGTTTCCTTCTTTATGCTCTCCCCTCTGTAGCCATTGCCAATTGTCATCGCTGGCTAGTTCTTTAGTCTGTCTCATGGATTTGTCCGTGCATTGGTTTGTTGTGCCAGTCCTCTGTTCTGTCTGTCTTTCTCCTGTCTCTGTATATTTCTGGGTCTTCGTCTACTTTTATTAGTCCTTCTTCCCATGCACTCTTTAGCCACTCGTCTTCACTGTTTTCAGATATTGCCCCAGTGCTCTGTTTTCGATGTTGACGCAGTCCTCTATACTTAGTAGTCCTCTCCCTCCTTCCTTTCGTGTTATGTATAGTCTGTCCGTATTTGCTCTTGGGGGTAGTGCTTTGTGTATTGTCATATGTTTCCTGGGTGTTCTGATCTATGCTGCGGAGTTCTGCCTTCGTCCATTCCACTATTCCTTGCGCTGTATCTGATTACTGGCACTGCCCATGTGTTTATGGCTTTAATCATATTTCCGGCGTTGAGTCTTGACTTGAGTATCGCCTTGAGTCTCTGCATATATTCTTTCCTGATCGTGTCCTTCATCTCTTGGTGTTTTATATCCCCTCCTTCCATTATTCCCAGGTATTTGTATCAGGTCTCATCTATGTGTTTGATGTTGCTCCCATCTGATAGCTTTATCCCTTCAGTTCTCGTTACTTTGCCTTTTTGTATGTTGACTAAGGCGCATTTTTCTATTCCAAACTCCATCCTGATGTCCCCCAGATACAATCCTTACAGTCTGGATTAGGGTATCTATTTCCTGATGCTCTTACATACAGCTTGATGTCGTCCATAAACATCAGATGTTGATTCTGTTGCCTCTTTTCTTGAGTTGGTACCGGCATCCATCTTCTGTAGTACTTTTGTCATTGGGAATCATGGCTACCTACGAAGAGTAGGGGGGCCAGTGAGTCGCCCTGGAAGATCCCTCTCCTGATATTAACCTCTGCTAGTCTTATTCCAGAGCTTGTAAGTATTGTATTCCAGTTGCGCATTGTATTTTTGAGGAAGCTGATGGTGTTTTCTCTGCCCCATATATTTTCAGGCATTCTATTAGCCATGTGTGTGGTATCATGTCGAAGGCTTTCTTATAGTCTACCCATGCCATGCTTAGGTGGTTTCTTCTCCTACTGTTCTTCATTACCATTTTGTCTATCAGGAGCTGGTCTTTTGTGCCCCTACACTTCCTTCTGCAGCCCTTGTTGTTGGTGGGGAATGGTGTTTGTCCTCCTCTAGGTAGTATAGCCTTTCACTGATGATACCTGTTAGTAACTTCCACATTATTGGTAGGCAGGTGATAGGCCTGTAGTTACTGGCTATATTTCCCTTACTCTTGTCTTTTTGTACTAAGGATGTTCTTCCTGTGGTCATCCATTTGGTGCTTGGTGATTTGAGATACAATGCTGGAGTCGTTCTGCTATTCGTGGGTGTAGGGCCTTGAAGTTTTTCAGCCAGTATCCATGGACTTCATCAGGACCTGGGGCTTTCCAGTTTGGCATTTTCTTTAGTTGGTGTCTGACTGTGTCTGTCGTAATCTCTGTGAATCTTTGTTTTATTCTCCCTGTTTCTTCTTCTTGACTTCCTGGAGCCATGTTGCATGTTGTTGTGTGATACCGGATTGCTCCATATGTTTTCCCGAGTCTCGTTACTTGGTTCGGCTTCAGGAATTTCTGGGTGGTTGTCTTCCCCTCTTAGTTGGCTGTATAGTCTTTCTGGTTTGGTTGCGAATAGTTTGTTCTGTTGGTATCCCTTATTCCTGTTCATGTACCGTTGGATCTTAGGTGCTTTGGCCTTAAGCCTCTGTTTTACATCTTCATTGTGTTGTTTAGTCCCTCTCTTGTACTTTGTATTTCTCGCTTATTATTATTATTATTATTATCATTATTATTATTATTATTATTATTATTATTATTATTATTATTATTATTATTGATGAAAGTTCGCTGGAGTATCACATAAGAAATTCAGAGGAGTAGGCAGGTTAGTATCATATGTACCTCTCTCTCTCTAAAGTATCCATGTTTAGACATATAAACTTGGATTTTAGGTTTTCGAAAAATATAGTAAATTATTGGTAAGAAATCTCCTTTAACTTAATGTAATAAAAAAATTGCAGCGAATAATACAATTAACGAAAATGAATACAGTTAAAATCATTCTTGCCTATGTGAATTACATGACTGAAGACCAGGAATATTGTCTCATATTCTGAATGCCTCCGTTGCATTCACTCTGCATGCAAGCATGAGTGGCAAGCAGCAAAATGTCCCTCTCCCCATTGAAATATCGAGTTCAGTGCGTCATTTCTGCTGTTTATTGTGTAATGTTCTTCATGCAAATCCTCCCTCAGGAGAAAATTATTACTCTAATACTTTACTTGTGGGAAACTTCTCAAATGCGTGTACTGTTATAACCGAAGGTTTTATGTGTTGGGTTTCGCTACAGGCTACGAGTTGCAATATCTGCATTTTCACTCCTGAACTCTAAGCGAGCTTGGTAGGATAGGAAGCAGCAACCTGAGTCTATGAAGATGGAAAATTGCAGTGTCGTAAGACCAAGTCATCAGTTTTATATTAGAGGTAGATTGCAGCCAACCTGACTCTGACCATAGACGTTTGTCTAAACTCACTCTCCCACTTGAGAACACATAAAGCTTACATTTATTTATTGTTCTTCCTCTGTTCTTTATATATCATTATCTGTAGATAATCATGGTGTGTGTGTGTGTGTGTGTGTGTGTGTGTGTGTGTGAGAGAGAGAGAGAGAGAGAGAGAGAGAGAGAGAGAGAGAGAGCCCACCTTTAATCCAATTTCACTCACAGCTCTTCTACCAGTGATTATCTTCCATCGATTCCTTGATAAAGGAATTATAAGATATCTGTGCGTGTGTGTGACAAATAGTTCCTCCTCTTTGTCAAGAGATTATGTCCACGGATCCTGGCCTACTATTTGACCAATAGTTCTCTAGTTTGGTCTGGTATTTGAGTAATGGTTCTCCAGTTTCCACATTTGTCTAGATCAGACACATGTTTTTTTTTATCCAATACTTCGTTTTCCCCGAATAACATTCGAAGAATTCTTCTCAGTTTTTAGAAGTGAAGAGGTTGTGTAGACTCTCCAATGAAATCGACTGATGTGTCAATATTTACCCTTTGTTACAATGGTGTACTTCTCATCTTAAATGAAAATGCATTTTGGTGTTCATTTAAACATTTTATATTTTTTATTTTAACGCGCGTATACACACACACACACACACACACACACACACACACACACAGAGAGAGAGAGAGAGAGAGAGAGAGAGAGAGAGATGTTATAAAGGATTAAGCCCCTTTGCGATACTCTTAGGGGTCCATTTTTTTCTTCACAGTGTTGAGCGACTAAGAGAAAAGGTTTTGAACTTCAAGACAGACTACGAGCCATTCCATTTGAAACTACCTCTCACTTATCTTCCCCTAAAATAAACGAGACTTACACTTCTGAGACATTCTAAAAGGGCCACCCACTTTTAAAAATCTAAAAATAAAAAAAATAAAGCACAACTCCTGAAGCATTTACCAACTCCAGCTCGCTACCCACCAACCAGTTCAGTAGACGACCCCAAAAGTCAAAACGACCTTATTTCGTCATGAACGTCAAAGGAATTTTGGCTTCTGGAATTCCTCTCACTGCTGCAGGAATTCTCTCGGAAAGGTCTTGTCATATCCAAACGAAGGCTCGGCCTTTTTCTGAATTTCTGAAAAGTCTTGCAGGAGGTGTTGTCAATTCTGTCCTTAAACTGTAATGTAATTCTCAGCTTCATAGACTAAGGGCAAACTTTGTAACATTGCTCGTTCCTGCCTTGTTACTCGTCGTGCTAAGAATTAAAATTCATTCTAAGCGTAGTACAAGACTTTTAATATCTTAATCAATTGTTATCGATACAGTATGATGATCTATTAATGTGACCTTAATTTGATTTCAAGGAGTAATGTACAGCCAAAGAAATGATGTACACACGCCATAAATTACATTACGAGTATGTGCTCCTATAAAGTAGCTCATTTACGAAAAGATATTGAGAGAGAGAGAGAGAGAGAGAGAGAGAGAGAGAGAGAGAGAGAGAGAGAGAGAGAGCAGTGAACACGCTGACGGCAGATGCAGCATGTATGCATGGAAAGTAAAACCCGAGATCCCTTTCACAAAATGGCATCTTTATAACCGAGCATTTTCCAGTGCGCCTTGAGTAACATCTTATCTCCATTGTTCGAGATCTTTACAGTTGGGACGTGCTCGAATTTTGGGGCTGGGCCAAAAAAAAAAAAAACCCTCCGTTCTAACAACGATTTTCCTGTCGTTTTCGAGAAGGGAGACAGCAAAGTCTCTAATAGTGGCCCAAAAACAAAGCAGCAATATTGTGTTGATTGAAAATAATAATAATAATAATAACACCCCTTCCTATCGCGGCTGAACTTGGACTTAAAGGCATCTGGAGTGTCACTATTCTTCTCAGTGACATCAAAATCTATGGATTAGACACTAATATCTGTAGTTTAATGTTATATTTGGATGTCACCACCTTCCCATCCCTTTCTTACCCCCGTTTCTTTCGGGACTAAACTTGGACTTAAAGAACATTGGAAGTGTCACTATTCATCTCTGCAATCTTGAAAACCATAAATTAGACACTAATATCTATTTTTGGTTATTTTGGAATGTCATCCCCTTCCCAACCCTCTCATCTGTCCTGACTATTGGGGTGAACTTTTGGCTATAACACTGATATCTGCCATTTTCTGTTATTTTTATATATCAACCCCCTTTCTATCAGGGCTAAACCTGTCACTATTCATCTCAAGACCTCAAAAACTATGGATTAGACACTAATATCTGTCATTTTTAGTTATTTTTACGTCACCCCTTCCCAACCCTTTTGACCCCGCTTCCTTATTTGGTCTGAAATTAGACTCAAAAGGCATCAAGAGTGTCATTATTCATCTCAGCGACCTAAAAAACTGTGGATTAGACACTAATATCTGTCGTTTTCAGTTATTTTTATTTTCACCCCTTTAGGACCACAACGCCCCCCTTTAGTGCCAGTGATGTGTTACCCCCCCCACCAACCTATTCTTCCCCAGATGCTAAATTATATGTATACCAAATTTGGTTGAGATTGCTCAATGCATGTAAAAGTGTATGTGGCACACACACATACATACATATATCCATTTTTATATATACAGATATATACTACATATATTAAAAAGGTAAACTACTGGTCATATTTCTGTTATAATCTTAAATAGTACCTGAAAAAAGAGAGTAGGATTAATGTGCTCTCTCTCCCTACTAAAATGTAACCTAATGGTCAAATTCCAATCATGGTTTCAAATTGTAGTTATTTCTAGTTGAGTATTAGACTACTGAGAAGCATTCTATGTAGATGTATATGAAGGACTAGGTTAATTTCGGGGAAGTTGCCCGCACAAGTATTCATCCATGAGTCAGCTGTTATAGTACAAGTATTTTTGTGACCATAGACTTCTTGTTTTTTTATGAAAAAAAAAAATGCTAGTATACTCGCGCTATTAATACCAGGATATTTATTTCACTTACGACCTACTGAGCTTCCCTTTAAGAGATGACAGGGCAATTAAGACGGTCGTATTCTGTTAGGGTAAGAGTTACAGCTTAAGACTAGAGGGCCAAAAAAAAAAAAAACAATGGTCTTGGGGTGTTTGTTTTTCATCGAGGTTGAAAGTTTCCAAACAAAATACCTCTGCATTATGTAAGCTCCCTCCGTCTGCCTTCATTGTACCCGGCGGAGGTGTCTAAGGCTAACGGATTTATGCCAAAGATTACAAAGATACATACACAACACACTCTTACACACACACACACACACACACACACACATCATGTTCATGACACAAACACTGGAATAACATTCCCCGAAGGCAAAACAACACAAAATTTTATTGTCAAATCGGGGAATTCAGAAAACATATTCCTTTCTATTTCACAAACATTAACAAAGACATGAAATGACTATGGTGTACCTTTGATAGTCTTTTCAGCCATTTAGAAATCAGTCAGCAAAACAGGCAGACAAACACAAGGGTAAAACGAGGAAAACAGACATTTCGGTACAAAGAGATATTATGGTTAAAAACACAGCTAGGAAAAATATCAGCAATTTGTTCCTCCCATGTCCACTGAACTGTATATTCCTCCTCGGTTTTGCAGCACCTAAGCTTTTGTGCAAGTGATGTGTATATCAATTCGTGTTGCTCCCACACCCAACTCTCTCTCTCTCTCTCTCTCTCTCTCTCTCTCTCTCTCTCTCTCTCTCTCTCTCTCTCTCTACATCAAGCGAGAAATATGGCGGATATTAAAGCACCGAGTGAAACAGAGAAACGAAGACGGAAAGGTTGAAACATACAAGGAAGTGTGTTCATAATATTGAGGAAAGAGCAACCATTAAAAACAAAGAATAAAACAAAATAAAAATAAAAATGAAGAGGGAAAATTTCCACGAAGTAAATAAAAGGAAGAGCCTTTTAAAACAGATAAGTCTATAGTAATGCTTGAAAATCTTAAAAGAAAGCAAAGTTGCTACTGTAAGGTAGCTTTGTACAGCTGAATACAGCCTGACAGAAGAGGATGTTGGTGGAAGTCACAGAGTAGCATTATACTCTGGTTTTAGTTACTTCGCCTTTCGACTCCAGGCCCCTGCAACCCCTTAACTCAGCTGTGTGGGTACCAGGTATGATTTGAAAAAAAAATTTGGAATAAATACCTCATTCCCTGAGATCTGTTGACAGCACTATCCTTCAGATGCCACTGATAATATCCTTTAAATGCGAAAAACCATCCCTACCCGATTTCATTCCAAAACAACTGCATCTGCTCACTAGTTCCTGTAATCGTGCAATGATAACGTAGTTATTCTTTTATAACACTAATGCCTCCAGTCATGCTATGAAAAAATTAGTTATTCTTCCAGAAGGGTATTTTAATAAAAAAAAGTGCTATTGGGAGGGGAGGGGTGTACTTTGATAAGAGAAAGCCTCATGTTATTCAGGAAGTGGGTTCCATGTAAACTGACGAAGTTCTGGTTTCTAGGATCTAGTTAACAGTAATTTGTAAAGCTTCTCAAAAATAAAGGCCAATACCTTTTCAGTATCCAATAAAACAAATAAAAAAATTATTTGAGTATTTTCATAAAATGGATTTGCTAGGCGAAAAATGGTTACATAGTCCATCCGATTAATGTGAATATGACATATTAACTGCAAAGAGATATACCAGAAAACCAGCCTTTAAATCTAATAAAAGAAACATTGAAAATAAGAAAAAGGAAATTACCTGAAACCCTGGTGACTTTAAATTCTCATTCTAACCAGCACCTTCAGGGCGATATATCACGCAGCAGGAAGTTTAACCTTCGACCTCAAATTTAAATTTCGTGGAGGCAAAAAATTATTGTCCACAGGTCGCCTTAAACTCCCATTCGCTAAAACCGCAATGTTTCATCTTTCTCTCGGAACTAACAACTTATTTTCCCCTGGACTGAGCGCTGCTCACTTCTTAGCCCAGGACCTCTTTTCTCCTTAGATAACAAAAGATTCTTCATGCATTATGAGCGTGCAACAGAAGCTTGGACGCTTATCTTTTAAGCTTGAAGGATGTGGAATCTTATTATCGCTTCGATTTATCTTTCCGGCGTATGAAAAAAAATATTATCTTCTCTTAGTCTTTACCAGGATTAATCCCCTTATTTTTTTTCTTATTACTTATTTTCCCCCGAGATATACAAAAAAAATTTTTGTAGTAGAAAATCTTTAATAGTTTTTTGGTACAGATTAAAACGGTTTTACACACCAGCACTTAATCAGTATTAAGCTCTCAAAGGGAATAAAAGGCCCATTGTGGACCGCTGAACTTTGTACATCCAATAGTGAATTAATGTAAAATGTTTATGGAAAACTCAATGCTCAGGATATCCGAATTACCTTCTCTGTTAGATGGGAGAAAAGGAAACACATTTAATGTAAAGTAATGTGTTAGATTTAGGGAATGAAAAAAACGAGGACACAGGAGGAGTAAAAGTAATTAATTTAAATGATACGAGAGAGATCAAGGAGTTGTTTCGGATACAAAGAACAAAAGAACATGTATGACAATTAAAATGAAAGTTCAAACATGTGGTTAAATAAATTTTCAAAATATAATACCATGTGTTAGTACATACAGAAATAAAAAATGAATATAGAAATACAAATGCAAAAATAAAGGATAGATAATATTTTATATAGTACGCATATGTACAAATAAAATAATGGCTGTTTATCCATATATATATATAATATATATATATATATATATATATATATATATATATATATAATATATATATATATATCTCTCTCTCTCTCTCTCTCTCTCTCTCTCTCTAAAAAATCACCATAACGTGACTGGAAAATCTTCAAGTAATCAAAGTCCACAATTATGTAAAATGTGTATTAAAAAATACATAAAAGACGGGAGCTTTAGTCTACTTGATCAGTAGACCTCATCAGCCGTACTGATTAATACGGCTGATGAGGTCTACTGATCAAGTAGACGAAAAGCTCCGTCTTTATGTATTTTTAATATACATTTTACATAATTGTGGACTTTGATTACTTGAATATATATATATATATATATATATATATATATATATATATATATATATATATATAGATATATATATATATATATATATATATATATATATACATATAAATATATATATACTATATATATATATATATATATATATATAGATATATATCTATATATCTATATATATATATATATACTATATATATATATATATATATATATATATATACATATATATATATATATATATATATATATATATATATACATATATATATATATATATATATATATATATATATATATATATATATATATATATATATATATATATATATATATACATACATATGTGTGTGTGCGTGTGTGTGTGTTTGTGTGTTTATAAGCTTCAATGGCCCTATATTCCGGTGGCGAGAGTAGTCCTTGAAAGCTTGTATATTTTTGTAAATATGACCTCAATTGCTTACCGAAATGCTTCTTATGAATACATGGTGCAATTGTGCAAGTGGTCAAATTTAATATATACATATACGTATATGTATATATATTAGATATATATATATATATATATATATATATATATGTATATATATATATATATATATATATATATATATATATATATATATATATATATATATATATATATATATTATATATATATATATATATGTATTGTGTGTGCGTGTATCTGCAAGACTTTTACGTCCTTGTAGAACAAAACCAAATGCAAATGGCTTTCCGTAGCCAAGGTCTCGCGAGTTTTTTGTCAATAACATCTGCATATTATTGTTACCTGGGAAAATATTGTTCCGATTTCTGAAACAAAACCATTTTCCAGTTCATGTACACTTGGTTCATTTCGAAAATATTTTTTGCTAATAAAAAAAAGGAAACAGTCATTTAACCTACTTTTCTTTGAATGACTAATTATTCAAGATAGTGTGTAAATAATTAATTTATGTTACAATGAAGGAATAATCAAATATGCTGCGTTTATTCCAATGTTTCTTTAAAGTCAAGAATTATTCATTACGAGGCTAATTTATACGTTACAAATTATATTTAAACATTGCCTCAATGTTTAGAAATATATCATGAATCCTTAAAGATCTATGAACAGTGCTTAGAAATATGTCCAAAATGGCGTTTCATGGCTTAAAGGTAAATAAAGTTACTAAAGAACTTAAACAGGTATAAGACGAAATTCCCTAAGCTACCTTAATTATACGGTTATCATCATAATAGATATAGATATCCTTTTATTTCAAAATACAGTGCTTGAGGGAGAAAGGAGAGAGAGAGAGAGAGAGAGAGAGAGGGGGGGGGGGGAGTTAATAAACTCGTATGGAACGGGCAGCCTTTTTATTTATTAAAAAAAAAGATCCAATATATCTAGGCAGCAGCAACAACAAATATTTTGAGCAAGTTATTAAATGATACTGTGCGTGCGTGTGTGTGTGTGTGTGTGTGTGCGTGTGTGTGTGTGTGTTGTGTTACATGCTTCAATGCTAAAAATGGATAGATTATTTTTCAGATGGCAAGTTCCTTAATTTGCATAAACCTTGGTAAGATATTCAATTTTATCTTTGTTAAAAAAGTTAAAAAGGGAAGTCTTTCCAATTTTGGATTGATAATCGTCCACGTTTTATTTCGAAAATATTTCTAAACTTCAAAATAAAAGATTAACGAGAACAAAAGAGAGAGAGAGAGAGAGAGAGAGAGAGAGAGAGAGAGAGAGAGAGAGAGAGAGAGAGAGAGAGAGAGACGAGGTGGTGAATCATCTAACCTCTGCATTAATAATCAAACTAAACTTGGAATGAAGACTTTACTGTTTATGGAGATCTAGAACTTGCTTTATCTCACGTTTTTCCTGTTTCCTTTCATTCAATTCAATTACACAGCAGAGTTACTTGTTCATCCGGACATCCTGAGGCGAATAAAGATATAAGTTTTGTATTGCCAAAAAATTAGAATTAAATGAATAAGAAAGACAAACGTTTTTGTGAGATATTTCTCTCGAAAACTAGGAATATTAATTGAGATTCTTTGAGAATGTTAATACATTTTGGGGAATTCATAATGACCGAAACTATTGGACGATTTTTGTCGTATTTCCTACGTATATCAGTTGGTATTTCATGGCAACGAAAAAAAAAGAATTTATTTCAAACTAGACACATGTAAACGACATCTTGTCTCATCCCAGAAGTATATCACTTAAAACACCATGGTGAAAACAAATCCATTTCAAATATTTGCGACTGAGTAAAGGAACCAGCAAAAATACAGAGAAGTATTCCTCCGAAACAAACGCAAGCACAGTAAGCATATATATGCAGCCTCCGGCAAAAGTAGATTACAAGTCCAGCCAAGCATGCAACTCCTATGTCTGAGCATCCAATAGGGAAAGACAGGTCACCCGGATATTACGCTCTATCTCTTACGTGTATTTATTTCTGCTGTGGATTTTTCTTCTTATTTCATGGATGCGGCTTTGGGCAGTGGTGGTACGCTATACTGAATATTTTTGAAATGTAGTTTTTTTTTTATTTATCAAATGAGACGTGTTCGTTCTTCTTATAGAGAAATATATGTTTTTTTTGGGGGTGGGGGGTTTTACATTTAGGAAATGAAATGAAATTGGTATCTAAAATTACTTGTGGATTACCCAATTCTTTGTTATTGTTGTGTATATATTACTTTGATAATTTCTTCTTTTTATTTTTTTTACTTCCTGCTTTTTATATTCGACACTAAGAGAATGCTTAGTAGAATGTTTGAGCCTCCTTTAGGCTGCTATCATCAATCTGTAGTTTCAACATTCAACATTCTCATAAGGATAATGTTTTTGCAAAGAGTTCGCTATTTAATCTTTTTCTGCTATTAATAAGAGAAAATATCAACCAAGGCTGCTTACGTTCTTTCAATTCTTGGTAAATTATTCTTCATTCCTTTGACCTAGAACATACCCAGGTCGCAGCTACACATTTTTACAAAATTCAAAAAACCTTAGAATTCTATTCTGGCAGCGGTAACAGACAGATCTAGAAAACTATCGTGACAGCCACAGGGCACATTTAGAACGCTATTCTGACTGCTAAAAGACTAATTTAGGAAGCATTATTGGTTTAATACTTGAGCAACCTACCTAGATTCACAAACATAACCAAGTATATAATTTAAAATATCCTTCATTTGAAAAAAAATATATACATAATCGATAATTACCTCTACTTTCGAAAACATCCCATTTACTTTTTGTTCTGAAGGTAAAAGTCTGTTTTTTGCTCCTGATTACTTTTCCTAATAAGCCATAATACTGGGAAACTCATTAGTCTCCTCCGCTCCATCAATTCGGTCCGAGACAAAAATTGAATTTGTGGTTGACAGGGC
>NC_061109.1:68526495-68531495 GCF_015104395.2 Macrobrachium nipponense
TTGTGAGGAGCCTTTTATCTCTTGTTCCTCTCTCCTTTTCTCGCCGTCTCTTTCATGTCCTCTTCATTAATTATTTCACTTCTCTCTCTCTCTCAAATTTCTTTTCATTTTTGTTGTCCCTTTCCGCTCTCGTGATACCAGAAAATCTAATTTCAAGGACAGGTGGCATTTTCAAAAGTTCCCGTAAACAAAAATAAAAAAGTGCAAGTTTGGACTAGATGAAACTTTGTTTGTTTCATTTAATTTCCTATTTTGAATTCCTCTTTCCTTGGTGGAAGACGCAGACATAAAGCTCTGGTGTAATTCTTTGTAAATTACACAATTACACATCCTTTTCTCTTTTAAAAATATTTATATTTTATGATCTCTTTGAATCATACGTACGAAGTTTTGAAGGAATGGCTTACTTTTGGAGATGTAGATGTATCGTTTTGAGAGGCTGGAGAGAGAGAGAGAGAGAGAGAGAGAGAGAGAGATAAAGATAAAGATAAAGATCAATCATAATTATTACACAACTTGGTCGTAATTCCTTTAAGGCTGATTTATTTTTAGTAGTGATTTCAGTACAAACGCATTAGTTTTTGATCTTAGCACAACGTGTCAGAAAAAGTGGTAATGATATTCGTAGATTAAGAAAAGGTTTTAATGAAAGAATTTCCTGGAATTATTAAACATACAACGCTAACTTCCAAACCCTGTTTGCTTTTCTTCAGGATACAGAGAAACTAACTTGAATTTGATCAGAAACTCGGTACAGATATTTTGGAAACTCTCTCGCTGGAGGCTCCTGGAAACAAGAGGCCATTTCAGGAAATCCTCTCCCGAACTCGGTTCATATTAGTTGTGCAAATATTGAATGACCTCGAGGAACAGCACTGGGCCGACCTGGTCTCAAAACGGTAATTAGCATACGTAATGTTTTACATTGATTAGTGCAGGAGCGTGGGCACAGGTTTTAAAAATTTGTGTCGTTTCATATTCACTGTAACAGAATGTTGGAGATCACGAGACCCTGATTTTTCCTGGAATAGTCCTGAGAACATGATTTTCCCTGGAATGGTTGCAGGGGCTCATGATGATCGTGATGCAGTATAAAAACTTGTTATAATTCACAGTAAAAGGGAGTGTGATAAGTGAGTTCTATGATACAAGGAATAAAAATATGAACTTCATGGAACGGGATTTAAAAGTGATTAAATTCGACGACTATATTAGCATATTTTCACTTAGAGAAACACTGGTCGTTTGGTTTACGCTCTTTCATAGGAAAAGAACACCACTATAGCATTAAAATGAATGATAGATAAATGCACTTAGGAAATACCTGGTGAAATATGATATACTTAGGTTGAAATGAATCATCATAACATTACAAATGACGCATCATTACATTACAAGATTACTTTATCTTTTCACTTGGAAACCATTAAGCGAAAACACACCAGACAATACCGAACTATAAAAGAAGATCTAAGCCTCCAAACTGATAAAGCGAAATACAACTACATCCAGTTGAGGTTATGGAGAGATATTACTCAATCATACTTTATCCGGATTGGAATCTGGTCTCTACCTCTCGATCGGAACAATTCCCTTTTGTTGTGGAACATACAACTTTCTTTGAGGGTGAGCTCTTACATGGACTATATCATCATACAGATGCAATCAATCATTTGCAGAAAGAACAAAGGTTTTGAAGCCCTCTCCCCTTCTCCTCTCTCTCTCTCCTCTCTCTCTCTCTCTCGTCTCTCGCTCTCTCTGTGTTTAAGACAATATATTCTTCTTTTCTTTGCGTACATATTAAATTAGCTTATTTAATTGCATTGCTTCTCTTTTATTATATATCTTTTACTTCGGTAATTTTCAAAAGATGATAATAAAATGAGTTTTTTTTCTTATATGTTATGTTGATAAATTGTTTAATAACTCTTAAAATCCTTAAGCTTTACGAGGACTACTGTTCTAATAGTAGAGGAAAGGACAACTACATTTCAAAATTATACTAACATCATAACACAGAAAATTCTTATTTTATCATTTAATATAATAATAACAATAACAATAATAATAATAATAAGTAATAATAATAATAATAATAATAATAATAATAATAAAAATAATAATGGACAGACTATACATAACACGAAAGAAAGGAGGAGAGGACTACTAAGTATAGAGGACTGTGTCAACATCGAAAACAGAGCACTGGGGCAATATCTGAAAAACCAGTGAAGACGAGTGGCTAAAGAGTGCATGGAAGAAAGGACTAATAAAAGTAGACGAAGACCCAGAAAATATTACAGAGACAAGGAGAATGACAGACAGAACAGAGGACTGGCACAATAAAACCAATGCACGACAATACATGAGACAGACTAAAGAACTAGACCAGCGATGACACAATGGCAATGGCTACAGAGGGGAGAGCTAAAGAAGGAAACTGAAGGAATGATAACAGCGGGCACAAGATCAGGCCCTAAGAACCAGATATGTTCAAAGAACGATAGACGGAAATAACATCTCCTCCCATATGTAGGAAATGCAAATACGAAAAATGAAACCATAAACCACATAGCAAGCGAATGCCCGGCACTTGCACAGAACCAGTACAAAAAGAGGCATGATTCAGTGGCAAAAGCCCTCCACTGGAGCCTGTGGCAAGAAACATCAGCTACCTTGCAGTAATAAGTGGTACGAGCACCAACCTGAAGGAGTGATAGAAAACGATCAGGCAAGATCCTCTGGGACTATGGTATCAGACGGATAGGGTGATACGTGCAAACAGACCAGACGTGACGTTGATTGACAAAGTCAAGAAGAAAGTATCACTCATTGATGTCGCAATACCATGGGACACCAGAGTTGAAGAGAAAGAGAGGGAAAAAAAAATGGATAAGTATCAAGATCTGAAAATAGAAATAAGAAGGATAGGGATATGCAGTGGAAATTGTACCCATAATCATAGGAGCACTAGGCACGATCCCAAGATCCCTGAAAAAGGAATCTAGAAAAACTAGACGCTGAAGTAGCGCCAGGACTCATGCAGAAGAGTGTGATCCTAGAAACGGCACACATAGTAAGGAGAGTGATGGACTCCTAAGGAGGCAGGATGCAACCCGGAACCCCACATATAAATACCACCCAGTCGAATTGGAGGACTGTGATAGAGCAAAAAAAAAAAAAAAAAAAAAAAAAAAATAATAATAATAGAGGACTGCGTCAACTTCGAGAACAGAGCACTGGGGCAATATCTGAAAAACTAGTGAAGACGAGTGGCTAAAGAGTGGATGGGAAGAAGGACTAATAAAAGTAGACGAAGACCCAGAAAGACAGGAGAATGACAAACAGAAACAGAGGACTGCCACAACAAACCAATGCACGGACAATACAGGAGACAGACTAACGAACTAGCCAGCGATGACACATGGCAATGGCTACAGAGGGGAGAGCTAAAGAAGGAAACTGAAGGAATGATAACAGCGGCACAAGATCAGGCCCTAAGAACCAGATATGTTCAAAGAACGATAGTGGAAATAAAAACATTTCTCCATATGTAGGAAGTGCAATACGAAAAATTAACCATAAACCACATAGCAAGCGAATGTCCGGCACTGCACTGAACCAGTACCAAAAGAGGCATGATTCAGTGGCAAAAGCCCTCCACTGGAGCCTGTGCAAGAAACATCAGTACCTTGCAGTAATAAGTGGTACGAGCACAACCTGAAGGAAGGGTGATAGAAAACGATCAGGCAAAAGATCCTCTGGGACTATGGTATCAGAACAGATAGGGTGATACGTGCAAATAGACCAGACGTGACGCTGATTGACAAAATCAAGATAAAGGATCACTCATTGATGTCGCAATACCATGGGACACCAGAGTTGAAGAGAAAGAAAGGGAAAAAATGGATAAGTATCAAGATCTGAAAAAAAAAAATAGAAATACGAAGGATATGTGATATGCCAGTGGAAATTGTACCCATAATCATGGGAAACACTAGGCACGATCCCAAGATCCCTGAAAAGGAATTAGAAAAAACTAGAGGCTGAAGTAGCACCAGGACTCATGCAGAAGAGTGTGATCCTAGAAACGGCGCACATAGTTAGAAAGGTGATGGACTCCTAAGGAGGCAGGATGCAACCCGGAACCCCACACTATAAATACCACCCAGTCGAATTGGAGGACTGTGATAAAGCAAAAAGAAAAAAAAAAATAATAATAATGATAATGCCTATATAAACACAAAAACAAAATTTACTCTATGGGTCTATTGTCCTATATCAAAGGGTGGCGATTATTCATCGATTTTTGTCAGTACTGTTACTATTACTACTATTACTGCTGCTGCTGCTGCTCCTGCTGCTCCTGCTGCTAATAACAGTAGTTCAACTCATCTATGTTAAGTAATTTCGCCAAGTAAACTTTACAACCATACCCTAATAATATATTAAACCGATACTACTAGAAATAAAAATCATGGAATGAAAGAAATAGAAAACGATGATTACCTACATATGTGAAGCTCAATTTAGTATATGACGGGTGAGAATGGTCTAAAGTCTAATTTCATTTTTCTTAAAAAAATTGTTTTTTTTTTTTTTTTAGATATTGAAAAGTAAGGCTCCGTAGTCCATTTTTGAAACAAAAAATAATTGAAGTCCGGAGATTAAAAAATGGTAGAATTAAATGAAGGAATAAATTCTTTCCTCTCAGAATATTCCGGCTAAATCCTCTGCCAACAGAAAAGCTGTTCCCGGCAAAAGCCTCATTGTCCAACGAACGAACGTCATCTCTCGCGAAGCTTCAGCGGGAGCTCTCGTGTGACGACCGAAGGATTCAGGGAAATATTTCGTCTCGGAAATGAACTTTTCACTCATTCAGTGGCGACAATTCCCACCGAAAATGAATCTGGACATCATGATTATTCATTTTCCCTTTCGTGGTCTTTGTCAAGTCGTCCTCATGGTTGATGAGATTTCCATTGAAATTAATTCAAAAT
>NC_061109.1:68539319-68541819 GCF_015104395.2 Macrobrachium nipponense
ATATGTGTGTGCGTGTGTGGTGTGTGAACAACTTGGTCGCGAAGTATATAAAACGTGTTGCTATGTATAAATAAAGGTGATGCCACGGAGGAATATATATATATATATATTATATATATATATCTTTTTTTATATACTATCTATATATATATAATATATATATATATATATAATGCAATCATGTATGAATACGTATTAGTATGTGCATGTATGTAACGAATAATCAACTTGAGTAAAAGTAATTATTAGAAAAAAAAACACATGAAACACAAACAAAGAGAGAGAGAGAGAGATAGAGATAGAGAGAGAGACGAGAGAGGAGAGAGAGAGAGAGAGAGAGAGAGAATAATAATAATATATTTGGTCCTCATTATCGTGATTTGAGCTCCCCAACGAACTCTCAACGACTGACCCTGAAAAAAAGAACGTGTCCAAAGAAATGTTCCTTATGAAGTAAAATGGAAAAACAAAATACTTCCGCAGTTGCGTCTACTACCGGGATTTAATGAAGTCAGGAAACAGAAAACAGAAAACTGCATCCGAAAATAAAAATTCTTCCAAAGGAGGAATTACGAGAAACGTTCTCCTGACTGACGAGGCTTCTGGGATAACCAGGTTGTGTTTGCTATAGATGGGATATTCTCATCTGTAGTTTCTCTGTAGAATTGAGAGCTGGATTATCTTTAAATCTATTACTTGGTACTAGATTTTAAAAAATAATAATAAATTGCCTACTTCAATTGCCCCTGTTTGTGCTTACCTTTGTTGAAAGAATTTCTCTAATTCCTCAGTTATTATGAGGAACTAGGAGTAGGATTCTTCCCTATCAGACTTCATAAATGAAAACATTTTAGCTTTCCTGCTTTAGAATCAGGGCCGATGCTACGTGGTGCGCGGCCTTATTAGAAAATTATAGAAATTAACACGATTTTTTTTCTAATAAAAGAGTGAAAATTTTATGTTAATACAGTATTCATTTTTAATTCCATCTCTCCTGTTGTGGTTTATTAATCTTAGAATACAAAAAAGGATTGAAACGGTAACTCTGGCGCGGGGCCTCCTTAAGGCGCAGGGCTCATCTTGATCAAGTTGGTCAAATAGTCTGAAAACCTACCCTGATGAGAACAGTCTTCTTCGTCATTTTCTCTGGTGAACTCTTTGATATACATAAACATAAAAAAGTAATTCGGGACGGGGATGTATTGTGTCACTTTTACATGTCAAAACAAAAAATCGCTTCGTGTTTTTATACACCTGGAATATTTCTTAAATTCTGCACGCTTTCAACGATATCTCTTTTCCCCTACGAGTATTTATTAATGGCGGTTCAAAATGAATATTTACGTTTGCTTTCGAAGCCAGTGACACAGAATAACAGAAATGAGAATAAGCGTCTTAATGGGCATCGCCCAGTCTCCTGAATTTCACGGGGTCAGGGGCTGGATGGGAATGGAATATCGTTGCTTTTGGTAAAGGGGAACTTCTAGTAAAATACGCTACTCGGAATAGATGGGGAGGGTATCTGATGTAAGTACATATGCAATTATTACTTCTTGAAGGTTGAAGTACCTACTAGGATGAATAATCTAGAATAGAATTGAATAAATATTTTTTATAAGAAAAGTTAGTGCATTAAAAAAAATCGCCCAAAAGAAACGTGAACGAATTATGACACTGAATGAGGGTCCAGCTCGCAGGAAATGTGAAGCTTCATAAATCATTAAGGAAAAAAAATCTGACATATACAGACTATAACGGAGTCATCACACAGGAAAAGAGAGATCGTCAAAATGTAAAAAATCTTTTAGTTTTCCAAGATTAATCTCATGAATGGAAAAAGGAGATTTAGATGCTGGTGATTCACACAAGTACCTACTCTTGACAAGAAAGTGTTATTTTGAATTCACGTAATAACTAAGGTAAACTGATTTCAGATTTGGGAAAATATGAATTTCTGTGAATGATTTAGTCAAATGAATGTTTCCTAAACCTGCCTTATTAAACAGGTCTGCCTTTTTTTGTGTGTGTGTGTTTCTTGTGTAATAGGTGCACTGATTCTGTTTTTTATCTCATATTCTTTGAGATGTGCTAATACACACACATACACGCACACACACACTATACATACACACACACACACACACACACACCACGATATAGTGATATATATATATATATTATATATATTAGATATGATATATATATATATATATATGATATATATATATAGACACATACATACACACATATACACACACAACACACACACACACACACACACACCAGATATATATATATATAGATATATTATATATATATTGATATATATATATATATCTATAGAGCTATATATATATATATATAGTATATATATATATATATATCGTATATATAGATAGTATGATATATATATAGATATATATATATATATACCAAAATCATTCATTAGCCTTGAAAGCAGAACCGTCGTAAAAAAAATTAAGATATGTGAAAGTCTTCC
>NC_061109.1:68546819-68549319 GCF_015104395.2 Macrobrachium nipponense
GAATTTATTCCTTCATTTAATTCTACCATTTTTTTAATCTCCGGACTTCAATTATGTTTCAAAATGGACTACGGAGCCTTACTTTTCAATATCTAAAAAACAATTTTTAAAAAAAATTAGACTTTAGACCATTCTCACCCGTCATATACTAAATTGAGCTTCACATATGTAGGTAATCATCGTTTTCTATTTCTTTCATTCCATGATTTTTATTTCTAGTAGTATCAGTTTAATATATTATTAGGGTATGGTTTTAAAGTCTACTTGGCGAAATTACTTAACATAGATGAGTTGAACTACTGTTATTAGCAGCAGGAGCAGCAGCAGCAGTAGTAATAGTAGTAATAGTAACAGTACTGACAAAAATCGATGAATAATCGCCACCCTTTGATAATAGGAGCAATAGACCCATCGAGTAAATTTTGTGTTTATATAGGCATTATCATTATTATTATTATTTTTTTCCTTTTTGCTTTATCACAGTTCTCCAATTCGACTGGGTGGTATTTATAGTGTGGGGTTCCGGGTTGCATCCTGCCTCCTTAGGAGTCCATCACCTTTCTAACTATGTGCGCCGTTTCTAGGATCACACTCTTCTGCATGAGTCCTGGTGCTACTTCAGCCTCTAGTTTTTCTAAATTCCTTTTCAGGGATCTTGGGATCGTGCCTAGTGTTCCCATGATTATGGGTACAATTTCCATTGGCATATCCCATATCCTTCTTATTTCTATTTTCAGATCTTGATATTTATCCATTTTTTCCCTTTCTTTCTCTTCAACTCTGGTGTCCCATGGTATTGCGACATCAATGAGTGATCCTTTATCTTGATTTTGTCAATCAGCGTCACGTCTGGTCTATTTGCACGTATCACCCTATCTGTTCTGATACCATAGTCCCAGAGGATCTTTGCCTGATCGTTTTCTATCACTCCTTTAGGTTGGTGCTCGTACCACTTATTACTGCAAGGTAGCTGATGTTTCTTGCACTGGTTCAGTGGAAGTGCCGGACATTCGCTTGCTATGTGGATTATGGTTTTATTTTTCGTATTGCACTTCCTACATATGGGAGAGATGTTATTTCCGTCTATCGTTCTTTGAACATATCTGGTTCTTAGGGCGTGATCTTGTGCCGCTGTTATCATTCCTTCAGTTTCCTTCTTTAGCTCTCCCCTCTGTAGCCATTGCCATGTGTCATCGCTGGCTAGTTCTTTAGTCTGTCTCATGTATTGTCCGTGCATTGGTTTGTTGTGGCAGTCCTCTGTTCTGTTTGTCATTCTCCTGTCTCTGTATATTTCTGGGTCTTCGTCTACTTTTATTAGTCCTTCTTCCCATCCACTCTTTAGCCACTCGTCTTCACTGGTTTTCAGATATTGCCCCAGTGCTCTGTTCTCGATGTTGACGCAGTCCTCTATTATTATTATTATTATTATTATTATTATTATTATTATTATTATTATTATTATTGATTAAATGATAAAATAAGAATTTTTCTGTGTTATGATGTTAATATAATTTTGAAATGTAGTTGTGCTTTCCTCTAACTATTAGAACAGTAGTCCTCGTAAAGCTTAAGGATTTTAAGAGTTATTAAACAATTTATCAACATTACATATAAGAAAAAAAAACTCATTTTATTATCATCTTTTGAAAATTACGAAGTAAAAGATATATAATAAAGAGAAGCAATGCAATTAAATAAGGTAATTTAATATGTACGCAAAGAAAAGAGAATATATGTCCTAAACACAGAGAGAGAGAGAGAGAGAGAGAGAGAGAGAGAGAGAGAGAGAGAGAGAGAGAAGGGGGAGGGGGGGGGAAGGGCTTCAAAACCTTTGTTCTTTCTGCAAATGATTGATTGCATCTGTATTGATAGATATAGTCCATGTAAGAGCTCACCATCAAAGAAAGTTGTATGTTCCACACAAAAGGGAATTGTTCCGATCGAGAGGTAGAGACCAGATTCCAATCCGGATAAAGTATGATTGAGTAATATCTCTCCAGAACCTCAACTGGATGTAGTTGTATTTCGCTTTATCAGTTTGGAGGCTTAGGATATTCTTTTATAGTTCGGTATTGTCTGGTGTGTTTTCGCTTAATGGTTTCCAAGTGAAAAGATAAAGTAATCTTGTAATGTAATGATGCGTCATTTGTAATGTAATGATGATTCATTTCAACCTAAGTATATCATATTTCACCAGGTATTTCCTAAGAGCATTTATCTATCATTCATTTTAATGCTATAGTGGTGTTCTTTTCCTATGAAAGAGCGTAAACCAAACGACCAGTGTTTCTCTAAGTGAAAATATGCTAATATAGTCGTCGAATTTAATCACTTTTAAATCCCGTTCCATGAAGTTCATATTTTTATTCCTTGTATCATAGAACTCACTTATCACACTCCCTTTTACTGTGAATTATAACAAATAGTATATTATGCTCATCAAGTTTTTATACTGCATCACGATCTTCATGATTCCCTGCAACCATTCCAGGGAAAATCA
>NC_061109.1:68561819-68571819 GCF_015104395.2 Macrobrachium nipponense
CGCAAGCACAGCTGTCTCCTGAGAAGAATGCAAAATGTCGCACAGGCGGCCGTCATTCTTGTCAGGAGGGCTTAGATGATTATCAGGTTTTTTTCTCAGGATCGGCATTCTCCCGACAGGGACACAAAGATGTCGCACAGGCGGCCGTCGACCTTGTCGGGAAGCAGTTGATCCTGCGAAGAGTCCTTCACCTTGCGAGAAGAGACGTTTTTCTACCCTCGGCTAATAATGATCTCCGGTGGAACTTGCATTAGAAGATGTCTCTGACACCGAAGATCAAAAAGCGGCGGACTATCAGACTACAAGCGTTGGCTGCGCTTTTACTTCAAGAATTTTGGAGATTCATTGAGTCCTGCCGCTCCTCCTTCTCCTCGGTCGCTGTTCACGAGCGCGAAAACCGCAAAGTCGTCCTCCTTCTTGAAGATGCGGCCGACAATCTCCATGAAGAAGGCTTTGCAGTCTTTTGGAAATTGGCTTAACTCCAAGAAGGAGGCGGAAAGACTGTCTTTACCTGCCCTCCCTCCAGACTTTCTGGGAGGAGGGGTATCTGGTATGAGACAGGCGAAGCAATGGGACTCGCCCTCCCAGCGACTGCAGAGGCAGATTTCTCAACGCTGGTGGACGCGTCAAGGAGATGCTCTCTTTCTTCAGCCAAGACAACTTGGGGAATGTCTGAAATGGACCATCTACTCAAAGGATTGTTCCATGTCTTGGAAGTTTTCAACTTTCTGGACTGGTCCCTTGGGGTGATGGCCAAGAGGACACAAGACAATGAACAACTGAGCCCCGATATCCTTAATAGTATTTTGACTTGTATGGATAAAGCAGTGCAAGACGGATCGGGAGAAGTGGCCTCCCTTTTCGGGGTGGGAATACTTAAGAAGAGAAACTGTATTCAGTTCTTTTCTTACGAAAGCTGTCTCTCCGGTCACAGAGGTCGTCCCTTCTGTACGCTCCTCTGTCTAACCAGCTTTTCCCTTCTCAGTTAGTGAAAGATATTTCTCACTCACTTACCGAGAAGGCGACACAGGACCTTCTGGTTCAATCAACCAAAAGGCCGAAGACAGCTGTTCCTGCCACGAAGGGGGAGACACGGGTCCCGAAGCCGCCCTTTCGAGGGATTTGTTCATCTTCGAGATCCTCCTTTAAGAAGAGAGGAGCAGAAAGAAGAGGTAGGGTCTTCTGCCTTTAGACCTACCAAGAAAAGCAAATGAACCTCAAGTCCTCCAAACACCAGTAGGCGCCAGACTACTGAATTTTGCAGAAGAATGGACGTCGAGAGGGGCGGACAACTGGTCCCTCTCAATTGTGAGGAGAGGATATCTCATCCCCTTCAGGACAGACCTCCCTTGACGTCTATTCCGAGAGAACTGTCGGCGAAGTACGCGGACCCTGTCAAGAGGAAGATCCTTCTGCAATTAGTAGAACAAATGTTGGACAAGGAGGCCATATAATTAGTACCCGGATTCACACCTCTCAGGGCTTTTACAATCGACTGTTCCCTAGTTCCGAAGCCTCGGGAGGGTGAAGGACCTGTCCTGGATGTGAGCGCACTGACCGATTCGTAGAGAAACAGAAGTTCTATGGAAACATCCAAATCGGTGCTAGCGGCTCTGCGTCCCCCAGGAGATTGGATGCTCTTGGATCTACAAGACGCATATTTTCACGTCCCCTCTTCATCCGTCTCGAGGAAAATATCTACGATTCATGAATGCAGGGAAGGGTCCTTTCAATTCAGGGCCATGTGCTTCGGCCTGTCTACGGCTCCCTCAAAGTGTTCACGCAACCCTTATGAGGAACGTAGCACGGGGTGCTTCATCTGGAGGGGATGAACCATATCCCCCTCTATCTGGACGACTGGCTAATAGGGCCAAGGTCAAAACAACAATGTTTTGGAGGACTTAGAAACGACGTTGAATCTCGTTCGCTCACGCGGACTGCTCATGAACCTCGAGAAGTCTCAGATGGTCCCCAGCCAAGACATTGTCTATCTGGGGATTCAGATGGATTCTCGGTGTTTTCGAGCATTTTCCATCGCAAGCAGAATTGCTCGAGGCTTGGAGAAAATATCAAACTTCTTAGGGAAAGAACGAAAGCTCAGCGAGGGAATAGTTTAAGTCTTCTGGCACCCTTTCGTCGCTGGAGCAGTTTTTCGTTTCCCTAGGGGGAGGCTCAATCTGAGACCTCTGCAATTTTACCTGCAAAGAATGTGGGACAGAAAGAAAGGGGATCTTTCGGATCAGTTTCCCATTCTTCAAGAAATAAAATTAGACCTGAGGTGGTGGTTAAACCCCCCCCGCTTTCAGAAGAACGAAGGCATATCCCTTGCGATTCGGAACCCCTCTCCTAGTGTTGTTTTCCCCGACGCCTCGGACGGATGGGAGCAACTCTGGAAAGAAGGAAGTGTCAGGAACTGGGACAGGAGAACAGGTGTCCTGGCATCTAAATGTAAAAGAACTTATGGCAGTTTCATCTAGCCTTGAAATACTTCGAGTCGAGGTCAGAGGCGTGGTAGTCCAGGTAAATTCGACATACCACGGCTCTGGCTTACATCCGAAAACAGGGGGGACTCACTCGCTTACACTATACAAGTACGAGAGACCTCTTGATATGGGCACAGGAACGAGGCACTGTATTGCTGACGAAGGTTTGTACAAGGGACAAAAAATGTCAGAGAACAGACATCAGCAGGAAGAACCAGGTCCCTTCCAACAGAGTGGACCCCTACACTCCGAAGTCTGCCGAAATGCTCTGGTCTCTCTGGGAAAGAAGCCTCAGAATAGACCTGTTTCACCACGTTTCTCTCCAGAGGATAGAAAACTTTTGCTCCAATTGTAGAAGATCCAAGAGCAATGCGATAGATGCTTTTCTCATGGACTGGTCGGGCATAGATTGCCTATGCTTTTCCCCCCGTTCAAGATTCTGGGGGAAGTGTTAAGAAAGTTCCGTTCCTCGGAGGCGACGAAAACTGACTCTAATCGCCCCATATTGGCCCGCTCGAGATTGGTTCACAGAGGTACTGGAATGGACGGTGGACTTCCCCAGATCTCTTTCCCATGAGGACAGATCTGCTCAACAACCCCACGCCTTCGAGAGATATCACGGAAACATCCACGCTCTCTCCCTGACTGCCTTTCGACTAATGCGAAAGACTTGGTTCAGAGCGAGAGGCTTTTTCGCGAAAATGGCTGCAAGTGCAATTGCAAAGTGGAAGTCTCCGTAGATGGTGTAGGTCGAAGAAGCTGTCCTCTTTCGCTACCTCTGTGACCGAAATTGCTGATTTCCTTCCTTATCTTCCTTAGAGAGGAATCACGTTTAGCTGTTTCTACCATAAAAGGTTTATAGAAGTATGCTCTCGGCTGTATTTAGAAACAGGGGGCCTTAACATAGAAGACATAAGGATCTCCATGATTTTGGATAGATCCTTTGGTACTACAAAGTCTAAATCTTTATCACTCCAAGTTGGAACCTAGATGTGGCCTCCAGTCTCTCTTCGAATACTTTCGAACCACTGATACGCATCTTTAGGGACCTCTTCAAGGAAGTGCATTTTTCTCTTGACCCTCGCGACGGCCAGAGGTCAGTGAGATACATGCATTAGACTCTCGGGTATGTTTAGAGGAGATTCTGCTGTTTTTCTCTTTCCAACCTTTGTTTTTGGGGGCCAAGAATGAGAATCCCCTTCTAAGCCTTGGCCCAGAAGTTTTGAATCAAGGGCCCTCTCTTTGTGGGTAGAGAACAGAACGGTCTCTCTGTCCTGTCCAGAGCACTGAAGTTTTATTCTGAAGAGAAAGGTCAACTTCAAGGTTGTAATCAGAGCCTAATGGTGCGGTAAGGAACCCGAAGAGGCAAATGTCGAAGAACGCAATTAGCATTCTTCGTATATGTGATAACGGAGGCTCACATGAAAATGCCAAGAGGAAACATTTTAAGCTGCTTAGGGTTAGAGCCACACGAAGTCCGTGCAATTGCAACTCCCCTAGCCTTTAATAGAAATATGTCAATGAAAGACATATTAGCAGCAACATATTGGAGATGCAACTCGGTATTTGCCTCCCACGACTTAAAAGACGTCAGAGTGACTTATGAAAAGTGTTTTTCCTCTTGAAGGACTTATGTATCAGCGGATACCGTGCTGGGACAGGGAGCTGGGTACTGATCCTTAAATAATATTGTTTTTTAACTAAAAGATTGGTTGGTTTTGAGTTTTTTATGGTCGTTTGAAAGGATAGTTGGGGGATAACTCCTTTCAAAATCGTAGTACTACCCCCCGGTATTAGGATCAGGTGATCGGGATCGGTGTTATGCTCCTTAATGATGCCATATGGCAAGGTGTTTTGGTCATGTAAGTGGATAGGACCCCATTGACAAAGATCCTTTGGTTTGTGTCGAGTAAGTGGATAAAGAACCCATCGACAGACAATCAAGAATTCTTAGCATGAGGTCACTACCTCGCTGAGGCCTCTTGAGGGCGATGTAAGCTCCTAGGCAGTAGCCATGAAGTCTTTCGCCGACACAGTAGGAACCAAGGTTTTTCTTATATTTTTGTTACCTACAACTATGTTGTTCCCTGTCTATTCCAGTAATTAGCTGTCTCTTACCCTCCGCCAATGGGGTGCCAATCAGCTAAGTATATCTGCCAGGGAAGTTGAATGTATAAAAATGATATTGTCATGATACAATAAAGTTTTTATACATACTTACTGGCAGATATATACTATTAATGGCCCACCCAGCCTCCCCTCAGGAAAACAGGTGGAAGAGCAAATCTGTTTTAGAAAATGGGATGGTTCCTAGTTCTGGCACCCAGCAGCAGTGGGGCGGTAGATCACCTGACCTACCCTGTAGCGTGTGCCGCAAATTCGAATTTTCTGTCGGGGACGACGGAGTCTATAGCTAGTATAGTATCTGCCAGGTAAGTATGTATAAACTTTATTGTATCATGACAATTATCATTTTTCTCTTTTCAAAGTACACCCCTCCCCTCCCAATAGCACTTTTTATTTTATTAAAATACCCTTCTGGAAGAATAACTAATTTTTTTTATAGCATCACTTGAGGCATTAGTGTTATAAAAGAATAACTACGTTATTATTGCACGATTACAGGAACTAGTGAGCAGATGCAGTTTTTTTTTAATGAAATCGGGTAGGGGTGGTTTTTTGCATTTAAAGGATATTATCAGTGTCGTCTGAAGGATAGTGCTGTCAACAGATCTCAGGGAATGAGGTTTTATTTTATTCCAACATTTTTTTTCAAATCATACCTGGTACCCACACACAGCTGAGTTAAGGGGTTGCAGGGGCCTGGAGTCCCGAAAGGCGAAGTAGCTCAAAACCAGAGTATAATGTTACTACTCCTGACTTCCACCAACATCCTCTTTCTGTCAGGCTGTATTCAGCTGTACAAAGCTACCTTATAGTAGCAACTTTGCTTTCTTTTAAGATTTTCAAGCATTACTATAGACTTATCTGTTTTAAAAGGCTCTTCATTTTATTTATTTCGTGGAAATTTTCCCTCTTCATTTTTATTTGTATTTTGTTTTATCCTCTTTTTTTAATGGTTGCTCTTTCCTCAGTATTATGAACGCACTTCCTTGTATGTTTCAACCTTTCCGTCTTCGTTTCTCTGTTTCACTCGGTGCTTTAATATCCACCATATTTCTCGCTTGATGTAGAGAGAGAGAGAGAGAGAGAGAGGAGAGAGAGAGAGAGAGAGAGAGAGTTGGGTGTGGGAGCAATACGAATTGATATACACATCACTTGCACAAAAGCTTAGGTGCTGCAAAACCGAGGAGCAATATACAGTTCAGTGGACATAGGAGGAACAAATTGCTGATGTTTTTAACCATAATATCTCTTTGTACCGAAATGTCTGTTTTCCTCGTTTTACCCTTGTGTTTGTCTGCCTGTTTTGCTGACTGATTTTTTTTTTTTTGTCTAATGGCTGAAAAGACTATCAAGGTACACCATAGTCATTTCATGTCTTTGTTTTTGTTTGTGAAATAGAAAGGAATATGTTTTTCGTGAATTCCCCGATTTGACTATAAAATTTTGTGTTGTTGTTGCCTTCGGGGAATGTTATTCCATTGTTTTTGTGTCCATAAACATGGTGCTGTGTGTGTGTGTGTGTGTGTGTGTGTGTGTGTGTGTGTGTGTGTGTGTGGTGGTTAAGAGTGTGTTGTGGATGTATCTTTGTAATCTTTGGCATACATCCGTTAGCCTTAGACACCTCCGCCGGGTACAATGAAGGTAGACGGAGGGAGCTTACATAATGCAGAGGTATTTTGTTTGGAAACTTTCAACCTCGATGAAAAACAAACACCCCAAGACCATTATTTTTTTTTTTTTTTTTTTTGTGGCCCTCTAGTCTTAAGCTGTAACTCTTACCCCTAACAGAATAACGACCGTCTTAATTGCCCTGTTATCTCTTAAAGGGAAGCCGTAGCCGTAAGTGAAATAAATATCCTGGTATTATAGCGCCGAGTATACTAGAATGATTTTTTTTTTCATAAAAAAACAAGAAGTCTATGGTCACAAAAATACTTGTACTATAACAGCTGACTCATGGATGAATACTTGTGCGGGCAACTTCCCCGAAATTAACGTAGTCCTTCATATACATCTACATAGAATGCTTCTCAGTAGCCTAATACTCAACTAGAAATAACTACAATTTGAAACCATGATTGGAATTTGACCATTAGGTTACATTTTAGTAGGGAGAGAGCGCGAATTAATCCTACTCTCTTTTTCAGGTACTATTTAAGATCATAACAGAAATATGACCAGTAGTTTACCTTTTTAATATATTTAGTATATATCTGTATATATAAAATAGATATATGTATGTATTGTGTGTCCACATACACTTTTTTTTTTACATGCATTGAGCAAAAAAATCTCAACCAAAAATTTTGGTATTCATATTATTTAGCATCTGGGGAAGAATAGGTTGGTGGGGGGGTAACACATCACTAGCACTAAAGGGGGGCGTTGTGGTGCTAAAGGGGTGATAATAAAAAATAACTGAAAATGACAGATATTAGTGTCTAATCCACAGTTTTTTAGGTCGCTGAGATGAATAATGACACTCTTGATGCCTTTTGAGTCTAATTTCAGACCAAATAAGGAAGCGGGGTCAAAAGGGTTGGGAAGGGGTGACGTAAAAATAACTAAAAATGACAGATATTAGTGTCTAACTCCTATAGTTTTTTTGAGGTCTTGGATATGAATAGTGACACGTCTGATGCCTTAAGTCCAAGTTTTAGCCCTGATAGAAAGGGGGTGATATATAAAAATAACAGAAAATGGCAGATATCAGTTTTATAGCCATAGTTTTTGAGTTTGCTTGGATGAATAGAGACACTTCTGATATCCTTCATATCAAAGTTCACCCCAATAGGCAGGACGGATGAGAAGGGGTGGGAAGGGGATGACATTCCAAAATAACCAAAAATAGATATTAGTGTCTAATTTATGGTTTTCAAGATTGCAGAGATGAATAGTGACACTTCCAATGTTCTTTAAGTCCAAGTTTAGTCCCAAAAGAAACGGGGGTAAGAAGGGGATGGGAAGGGTGGTGAACATCCGTATATAACATTAACTACAGATATTAGTGGTCCTATCATAGATTTTGATGTCACTGAGATGATAGTGACACTCCAGATGCTTTAATCCAAGTTCAGCCGCGATAGGAAGGGGTGTTATTATTATTATTATTTATTATTATTATTATTATTATTATTTATTAATATTTTAATCAAACACACCATTTGCCGCTTTCTTTGCTTTTGGGCCACTATTAGAGACTTTGCTGTCTCCCTTCTCGAAAACGACAGGAAAATCGTTGTTAGAACGGAGGGTTTTTTTTTTCTTTTTTTGGCCCAGCCCCCAAAATTCGAGCACGTCCCAACTGTAAAGATCTCGAACAATAGAGATAAGATATTACTCAAGGCGCACTGGAAAATGCTCGGTATAAAGATGCCATTTTGTGAAAGTGATCTCGGGTTTTACTTTCCATGCATGCATGCTGCATCTCCTGCAGTCAGCGTGTTCACTGCTCTCTCTCTCTCTCTCTCTCTCTCTCTTCGTCTCTCTTTCTCTCTCTCTCCTCTCTCTCTCAAATATCTTTTGTGAAATGAGCTACTTTAAATAGGAGCACATACTCGTATGTATTTAATGGCGTGTGTACATCATTTCTTGGCTATACATTACTCTTGAAATCAGGAATTAAGGTCCATTAATAGATCATCATACTGTAATCGATAACATTGATTAAGATATTTAAAAGTCTTGTACTACGCTTAGAATGAATTTTAATTCTTAGCACGAACGAGTAACAAAGCAGGAACGAGGCAATGTTACAAAGTTTTTGCGGTTAGTCTATAAAAGAACTGAGAATTACATTACAGTTTAAGGACAGAATTGACAACACCTCCTGCAAGACTTTTAAGAAATTCAGAAAAAGGCCGAGCCTTCGTCTGGATATGACAAGACCTTTCCGAGAGAATTTCTGCAGCAGTGAGAGGAATTCCAGAAGCCACAATTCCTCTGACGTTCATGACGAAATAGGGTCGTTTTGCCCAAGGTCCAAATTGGGGTCGTCTACTGAACTGATTGGTGGGTAGCGAGCTGGAGTTGGTAAATGCTTCAGGAGTTGTGCTTTATTTTTTTTATTTTTAAATTTTTAAAAAAGTGGGTGGCCCTTTTAGAATGTCTCAGAAGTGTAAGTCTCGTTTATTTTAGGGGAAGATAAGTGAGAGGTAGTTTCAAATGGAATGGCTCGTAGTCTGTCTTGAAGTTCAAAACCTTTTCTCCTAGTCGCTCAACACTGTGAAGAAAAAAATGGAACCCCTTAAGAGTATCGCAAAGGGGCTTAATCCTTTATAACATCTCTCTCTCTCTCTCTCTCTCTCTCTCTCTCTCTCTCTCTCTCTCTCTCTGTGTGTGTGTGTGTATACGCGCGTTAAAATAAAAAATATAAACTGTTTACATGAACACCAAAATGCATTTTCATTAAAGATGAGAAGTACACCATTGTAACAAAGGGTAAATATTGACACATCAGTCGATTTCATTGGAGAGTCTACCACACCTCTTCACCTTCTATTAAAAACTGAGAAGAATTCTTCGAATGTTTTATTCGGGGAAAACAACGAAGTATTGGATAAAAAAAAACATGTGTCTGATCTAGACAAATGTGGAAACTGGAGAACCATTACTCAAATACCAGACCAAACTAGAGAACTATTGGTCAAATAGCAGGCCAGGATCCGTGGACATAATCTTTTGACAAAGAGGAGGAACTATTTGTCACACACACTCACAGATATCTTATAATTCCTTTATCAAGGAATCGATGGAAGATAATCACTGGTAGAAGAGCTGTGAGTGAAATTGGATTAAAGGTGGGAAAAAAGATAACTTCCGATAGCTTTCTCTCTCTCTCTCTCTCTCTCTCTCTCTCTCACACACACACACACACACACACACACACACACACCATGATTATCTACAGATAATGATATATAGAAGAACAGAGGAAGAACAATAAATAAATGTAAGCTTTATGTGTTGTCAAGTGGGAGAGTGAGTTTAGAGTAACGTCTATGGTCAGAGTCAGGTTGGCTGCAATCTACCTCTAATGTAAAACTGATGACTTGGTCTTATGACACTGCAATTTTCCATCTTCATAGATTCAGGTTGCTTCTTCCTATCCTACCAAGCTCGCTTAGAGTTCAGGAGTGAAAATGCAGATATTGCAACTCGTAGCCTGTAGCGAAACCCAACACATAAAACCTTCGGTTATAAAATAGGAAGTTTCCCACAAGTAAAGTATTTGAGAGCAATAATTTTCTCCTGTGGGAGGATTTGCATGAAGACATTACACAATAAACAGCAGAAATGACGCACTGAACTCGAGATTTCAAAGGGGAGACGGATATTTTGCTGCTTGCCACTCATGCTTGCATGCAGATTGAATGCAACGGAGGCATTCA
>NC_061109.1:68579319-68624861 GCF_015104395.2 Macrobrachium nipponense
AAACCAAATGAAATCATCTGCAGATTCTATCTGATTCCCTCAGTCAACGAACCAAGTGTGATTGTCCTTTCTGGGGGAATATGATGTCACCATTCGAAATTGGCAGATATATGAGAAAGAGTTGAGGCAGCAACGTCTGTTTTGGAAACGCCATGTTCTCTCTTGAGGTTCAAGCCGATGAGCGTTTATTCTGCATGAACGTAAATATGACCAATGGTGATACATGCTGTCCCCGGGCTGGACGAAAGCTACACCGAACGTAGAATTTTATTCCTCCATGAGTATTTGTGCTGAAAATAAGAAGTACATATAACTTTTCATATAGGATTGAGCATTTCATTTATATGACAATTGTAATCTAAAGTATATCACTGAAACCATGAGTTACTTTTTTGCAGTAAAATAGTATACAAATGCACTTTATATCATTATTTTGACATTCAAAGGACAATATATCATTCCAAAACATTCCCCAGCATAAACCAATATAAGCTTTAAAACAATTAGTTGCAAATATTTAGGCGATACAGTGATTTTTTTTTAATGACACAGTGATAAGATCACGCTAATTGTAAGTCATATATTTAAGGGTTTTAAATGTTCGTTGTAAATTTTAGGCAATTACTGTTAAAAGGTTCTTCAAAACGGTCTTTCATGAAGGTAAAACATAATAATAATGAACAAAGAAGCATGAAAATAAGTAATTTTCATGATCATTATCTCTGGTTGTTTGTTGTTTTACCATTTTATTAATCGTTATAATCATTGTTTGTTTGCTGTTTTCCCATTTTTATTCTTATAATTGTTGTTGTTTTACTCCTTTTGTTCGTTATAATTTTTTTTTCATTTTGACCATTTTGATCGTTATATTTGTTATGCGTTGTTTTCAAGTTTTGATCGTTATAAATGTTGTTTGTTTGTTACTATCTTTGTTTGTTGTTTTGTAGCGTTTTATTGTTGTAGATTGTTGTAGTCTTTGTTACTTGTTGGTTACTTCACTCTTCTCTTTCCACTTCGTTTTATTTTGTGTTAGCCATTGTACTGATTTGGCTAGCACCAGATTATAATTTCTATTTCACTTGTTTTCCCGTCTGAGATTTGAGCCTTGATTATTGACAAAATCAGTTCTATCGTCTCAAGTAATCAAAGTGAAAACGACAGAAAAATATTCCCTAAGGCAAACGTTTGCATGCACTGACCTCATCTTCTACTTAATGCGAATCCTGGCTACGATTCCTAAGCTCCCCAATACCGAATTCGCCCCAGACAACTTTATCTTAGGCGACTTTTAATGGTACCAGCCGTTCTCCGCTACACCATTATGCAATCTGAACGAGCTTCTTTTATAAGTAGGTAAGAGCTTCGTGGTTCGTTTTTTTCCTTCTTTTTCTTAAACAAAGACGAATTGAGAAGAATAACGAGAAGAAAAGACATGTGTGAGTGATGCAAAGAATATGCAAGAATGAAGAAATACTTGGCGAAGCAAAGCAACACTCTGAATTGAATGAGTACTGTTTGACAGTGGTAAAGAAGAGGAAGAGAATTGTGAACTAAGGAAGAGGAATGAATTTGAATAATAACGGAGATATAACAAGGACTTGTATGAGAGAAAACACTCAGAAATTCAGAGAGCAGAATAAAAGAATAGGAAGAAATTGAAAATAGAAAGAGAAAAAGAATGAGCAACTTGACAGACCTATTTCTAGAGCATCGCTCATAATCCTTTCTCAGGAAGTCCATTGCCTTGCGGCCTGAAGATTTCTTCGTTTACGAAAGCTTTTGCTATGGGACAGTAGGATCTTCACGACCAAGATTTTGGTAAGGTATAGCGAAAGGTCAGAGGCAACAACGAGGCTTCTCTTTGGCATAACACTGTCTGGCTACAGTAGATCCTTTTGGAAGATTCTTCAGACTTAAGTAATCTATCAGAGCAAAGATAACCAGTGAAAGATCCTGTTCAGGCCGTGGTAAAATTTCAGCCGAGGCCTGTTCCATTCTCCCTCTTCCTCTCCCTCTTCTTCAATTCCTTATCGTGTAGGCATGGCACCGATGGAACCATTTCGGTTTTAATCTCTATCACTTTGAAAGGAAGCTTCGTATCGACCAAACGAGACAGTTCTCTTTATCAGAGCCTATTCCCATAACGACCCTCGTTTAAAGGGATGAGTTTCTGTACAGGGAAATCCTCTTAGTTTTGCAGTTACTAATGATCTTATCTATTGTGAAAAGCCTCGCGTAGATTCATCCCTTCAAAAGCGGCGTTGTGTTGGAACCTCTCTTTACAGGTAATATAACCAGCTTCCGGTTACGAAGAGATTTCTTTATTAAACCAAAATGAAGCTATATGATTATTTTTGCTACGTTACAAGAGTTCTAGGTCTATTTTGTTTTGCTACAGGTCACAGTAGTAAACAATAACAAGAAAAAACTTACTATTATTCTACTTCTTTTACTTTGTCAAATAAAAGTTCCTTTGGAAGATGTTGCAAAGAAATTATATTGCAATAACGACCAGTCAGCGTGTCATAGATCGTAGTAAAATATGCCAAGGCCAATTTAATGCTGAGATTGAATACACAAAATAATGAAAAAAAAAACAGATGATAAGACAATGGGACTTTTCTTAATATAGATTTTTTAAATGACAACATTCAATTTGTCTTATGATAAGAGAAGCACACACTTCTAAAGTGACACGTAAGAGAGTAAAGGAAAGACTAGATATCAAAGTAAATCTAAACAGAAATCTCTGGCTGGCAACAGAAAACACGAAATGAGATAAATTCAGACTCTGCCCGTAGTGACTAGAGTACCGTCACAAACCGGTTTGAATGAAATCTCTTTGTGACTTTTGTAACAAACTGCCTCGATAAAGTATAAACTCTTGTATCTTGTCAGCCAGATAAACTCTGTATTTCTTGTCAGCGTTGCCTTTTTGGTTGTATATATAACTGGATTGCTCAGAGTTTTACTAGAAATGCACTTTTGTAGGTATTTTTATGTTCATGATATAACAAGCATTATAGCTCAATTTCATGTGTTGACTGCCCTCATTTTGAATGTGATTTGTGATGTCCAAAATCTTGAGCTCAAGTGAAACAACATAACTTTAATTCCTTATTATTATTATTATTATTATTATTATTATTATTATTATTATTATTATTATTATTATTATTATTATTATTATTATTATTACCGAACGTTTTCACAAAATTCTGTTTTTTTTTTCTTACAGTCACAATATCTGTACGATTCGAGGAATTTAAAAGGGAAACAGGATAATGTATTTGATATCTATTATTATTATTATTATTATTATTATTATTATTATTATTATTATTATTATTATTATTACTGTCATCATCTTCAACTTCTTACAACAGCTTTCATGTTGTTAGCATTACGGTACAACTCTACGAACTTCGGAAAAATAACGATCATAAGTCGCCAAAAGTCACGTGAATTGACAATAAATGAATAGAAAGTATAGACACCGTGTATGACCTTGTTACCTAATGGAATCTGGGTCCTATATAGCGGTGACCTTTTTTACCCTTCGGGTCATCGAGAAAAGATGGAAGGAGTTTTCAACAGGCAAATCGACCATTTATTTTTACGATGGCGGCGATAACATTCCGTTGGCTCTCTTTTCTGATAGTGTTGCATACAGAGGTTATCAGGAAATTCCTGTATTCGTTCAAAAAGTAACAGTAATGTATGTTTCTAAATAGAAAAAATAAAAAAAATATATTTTTCAAAATAACTTGATCGTATTATGGTCTATTGTTAATCATCAAAGTTGTGTGCCGCGTGACTTTTTTGAAGATTTTGAATGCAATATACTACAGAGAGGTTTATCTCTTGTGTTTCATTGGGCGTTCAACAATATTTTTGCCAGAATTTTTAGTCAACGAAGAGATATTGAAATAAAGTAACTTCCCAAAAGTATTAATTTCCTTATATTATCACCGGGGCGTGAAAAACGATATTGGAAGGTCTTCGCAAGAGAGATTTCAAGTTGTTTATTACAAGAAAGAAATGGGTCTGAGTTAATCGTATCTCTTTCACTCGATTTCACTTCCTGTCTCTCCCTCGCTTAATACTTATTACCGCCCCCCCCCCAACCCCCGCCCTTTCCGCCACATCAGAGCCCCATGTTTTCTCATTCACATTTGCTATTACACTCCCTCTCTTGAAAGACCAGTTAGAGAGAATCCGAGTTGTCTTACAAGAAAGAAAATAGGCCATAGCTGTTTATATCTCTCTCACTTGATTTCACCTCCTCTGTCCCTCACTTAATAGTTTCTATATCACACCTCCCTCTCCCAGCCCTATCGTATACCTCTCACTTTTGCCATTACAAAGTCGGAGAATATATATATATTTACCTTTTGGGTAGTTTTTCCACAGAATATCACTCAAATTTCTATTTCCACGCCAACCCGAGATTCGTTTTAAACTACGAATTCCCAAAACTAAATCCGACAAGTATTTAACCACATTCTGGGACATTTCAAAACCTTCCTCTGAACATTCACTTCCCATGTCAGCTGGAAGCTCCTGTCAAATTTCAATTTCTAGAACCACTGGAAGGAAGGACAGGCTAGAGGTAGGGTCGACGCTGGGCGGGACAGCATTGAATGGCAAAACATTTTCGGATCAACTGCCTGAATTCGATGTCATTTGACTGTGCATGAGTTCATGTTTGCATTAGCTTTCGCAACTTTGCCTGTTTGCATGTCTGCTTTTATTTGCCTTTGCTTGAATTCGCTCGAAGTCTCTTTTCAGTGTAGATGTATATTCTTCTCTTCGTTTACCCTCCAGGAAATGCGTGGAGAGAGAGAGAGAGAGAGAGAGAGAGAGAGAGAGAGAGAGAGAGAGAGAGAGAGAGTACAGTAAGATCAAAATGGAAAAGATGTATGTACATATGCAATATGCCAATATTTATATAATAAAGCAAGAAAACTTTAGGGAAGACTGGATCATAAGATAGACGTTAGGCCTACCCCTCTTAAGGCATCGTTTATCACCATTGTCCAAATGGTCCCTTGGGACCTATCGAGTAGACGTCCCAATCTTAGGAATGTCTGTTGATGGATGTTATAAGGAAAGGTAAAAAAGATGAAATGATGGTCTAGACCTTTTACTTTGGTGCTCTTGTTTTAATTCTGGTCCTGTCTTCAAGGTTGCTGTCCAACCTCTCTGACTATGTCTCGTAGTGCAGTAAAAAGGAAACAGTAAAAGATCGTCGTACTCTATTTCCTTCATTATATGTCTCTTTATTTTGCTGTCCAACACCTCAAATGCTCTCTTTTCACTGTCTTAAGCGCTTAATGGCTAAATGTGCCCAAGTGCTTTGCTTCGACGAGAGAGAGAGAGAGAGAGAGAGAGAGAGAGAGAGAGAGAGAGAGAGAGAGAGGAACTTCTCTGGTAGGTGTGAGAGAATGAAAAGCCCTGAAGGCAGTAGATTATTAAGAAAATCATCTTTGCACTCTCATGGCCAAAACTCGTTACTTAACTATGCAAGAGGAGTTTCAGTATAACAACTATGCTGAAGTTATGAATGTATAAAGGGGCCTTCGGCCACAAATGGCCCCTCGATGGAAATGGAAATTCATGCTAATGAAAGGTGCTGGTTATGGAAATAGGCCAAGAAAGAGTAGACCAGAGGGTCTCGGTTTAGGGGTGGGAAATTACCCCTGCCGAACCAAAGTAGACGCTTATCGCAATGGCTCCAACGAATTGGAATACCCAATGTAGGCCAAAGACAAATAATGGGACTTATGAGGTCATTCAGTGCTGAAACAGAAAATGAGAGTAAAGGAGGTCTTAAACGTGTAACGTAAGGGAAACCTCGCAGTTGCACTGTAAAACACTTTTTTGGAGAGGGTAGAAAGTAAGAGACAAGAAAGATAATATGAACGGAGGTACGGGATAAGAAATGAAAGTGTTGCAATTAGAGGCCAAAGGGACGTTATTAAGAACCTTAAACAAAGCCTACAGTACACCACGTGAAATACACTGATACGGAGAAAATGGCTGCAACGATGGCTCTCCAATCCCGCAATGATCGGGAGCAAAGGATGGAGGATTTTAAAATGAAATTTGAGTGACGGGATGCGAAATAGGATTGTAGGATTGCTGAGGTGGGGCTCATCCATCACCGATGCTGTGGTGGAGCCTCTTTCAGTCTTTCGGAATCTTTATAAACACACTTCAGGCCTTTGGAAGCCTTTATCACTTGGTTTGGCAAAAGAGTGTAAAGGTGAATTTCATTTAAATTTTCATCCTTTTGGGGCTTTTTATCTTATGCTTATCAGTGAACTCTCTCTCTCTCTCTCTCTCTCTCTCTCTCTCTCTCTTTGTGTGTGTGTGTGTGTGTGTGTGTGTTTGTTTAGTTCTGGGGTAAGGGGCCGCATTGTTGACAAATTATATGGTTAGTTCAGCCTCCATACTACCCGTCCTGAAAAGACATCACATACGGCCATATGTCCTAAGAAGTTTGTCGGGGTTTAGAAGTTTCTTGTCTTTTTCATTACAGATAACAGGTAACGCAAACAAGAAAGTCTAAAGTTTTATTCTGCGATAAAATAAAGCGAAATGTCCTCTAGAATGACCTATTTGAAGAAATTCAGGACTAAAAAAACAAAAGACTGGAATCCTATTTCATCCGCTCTAAATGATTTCAGTTGAAGTTATGTCAGCAGAAGTTTTGTACATCGCATCTTCATGATTGAGACCAAACTCCCCAGCGGGGCAGTTAACTAAATAATCTATAAACAAAAAGATGGACAGACACCTGCGTCAAAAATTCAAAGCAATAAGAATAAGACAAAATCAGAATCTTTTTTATTAATATGGGAAACAACTCAACATTGAAAAAATCCCAAATATAATTAATCAATAGTGTCGTTGTTGTTATACCTTCAATTTCCTTGAGGACATTTTCTGCCCGATTAATTATTATCATGAAGCATTAACGATGGAAAAGTGTTATCAAGAAAAAGGCGGAAAACAAGTTGAAAATAATTTTAGTTCCAGTGTTTGCTAATTGAATAAAACGAAGTGAGACACAGAAATAAAACCGTCTCTATATAAGAAAAAAATAAAATGTCCAAGCGATGACTGTCTTCTTGCAGAATTAAGTAATTCCTATGCACAAGAAAAAAAAATAAATAAAAGGGAACTACTTGTGAACACAAAACAAATGGATACAGGGATGAAATCACAAACGTCTAAGCTAAAGCAAACTGTCTAAACGGAATAATTTTATATTTAAATCATCTCTTCATTGACCAGAAGAAAAGTAGAAATGAAAATAAAAAGGCTCATCGAAGTAGCTATCTGTTTTTTCTACGATCCTTGTTTTGGATGACTCTTTTCGGGTCTCCATGGTCCTTGGTTGCTCCAGGACCTTTCTCGGAAGTTCAGAACTTAATTTCCTCTTAATAATCTTATCTTCAGCTTAGTGTTAACTGGTGTTAGTGGTTGTTTGATCACTCCCGATAAACTCCATTTGGTCGTTGATTTCTTCCTGCGTCTTGAGGAGACTTCAAGGTTTGTGGTGGATTTATACGGCCTATATTGATGTTTGAGATGGCGATGATGTAGATTACTTTGCATTTGAAACCTGTTCGGTAATTTCAAGTCTTTATATTGCTCTGCAACTGAAGGCTGCGTTTGTGAAGTAGTTACTTCCATATTTTATCATAAAATACATGTAATCTTATTTTGCTTTACTACTGAAAAGATGCTTTTGTGAAGTTGTCTCCTTTTTGTTGACTAGAACAACTTGATCATTATTACTGTAATTCTTTTGAAGTGTTTCTCCGCAGGCGGCTGAACAACGAATTTTGTTAACTGGAGTAGATTAAGTTTCCCACACCTGGTGAGTGGAGATGAATGGGCGCGGGAACGCAATTCGGTATAGTATTTTTTAGTCTAAATATTTAGGTGAGTAAAATATTTTTTAAAACCTTACCAGCCAGCTAGTCCTGCCCACAATAGGAGCAGAGCCCTTATTGTGGGCAGGACTTTCCTAAAGTGCGGTGGTACGTAAGGAGGCTGGCTTCCCCTTTCCTCCGGCCCCCCCAAAAAAACATTACTTTTAAGTAAAGATATACAACAATCTAATAATAATAGGCATTAAATTACCTTGTTTCTTTGTTTAAATTAAATTTTATTTACTTATGAATGTTCAATTAATGGATTTAAAGTGTTGATTGCATTAATCTCATTCAATTTTAAAGTTTTCAATTCTGTCTTTTTGAGTCAACATTTTTATAAGCTTTGTAAAGATAAGTTAGGCAGTGATTTAGCTTGGGTAATTGAATGTGAATTTTAAGAAACCCAGGAGTTAACTTTTATAGAATTTGGCAGGTTCCGTGAATATCTGTTTTGTAGCCTGTTCGTTTTTTGAAGCTTCTGAACTACGACCAGAGTTTATTGCAATGGATGGGGACCTTTATTAAGGACGTATGATGGGTGACCTTCATAGAAGATTTTTATTTTGCAAAACATCACTCGGTAATAACCGTTTCCTTGTAAGTTTTGATTGGAGGTGTATTTTGTTTTGAACTTATTAAAATTTAATATATTAGTAGTAAACTTCCTTTTTAATGTAAATACAAGAGAGTAGCCCTTTTTTAATGTGCCGAATCTCCAGCAGTTAAATAATTTTATCTGGTATGGAAAGTTCATATGTCGTGGACATTCCCATTACATGGGACACAACTTACAACATTAAGAAATCACATTAATTTCAGTCAGCGATGAGAGGTTGGAACGATATGAGTAGAGAAGATTAGGTTACTTAGATAAGATCTTTAATCTGAAATTTACTCTCAATAATATAAAGATTGCTGCAACCTGAGTTGACAATAAAATTAGGATGGACGCAATTGGGTATTGAGAAACTAACCCATGGGTAGGATCTGTAAAGAATAAACTCTTAATTAAACTGAAACGGCTTGAGTTGACGGTCACTACGTAGGATGAGCTACGTTATACTGTGGTGCACGAACCTGAGAATGTTACAGAACTTGTATAATAAACCCTTGTCATTAAGAATGCACAGGAACACCGTACTTGAATTGCAGGTTTTCAAAGTATTTGAGCTCTTTAACAACCTACCAAATACTAAATGTACAGTGGTGCTCAAATCTCATGCGACATGATTATATTTGTATCGTCCAGATTCTCAGACTCAACGTGATGTTGCCAAGCAGTGTTATACTTTTCTCTAATGTCATACATGTCGAAAAGTTTATGAATTCACAGCTAGCCCTATTTTCCTTATGGTTATATAAATATGATCCCTTTTATGCATTGGTATAATTCGTAATCTGTGTGATTTTAACCGATTTTATTTTTTTATGCTGCTAAGTTCTAAGTGCGATGTGATAAGGTTAGCTGTGCCATCAATGAAAGCACACTTTACATACTCCTCGGACTGGTCAACATAACTACGTCTACTACATTATGACCGTAGACCTAATAAGCTCAACATTCGTAACAATATTGTCAACGTAGGAATATGAATTAAAACAAGTTTTCTTTGAATGTTGAAGCTTTCGGCTGTGTTTAAGCTGCCTGTATTTGCAAAACGTTTTACAGGCCTAAAAAAATAATCTAAACCTTCTGAGATATAATTTGTTATTAATAAATTTATTTGTAGATATTATCTGTTTTTTGACGAATACTATAGGAATAGGAATTACCACCAGATTTCTTTGAATGTCGAAGTTTTAAGCTGCGTTTAAGCTGCCTATATGTTGAAAAATGATTTATAGGCCTAAAAGAATAAACTAAGCCTTATGAGATGTAATGTTACTAATATTTTTATTTGTAGAGATTACCTGTTCTTTGAGGAATAAAAGATGATGATTTTGATTATATGGAGAAGATGACTATTAATCGAAATATCATAAGTATTAATATCAAGGCGTATGGAACACTTGTTTTTCAACTGGTTTAAGATATTATTTTCTTAAAAGTCCTTTTCCTCGCTTTTGGTGTATAATTTATTCTTTCGTACGGTAACTTGAAGAACAAGAATGTGTAGATAACCTCATTTTCTTTCTGGCCAATATCTTGGCTTTGACAAAAAGAATAATTGCATAGGCGAATATTTGCTAGTATGCCACAATTTTTTTAAATATTTAAGAATTATAACAATTAATTAAGTATGAAAATCCACATATTCCTTTAACACATAAAAAGTAAGTGTTTTCAAGATAATTTCATTGTCGCTACTCAGTGTAGACCTACTTATGTTACACCGGGTGGGTGTTGTTGCACCGACACTAATGATACGTCACACACATATTTACATTTTTTTCAGCATTGAGGTGTAAAAGCAATCAAATAGGACTATTTCAAATTTTATGTTGGCTTTGGAAGCATTATTAACGTTATGACAACTTTTTTTTCCGTTTTTTTTTAATTTAACATTTGAACTGATGCTTTCTGACGAGTACATTGTGGTCAAATGCTTCGGCGATGTGTGAAGTTACTGTGAACGAAAGTTTTGAAAATGTTTCGAAAAAGTTTTTTCTGAAATTTGCTACACGTGACATTTTCTTACAGTTTTGACATATATGACAGATTTCACTCTTATGAAACATATTATGTCCATATTGTATGCAATAATTGCGTTTCCGCATTCAAATAATAGATAGATATGGAGTATGCTAGCCCTCTTACGCCGATTGGACGTATTAAACGTCGAGTCAAAATGTCTCCCGTATGCCGATTGGACGTATCATACGTCGGCTCAAAATTTTTTTTTTTTAAATTCGTGGAAAAATACTTATAGGCCTACCAGCCGAAAACTTTTGAATCATGCGCCTTGGGGGACGCTGGGAGTTCACGGATCAAAGCATTATTTTGTTTACAATCGCTACGCAGGCGCGCAAGCGCGAATTTCTTTCTTATCGCACTAAAAAGTATCAGTGACACATCTCAAAAATTATTTTGTCACTTTGACATAATTTTTGCACCATTTTAAATTATCCTTAACATAAAGTATTACATATGGAAATGTGCGCAATTTCATTTAAAATACAACAAAAAAATTTTCATGATTGTAGCTTTTATCAGTTTTGAAATATTTTCATATAAATAACGATAAGTGTAAAAATTTCAACCTTTGGTCAACTTTGACTCAACCGAAATGGTCGAGAAACGCAATTGTAAGCTAAAGATCTTATATAATAGTAATATTCAATCATTTGCCTTCATTTTGCAACAAATTGGACGTCTCTAGCACAATATTTCGATTTATGGTGAATTTATGAAAAAACTTTATCCTTACGTTCGTGCGATAACTCTTCCGATAAATTTTTTCGTGCGATTGTCGTAATGTTTGCACCATTTTAAATTTGCCGTTACATAAAGTTTTATATATGGAAATGTGCGAAATTTCATGCACAATACAATTAAAAACAACCCATGGTTGTAGCTTTTATCAGTTTCGAAATATTTTCATATAAATAACGTTAAGTGCAAAAATTTCAACTTTCGGTCAACTTTGACTCTACCGAAATGGTCGAAAAACGCAATTGTAAGCTAAATCTCTTATATTCTAGTAATATTCAATCATTTAACTTCATTTTGCAACGACTTGGAAGTCTCTAGCACAATATTTTGATTTATGGTGAATTTATGAAAAAAAAAAAAAAACATTTTCCTTACGTCCGCGTGGTAACTCTTCCGAAAAAATCAGAATTTTTTTTGTGCGATTGTCGAAATGTTTGCACCATTTAAAATTAGCTGTTACATAAAGTTTTATATATGAAAATGTGCGCAATTTCATGTAGAATACAACTAAAAATGATTGAAGGTTGTAGCTTTTCTCTTTTTCGAAATATTTGCATATAAATCACGATAAATAGAAAAAAAACCACGTTCGGTCAAATTTGACTCTACCGAAATAGTTGAAAAACGCAATTGTAAGCTAAAACTCTTACGGCTTAGTAATATTCCGTCATTTTTCTTAATTTTGAAACAAATTTGAAGTCTCTAGAATAATATTGTGATTTATGGTGAATTTTTGAAAAATATATTTACCTTCACTCAGCGCGCCGATTCGCGGCCGCAAGTCTCCAAAATACGTACATCGCATTATCTTAATATTTGCTCCTTTTCATATTAGCCGTTTTATAGAGTTTCATATATCAAAATGTGTGCAAATTCATGAAAAATACAATAAAAAATAATTGAAGGTTGTAGCTTTTTCCATCTTTGAAATATGTTCATATAAAAAATATATATATAAAAATTTCGACTTTCGGTCAAATTTAACTCGTCCGAAATGGTCGAAATCTGCAATTCTAATCTAAAAATCTTACAGTATCGTAATATTCAATCATTTCTCTTAATTTTGAAACAAATTGGAAGTCTCTAGAACAATATTTAGAATTACAGTGAATTTTTGAAAATAACATTTTTTTACGTCCGCGCATTACGAATTCGTACATCATTTTGTGATAATATTTTTCCGTTGTTGCTTTTATTGTTTTACTATGTATTATATATCAAAATGATTGCAATTTAGCGTGCAATGCAGTAACTCGTTAGCTTTGACCGTTTTTTGCACAGCGTGATTTGAATATAATTATCTATGACTTTTTTTTTCGCTACCATATATCGCATTATTTACATATGATAATGATATTATTTTTCATTTCTGATGATTTCATACTAAGTTTCAGGCAATGAAAAAAAAATGAGCCAAAAATGAACTCTTAATCTTCAAAAATAAGCGCGCTGTGATTTTTTGAAAAAATTATTTTTTCCGCTTCCGCGCTCACTCCAAACCGGCTTCGGCGTAAGAGGGCTAGGTTGCCATTTAGTGAATTTTGAACGAAATCCTATGGAGTCATGTCGCATGAGATTTGAGCATCACTGTACATTGGCGTGTAATGTGATTATCATATTATTTCCAATAAGTCATTTTGTAAGTTTAGATTGGCGTGTAATGTGTGATTGTCACATAATTTCCAATAAGTTTTGTCACTGGTTCGGCTGTTGGTCTATAAACGGAATGAATTAATGCTAATGTCGAAGAGGTGGGTATCCTCTGAAACTCTGTCGAGTCGATGATGCGGTGCACATACTGTGTCAATGGTTAAATTCTGCGTGGAGATCGTTGTGGAGATAGGTTAACTATGTACAGTTGTTGGCAAAACAGGGTTATTGCTAGTTTGAAATAATAAGGGAGTGAAACTGATTGCATCAGCAAGAGGAGCTAAACGGAACCTAAAGGGCGTGGGGCTGTTATCAAGGTCCACATGAGCTAGAAAATGGCAAAAGCTGATCTTGTATGGGTTGTGGTAATCCCAACATCGCAAATAATGGGGTGATGAAGCTGCAGCATAGAAGGTTGACGTTAACTTAACTGCTGTAAAATAACTGTTGAAACCACGAGTTTCCTGAGTATTAGAATATGAAAATCTTGGTCAGTTTGATTTCGGTTTTAATTCCTGCTACGTCTGATTTTTAAGTAACATTGTTTGCTTGCTACCACTAATTTTTCGAATGCAAATGACAATGCTAGAGTCATAATAGAGTAGGGTACAGCTGTCAGGTACAAAACCTCAAGACTACTATGAGATTCAGGGCCTCTGTAACACGGTTTTTTCGCAATAACTTTTTATCTATGCATTTCATAAATATAACGCTTATTCAGAATACATATTATATCAACACATAAATTTTGAGTGTATTCTGCACTACGTAGCTTGAATAAATTTGGTACTTATAATGTAAAAGTGACCTTTTTTGAAGACGGGCCAACTTATTCAGAGAGAAGGTTTCGAACGCACTCGTTACGTAACTTATGACATCATTTCTTCCCTCTTTCTCGATGGATGATTGGCTATAAGTAACGAAGGCTAAACCTCTGGCAACAATGACATACAAATTTAAATACAAGCAAAGCAGTACACCTTTATGAACTCTGGAACCTCCCCACTGATAATTGTCATAATGAACAAACCAACAAAATATGTTAATAAATACAAAAACACTTCTATTATTAGTCTAACTCCCAAAATAAGTTTCCAAAGAAATTACAGTCTACTTTATAGGTCCCAATCAGATTGACAAGATGTAGGGAATAGTTGGTAATTACCAAAAACATAGTAGACAAGCTTGATTTGATAACTGCTATATAGAATGTCATGCATTTTTTATTTATTGGCTATCTACCTATTTACTGAAAAAAATAGCCGGTACTGTATATTGGCTTTAAACCTTCACCAATAATTATCGTCAGAATGGTGACTTCATGAGGCTCCACCCACTTTCGCCTCGTTATAATTCAGGATAACACTGAAGGCTACTATGGGCATTGTTGGATTAGAAAATTTAACTTCTGGCTATAAAAACTAATTTCTCGAGTAGTTGTAAGAAGTGCTAAATGATCCTCAAGGATCCCAGCAGTTGGTCTAAACGTTTAATTCATGTATATTACTGCTATACTGTTGCGGCACTACTGCTACAGTAGTATTACTACGCTAGCACTGATACCCAACCCACATCTATGTATCGTTCCGCCATTCATAAAGTCTTTGGGTTTCAGAGCCGATGGCATTTCTGTCTGGAGGATGGGCGGGGTAACATTTAGTCAAAAAGTGTTTGTATACCTTGCTTACTTAATGAATGTTTTTCGACTCTTGGCTCGTAATCATTGGCCATGGCGTCGGCTAGATCATTTTTACTCTATAAAAATCAAAACTATCGGGTTTAGGCTATTGATAATGCTGACAAAATTTGTGTGTGGTTGTAAAATATACATATGTCAACTTTCAGTTACATCCGATGCTTTGACAAGGAGCAAAGTCCAAAAAACCGTGTTACAGAGACCCTGAATTTCATAGTAGGTTTATTATATTAGTCGGAACGTTAGCCATATGCATATGAAACTAGCCCGCAGGGGCTGGCTTGAAATTCAAGCTTCCAACGAATACGGTGTTCATATGGAAAAAGTAACAGGAGTTAACAGGAAAAGTAAATTACTTAAATTCGGGGAGAATCGTTTTAACTTTGGAAGTTCCATTTACCAAACTTCCTCAGGGAGACTGTTCCACAGTCCACCTCCAATGAAGGACCTCTGGAACTTTGACTGCATATTGGAGCTCCTGTTCAGCAAATCTGGTCACTGCGCGGGATAAGGGGGATCGGGAATCAATTGTGAATGTGAAAGATCTTAGTACCATCAACATAACTCACTAAGTGTTCCTTTATTATCTTCTATACAAATATACTTTGATCTTGGTACTAAAGTAACAGCTAAAATGCGTTTCTCAGCCACCCGCATGCTTGATAATTGTCCTCTGAGGTTCCACCGTATTTTTTATGTAAGGTATATTGATGCGTGCAGTCATTATTCAGGAGAAACTCTGTTGTTTATTTATTATGTTTTAGCTTATGCTACTTCTCAACATAACATTAACTTCATGGTGGAAAGAGAAGAAAATAGTCAACTACCATTTTTAGATGTACTTGTATCGAGAAAATGGTTCTTTTAAAACACCTGTCTTTAGAAAGAAAACTTTACGGGTTAGGATCTAATTATTACAGCTCATGTTTTTATGATTTTCAGCTTAATTCAATGCCAAATCATCTCCATAATAGGGCATTTTTATTGCATGAAACTGGGATCTTTTCAGTTGGGAAATAAATGTCTTTTTGGAATATTTCAAAAAACATTTGCTTCCCTCAAAGCTATTTTATAAGAAGCTTCTTAGTTGTCTTAATAATCAATTTTACAACGGTACTAAAACGTTTATCACGGGACCAAAGTTAGTCATTTATGCAAAGTCTCCATGTATACACGATGACTCCTTCAGAAAAAGGTTCACCCAACTTATAAAAAATCACTTAAGTGCAGTCATTATTTAACTTATACCTAAGAATCCCTCGAACATTGAGTCTTTCTTTAAATATAAAGAACGGTTAAGTCCCTTCATGGCCTCTAATGTAGTGTATAAATATACTTGCCCAAAGTGTAACTGGGTTTATGTGGGATCTACGAAGAGGTTACTGAGGGTCAGAATCGATTCTCATCGTGCAATAAATTTCCGCACAGGAAGTAGGATCTCCAACCTTGGGTATTCGAATATCAGGAACCACGCAAAAATGTGCAAAACCCAGATCGAAAGAGACGATCTGTGCATCATAGAGCCAACGCAGAACCTTCACGAACTACCCATCCTAGAATCGTTGCTCATTAAGCAGCTAGCTCCCCAACTGAATTCCCAAACCTCTTTCATCCTACTGGTGATGTCTCCTTTTATTTTTCTCGTGTCATTGCTAAAATATTGTCTCATTCCAGGTGATTATATGTAAAAGAAACTCGGCCATGAAGCAAAGGAAGAATGAACAACTGCTCTCATAAGAATGGAAGATCTTTCCATTTCAACAAGGGACACTGAATACGAAGATAACGACGTCCTTAGTCAACGATAGAGAATGAAATCAGGCCCAGTGTTAATCTCAGACAATGCTCGAGTTCTTTCGACATTTTTTCAGTCATTCATGACGAGGAGGCAGACGAAGGTATGCGAGTCAGTTGTTAAGGAAGAAAGTTAATGTGAGTTAATATGACGGAAAATGGGCCATATTGAGGTAGAGGGAAATTAGCATATATGTCTCAAAAGTTATGTTAAAAGCTAAGCTGGGTCAAATGAAGGCCAGACACACACAAAAACTACATATATATAGATAGAATTCAACTCTCATTTTAAACCTTTCTTATAGCTAATAACTTTATAAATTCGTCTGTCATGTTCCTTTGATGTCAGTTTAGTGCTTGAAAAGAATCGTATCCAAATATTTTATAAAAATTCCACCCTCGTTACCGTTTTCAGAATTCGCTTCATTAGATAAAAATCTTGATCATGTGACGTTGAGTAAATTGATGACGATTTCATCTATCTTGACTGATAAATGGGAGGAAAGGGATATTTGTCATTTTTGGCAGCTGGTATTCCACCGTTCGTTGGAGAGCTCATCGTAATGAGGAGTAAAAGGCGATAACAAATAATGAATATAGACTTTCTTGTTTGTATTTAGGTATGTTTTCTACCATTATTATTCCTATGTTGTAGTTAACGTGACACGATGACACGAGAAATATTACTCATAAATAGTGCTTTAGATACATATAGAAGCATAGGTATAATCGTTGCCGCTGCGAAATCAGCAATAGTGGATACGTAAAATTTTATTATATTGCCTGCAGCAATAAATCAACATGCAGAACTACAGGAGTTGCGAAATAAAAAACTGCCTACACTTTCCAAACAGTTAGTTAAATATTTGTTCAGCTATTACGACTGATATGAGCATGACCTAAAGATTTTTTATTTATTTACCTCTGTTTTTTAGTGTTTTTCTTTCCAATGCAATCCAAGAAGAAACTTTCCCCAAATCTGCATGCAGAGGTAATCAGCTTCCCTTGCTTCATTATGCATAAAAGAAAAGTAAATATTATATTGGTGTAGTCTTTTATATATTTGTTATTCCGAAAAATTACAACGAAATAAGAATTTGTTATTTCTAGATGAGAATTAGAAATTTATTGAAAAGGCTATCTTTCTTATTTGGATGCCGAATATTACATTAAAATGTTATGCCAACAGATTCCGTAACTTCAGGTTAATATTAGTGCTTCAGTCTCCGGCACACTGAGTTATAGTTATGGCAGTAAAGAGATGTCTAGGAGTCTCTGTTTTTATAATTTTCCTCTAAATATTACGAATCGGTGACAAGTTCTGTCTTTTAAAATTTGGCAATGACTTCGTATTTACTTTCCAGCAGTTGATATCCAGTGTTTTTTCGATCAGTGCTGGTATGTTTAGGTCTCACTGTGACCAAATGCCGCTCATGGAAGGTTCTGACCTTCTCGTGGGGTGACCTTCTTGTCATCAATCCCATAGCTGCCCATACACGATCAATGGAGATGATTTAGCAATGTCTGATTATCATCAGTAGAGTACACTTACCATTAATTAGTAATGACCATATATTTCATATTTTTTTCATATTATTTAAATTTCATATTTAATATTTAGTTTAGCAATTTTCATTTTTCTATTACATCATATTTTCTATTACATTAACCGTCTTGTCTGGAATTTTATATTTCAGCAACATCATTACGAAATGCAGAGACAAAGAACTTGCAAGCAGAGATGATGATAAGATACGCGCCATATCGTTCTAACTCGATTACGCAACAACCATTAAATACAACGCTTTCCATTAATATAAAATTCATTTCATTAAGTAGGAGAGTAATCTTTCAATCACGTCCAACCATCTTCTAAATTTATTTACTTTTTGTAAACAGGAATAATACAAGATGGTTTTTTTTATTCCATAATTCATGGTCGGAGAGAGAGAGAGAGAGAGAGAGAGAGAAGAGAGAGAGAGAGAGAGAGATATGAAATGTAATCCGAGGCTTCATTTATATATTTTTTCAACTTGTGTCAATATCGTCATTTCTGTATGCTTACTGTGTAATTCAATAACCCTGAGCTGGATAAATAAGGTTTCGTTACCCGTTGTTGATATAACAGTACGACAATTTTATGGATTTTCATCGGAAAAACTTAATTAATAACGACTGTGCTCCAATATCACTTCAGCAGCAGAGCAAATAATAACGCATGCTAATATATCTCGAACCCTTCATTATTCGAGGGAATATTATTTACGAGACAGTAACTGAATAATTTTGCATTGTTGAAAAGTATGTATTTTGTAAAGTATATTACAGCAGATAAGATTCAGAAAGAGTTATATATTTTATTTTTACATTTCCATGAAATATGGTGATGAGATGAGGTATGACACAACCATATTGTCAGTTCTACAACTTTGTTATGGTTTGAATATCTTTATAAGAAGTAATTATTATTATTATTATTATTATTATTATCATTATTATTATTATTATTAATATATCCTGTAAAGTTTCTGCTAAAGCTCAATCACTGCCATTAAAAATCCCGGTAAAGGAACCCTAAGACCAGCGGTATCTGATAATTTTCTAATTGTGTCTGCTGTTGACTTCAGGAGCCTAATGAAGTCGACATTAAAAAGACCTGCAACCTTTTGGAGTCTGTCTGTTAATTACGGTTGCGTCAAGAGGACAGCATGAGACACGATAACTCTATGACAGCCCATCCTTTTTAAGTATTTTCAAGCATCCAAGAAAGGCCAAATCTCCCTCTGCTTGAACGATAGCCAGGATCTGGGACTCAGAGGAAGAGAACTGGTAGATCATGGTTTGGTTTTAATGCATAGAATGTAATTATTTTAATGTACTTCTTTTTTGGGATTAAAAGAAAGCGAACTGGTATATATTAGTTTTACTTTAATGCTTACAGATGATTGTTTATATATGGGAGGTCAACATTTTAATTTACTTTTGTGAGAGATTGGAAGAAGGAAAGCGAAATGCTATCTCATAGTTTTGGTTGAGTGCTTAAAATTGAATGAGTCAAACATAGGAGAACTTATAAGGATTCAAACTTTTAGTATATATCTTTGCTGAAAATTGCGATTGAAAAACTCTGACCCCAAAAAATGGAAAAATTCAATATATCAGTTTCAAAACCTTTGTACCTTTGTATCAAGACTGAATGATTTAAAGGAGTAGTTTTATTTATAGTAAAGTGTTAGCTAGAAGAAAGGGGCAAAGAGGAAGATATCTTAAACTGGATAATGAATATAACTTGATGGGTTTGAAAAGGAAGCGGGTAATCAGGATAATAATAAGATATTTGGCCTGTAGGTCAAACTTTAACAATCAATATTCTGCTTTAATGATACTTAGATTAAAGAGACAGAGGTGAGTGCATGTGAATTAGTTATTTAGTTAGAAGTATTTCGAGAGAGAGAGAGAGATACATAGCTTACCTGACGTATTAAATATGTGACTTTTGTTAGCAATTATTGTTTTCAAGTTAATGAATTTTAACATATGAAAAAAGTCAAATACTTTCTGAGATCTATTATTGAATAAAAATATCAGAGAAATCTGTCTTTTTCCTACAGGAAAATTCATACATAAAACATACTTAAAATTAAAATAAAATAGTTTGAAACAAAGGTCAAAACACTTACTTTTGACCCAATTCATAAACCCAACTACATATGTTACCAAGAGTATATAAATGTTATTTGAAGGAAAATAAAATTTTTTTCAATAAATATTTTTCCTTGCATATCTTTGCTGAAAATAAATCATTCTTTTTTTGCTTGCTGACCATTGGTGAAAATAAATATTTTTTCTTGCAGATCACTGCCACCAAATACCAGACTCTGGTCGACTTCTTGGAACGTCCAAACGAGTATCAAAGGATTCCTGTGTCGTTGTCTTTGGAAGAAGTTTCGACAGCGATGAATGAGTTTCGTTCAAATGTCTCCTACGACTATGATATGCTCGAATCTATTCAGGTATATGATCTATGGTTTCAATAATGTATTCTATATTAATGCATGCAGACACGTGTGTATGTTTATATTTGTATATATGTATACATAACTATAGTATTATAGTATATATATAGTATATATATATATATATATATATATATATATTATATATATATATATTATAATATATATATATATATATATATATATTTATATATATATATATATATATATTCACAATAATTGCAAAGCTCTTATACTTCTCGGTTTCAATACCCATTTTGACTATCGTTATCATTATGCCTTCTGTTAATCAAAATTACATATTTTAACTTCACATAAGGGATATTTATTTTCAAAGAAATGATTAATTTGCGACAGATTTTACAATTATTATTTTGTAATTCGGTGGCGTAATATTTTTGCAGTTTTGTTTGCTTTCTATTTTGCAGAACACTCGTAATTATATGTCCCTTGTTATTCAAATACAAAACATCTGTAGGTGTAAGACAAGAATAATTGATTTTTTAAAAAGATTCTGCAATAGACAACAATGTTGTATTATGTCTTATGTAGAATAGAATTTCAGATATAAGTCAAAACATGCCGAATAATAATTTAGTTCGAAAATACGTTGAAAATTATTAATAATACTACTATATCTCTAGAAAGCAAAAGAAAAATACCCATAACAGTTTGTGTTTGAGAGGGAATACAAAATACTTTGCCAGTAAATATCTCTCTCTCTCTCTCTCTCTCTCTCTCTCTCTCTCTCTCTCTCTCTCTCTCTTCTCTCTCTCTATGTTCGCCGGTCTAACCCTTAAACACAACTTTACGATTGGCGGTGTTTTATAGCTTTACGGCTGCCTCACCTCAAAGATATTTACTGTAAGAGTTTGGGAAATCTCCCTTCCTTATCATAATTAACATCATTTGAAAGTGTCCTTTTTTCTGAACTCTTCTCTATCTCTAAATATATATACTATATGTATAACTGAATCACGAAAGTTAGGAACGTGATAAATCCATAAATAAAGAAAAATTCCACGAAGGAAAAATAAACGAAGGAGTCTGCAAGATCTTTCGACTTTAAAAGTCCTTTACTGAGCAGATACTGACAAAAGTACGAGAAAAGACAATACAAGAAGGTTCGTATAACTGACAGATAGGGATTATAAAAGGGATTAGTACCTAGAATCCGACACACCTGGAAGATAAGAAACCTTCCCAAACAAGCATAAACCTTTAATTGCACCCACTGTTTATGCTTGTTTTGGGAAGGTTTTCTTTATCCTTCCCATGTGGTGTTCGGCTTCTAGGTACTAATCCCACTTTTATAATCCCTATCTGTCAGTTATACGAACTTCTTGAATTACGGTAACCTTCTTATTGACTTTTCTCGTACTTTTGTCAGTATCTGCTCAGTAAAGGACTTTTAAAGTCGAAAGATCTTGCAGACTCCTTCGTTTATTTTTCCTTCGTGGCATTTATTCTTTATTATATATATACTATATGTATATGTGTGTGTGTCCATGGGCTCGCGCAAGATTATGTGTGTGCGAAAACGCGTGTTTGTGCTCGTGGTAATCTGCAGATTTTCTACGAGTATTCCTATTATATTCTCTCTCCCTCTATCTCTCTCTCTCTTCTCTCTCTCTCTCAGTGGCGTCCCATTGAATCCCTTGTCGCAATCCTTGACGCACAAAAGAAATAAAAGTCCTAGGAGCCCCTTTCCTCATCTGTAGGACAAAAGGAAAAAAATGCCAATAAACTCTTATTTACACTAAAGACAATTTAGAGCCTGGTTTAACTTCCCAGGAATTTAATCAAGGGTCCTTTGAATTGAGATAACGTTTTTTTCTTTGATCCCTTTGAGGATTTTGCCGAACGATATAAAAAATGAAGATGAAACCTTGACCCAGATTCCTGTGCAATAGGGTTTCACGAATTTTTAGAGCTCCGAAGAATATCTTCAGGAATTAATCTCTGCTTAGAAAATATTTATTTTTTCTCTCACTAACACTAGTCGGTTTTTTATATCTTCATGAAAAGAGCAAGGAAGGTTTTTTTTTTTAGATTCATTGTTTAGTGAGGTGTAATTGTCCTTAATTAGACTCAAAGATAATTTCAACATTAAAGGGTCTAACGCAAACATTATCGTCGCGAATGAAACTACTGAGGTGATGACAATGTGCAATTAAGTTTAGATGAGGGAAAAATTAAGCAATGAATGACAAAATCGTGGTCTCTTTTGATTCCAGAGAAGTATAATTGAGAGAGTGAGAGAGAGAGAGAGATTCGATCCCACCCTTCACTCCGCATTCATATCTTTCCCGTTTGCTTTTCCCTCGGAAATGCTAGAACGCCCAAAAAGAAAGGAATCTTCCGCCTTTCGAATTTCCTTTCAGATTCCTTCTCCAAGGTCGAAGACGACTCTTGGATCTCGTTTGTGGCTCCAGATTCCTCGCCGTGGAGGAATTCGTATGAGCTCTGATGAATTCCACACCACGGAGATTCAAAACGTACATGCCTCCTTGGCGTTATTATTATTATTATTATTATTATTATTATTATTTTATTATTATTAATTATTATTATTATTATTATTATTATTATTATTCCATAATTTCAGGGAAGTGAAAAACAAAATAATGGTAAACATTGTTTATGCTCTTTTCAGTTTTTCATTGCTTCTCCCTTACTTCGACGATATGAAGGAAATTTAAAATTTCCAACTTGAATTTTGTTTTTATTTTTCAGTGGAGGGGCTAAAGACGACTAGTATATATATATATATATATATGCTGTATATATATATATATATATATATATATATATATATATATATATATATATACATATATATATATATATATATATATATATATATATATATATATATATATATATATATATATATATATATATATATAATGCATGTGTTAAGCAACGAATATCCTTTTAATATCTAATACGCTCTATCTCGGAAATAATATATTTCCATATATGTTAGCTGAAAGGGACGATTTTGTGGTTGATAATAAGTTCGTCGTTTCGTGGGGTAGAACCACGGAAAACAAGAACTTATGATTGCTGTGACGCGCCTTAAACCTCGCGGCCATCAAGGGTTGTTTTAAGATGATACCGACTCCTACCAAAAAATCACTGTCGAACTTTGGCATTTGTAATTAGAATCGATATCAGCCTACCTTCACCACGTTAACCGCATGCACCCGTATTATGAATGTGTGTTATCACATCAACGTGATTCCTATGCAAGAATTTAGCTATTAATGCCCTTTAATATCCAATTTGTTCTGCCTTGAAAATATATTTTTATATATGTTATCTAAAGGGGAATTGTTTTATAGTTGATAACAATTTCATCGATTCGTGGGATCGAACCATGGGAGGTGCATTAAACATTTAACATGGTAGAGGTGGGTTCATATCGGTTATGATGCAAATACCTGAGTATGGCTGTGATTTGTAGGTGGGAGGCGGTATCAACTTATACCTCCCTTGATGGCCATGCGGTTGAAGGCGTGTCACTGCGGTCCTGAGTTCTTGCCTTCCGTAGTACGAGCCCATGGGACAACGAACTTATCAACTAAAAATATGTATCACGGTATTGTGATAAAATTCATATTATATATATATGTGTATATAATATCTATATATATATATATATATATATATATATATATATATATATATATATATATATATATATGTGTGTATATATATATATATATATATATATATATATATATATATATATATATATATATATGTATATATATATATATTATATATATATATATATATATATCTATATATATATATATATATATATATATATATATATATATATATATATATATATATATATATTATATACATATTATTTTTATTATAGATCAAGTTTAAATCAGCCTTGTTTCCTTTTAAGTTTCTTTTGCTTAAGCAGCCAAATGCTTGTTAGTTAATGTAAGAGTTTTTGGTGTTATTGAGCGCCTCCTCCTCCCTTGTTTATTTCTGTGAACTATCGTTCTAACGATTGTTTTGTGATTTGTTTTTGAGTTACGGTGGATGGTTCGTAGCTGTACTGTGAACGTTGATGGTCTGCCCGCGGAAGTTCGGGCTTTGGAACGCTCCTTGTCAGACCATCCCCTTGAGCAGCTTTTGTGGATTATTGGAGGACGACCTTTTGGCAGTTTATTTTGGAAACGGCGCTGTTGGAATCTTTCCTCACGACCGTTCGTAGGTGCCTTAGTCACCTGCGACTCTGGTGCTGTAGATCACGGCTCTTCGTTCACTTGCGACCATAGTGTCCGCTTTACGGGGTTTCGCAGAAGCGTATGCTATTTGCGACTTCTTGTATTACCCCTTATTCCCGTCCGAGGAGCCCACGAGATATTGGTACCGTCGTTGGATCCCAGTACTGATTACGGATTCACCTGCCACTTCTGCCTTCGTCCTTCTGCATTTCTTCGGGGATGTGTGTGAGCGCTGGCTCGTAAGGAGATACGTCGGGAGGCAATCGCCAGGTAAGGCAGTATAGCTGTTATTTCCTTCGAGGAGCCTTATACCCCTTTTGTCCTGGCGATCGTGTCCATCCCTTTAGTAGCAGTTTGGGTGCTTGCTATGGACTCCTAGTTCGACCCGTCTTCAGTTGTTCATCCCCAACGTAAGGATTAGAACTGTCAGTGTACGTGCAGTACAAATATTATATATATACGTACATATACGTTGTCATAGTTTTTACTTGTTTATATTATAAGCTTATTGTTGCCATTATTGTTTATTGCTTATTGGTGGAAAATATTTCCATATCTTTAGTTGTATGGCTAGGTAGGTAAATTTAAGGTTTTCCTTGTTTTGATATCTTCCACTTCCTTCAGCCTTTTGTTATTTAGGATAGTTTTGGCCGGCATATATTTGGATCCTCAATGATTTATGAAATATTTATTCTCCTCTGCATTTCGGTTAGGGTTTAGATGTTTAGCTGTAGGGTGCCTTGTGGCTCGTTGAGGACCTGGTATTTAGTCCTCTTGCTTTAAGCTATATTGTTGTATGTATTTTACTTGAACCCGCAAGGCTGATTTAAGTTATTTCTGTTTTGTAATAAATACTGTTAAGTTTTCCTGGAGTGTTTTTGTGCCTGCTTTCCTTGAACATGGGTTGCATTTACTGTCTACGATCCTAGCAAAATAAAGTACCTAAGAACCTGTACTAGAACCCAAGAGGTTTGTAACAATTTGGCGACCGTGACAGGATCGTACACAGGTGTACTCTGTGTTTTTGGTTTGCGGCACAGCACTTTGGGTGATTTGGCAGTATTTGTTTTGAGTAGGTGGTTACCTTCCCCCCTCTTTGTTTTGGTTGATGATCATGGAGGAGTTTATTTTTGACCCCGCTGAATTTTTAGGGTCAGCAGACTGCTTAAAACACTTATCTATTCTGAACAAAGAATATCTGGTAAGTTGTGCTCGTTGGCTGGGAATACCATTTAAGGCAGCTGAGACAAAGGCATGTTTGTTAGAGGCCGTAAAAAACAGGGTAGCTCAGGGCCTAGCTGAGGGTGAGCATTTAGTTGAGGAATTTGATAGTGTTGCTAGTAGTGATGAAGAGCAAGAAGGTAGTGTGAGTGTAAATCCTGGTTTTTCATTATTTGAGGATCCACCTAGGACTGGCACCCTTTTTGAAGGACACGCTAATTTTCCTTCAAAACCAGAAGTATCATTAAATCCATTTTTGCCAGAGAATTCTGTCCATGTTGAGGTAGCTCCGGTACAGCCTGTAAAATCCCAGGAGAACTGTGAATATGATGTTATTTGTAAAAGAATAGAGTTAATGAAACTAGAGTTTGAGGAGAAAGAGAGGGCGAGGAAGCATGAGTTGGCTATGGCTAAAATCAATTTGGAAATGGCTAGGTTAAGAGGTTCCCCTAATCACTTTAGTACTCCCACTGGGTCCTCTCAGGATAAATTTAACATAGGGGCAGCGTTGAAATTGGTCCCAGTATTTGACGAGCGAAACGTCCCAGAATTTTTTAAGGCGTTTGAGCGTGTGGCTACCCGGTTGTCTTGGCCCTCAGAGATGTGGACAGTCTTGATTCAATGCAGGCTGGTGGGCAAGGCAATGCGGGTATACAATGCTTTAGATGAAGGTGTAGCTAGGGACTATAATAAGGTTAAGGCAATAGTTCTTAAGGCTTACGACTTGGTTCCGGAGGCCTATCGCCTAAAGTTCCGTAATTTTACTAAACCTGTCTCTCTCTCATTTGTGGAATTTGCTCGTCTCAAGGAGGAGCAGTTTGACGACTGGCTTAAGAGTCGCCAAGTAGTCTCCTTCTCCTCCTTGAGAGAGCTTATGTTGCTAGAAGAGTTTAAAAAGGCTTGTAGCAAGGAATTAAGAATTTATCTTGAAGAGGTTAAAGCAGTCAGCTTGAGTAAGGCTGCCCAGATAGCGGATGAATTTGTGTTGACTCATCGGGCTGGGTCAGGTAATCTTGGATCTGTAGTTAATTTTCAGCCTGGTAAGTCAAATAATTATCAAAAGAAATTAGGTGGTCCGGGAAATAATCGTGTCCAGGGGAATCTGCACAAGAATAGGACTGGAAATGCTCAGGGAGAGGGCTCAAGTGAATCTTACACTAGAGTCTTCTCCAAAAGTAATAAGTTAACTTCTGGTAATGGTAATAAAGTAAGAAGGACCTGCTTTTGGTGCAATGAACCAGGACATTTTCAAGCACAGTGTAGCGCCAGAAGGAGGTACCTCCAAAGAAACAACAATAATCCGGTAGCTCTAATATCAAATAACCCTATGTCTAATAAGTCTCAGGTTGAGAATCCACCAGTGTTAGTGGCTAATGATGGTTGTAGCAAGGGGGAAAATGTTGGTTCTTTGTCTTCTAGTAGGGATTTATGACTTTATGATAAATATATTTGGCTTGGCAAATTGATTACCAAATCGAAAACTCTAAAGGTGAAGTTTTTGCGTGATACTGGGGCTGCTTGGTCTCTGGTATTGAAGGAATCTTTGAAGGGCCTAGTTAATAATTCAGGTGATTTTGTGGTTTTGGGAGGTTTCCCGAACACGATGGTATCGGCACCTTTAGTTGAGGTGGAATTGTCCTTCCCTGGTTATAATAGTAAGACAGAATTAGCTGTTGTAGAAAGCCTACCAATCCCAGGCATAGATGGTATACTGGGTAATGACATGTTGGATGACAAGGGACGTGAATTGTTTCCAATATTGTCTTTGAATGCTTGTCCTGTGGCTGTAACGACACGATCTGTTGCAAAGGCAGCAGATTTGTTACATGATGATGATGATGATTTACATTTAAGTAGTTTAGCTGTAGAAGTAGAAAGGCCCGGGTCTGTAGTTAGTAGTAGTGATAAGCTTTTTGGTAAGTTATTAAAACCTGATTGGGATCGTTCAAAGTTTATTGAAGCTCAGAAGGAAGAGTTCAATTTTGAACTGGGTGATACGAGTGATTTGACTAGACCACGATTTTGTGTTTTAAAAGGTGTGTTATATAGAGTTAGTCGCCCTTCCTCTCATGCCCTTGATATAACATCTCGAAACGAGCAGATAGTGGTCCCTACTCAGTTCAGAGATTCAGTTTTGAAATTGGCACATGAAGACTCTTTTTCTGGCCACTTTGGTGTGTGTAAAACTTTTAGTAGGTTAGCTAAATATTTTTGGTGGCCAGGCTTAAAGTCTTCAGTAAACGGTTTTGTAAATAGTTGTGAAGCATGTCAGGTGATGGGAAAACCCAATCAACCAATTCCAAAAGCCCCTTTAAATCCGATTCCAGCAATTGGAGAACCTTTTGTGGAGTTGGTGATTGATGTGGTTGGGCCTTTACCTAGGACTAAGTCAGGGTTTACCCATCTCCTGACAGTTATGGACAGAGCATCTAGGTTTCCTGATGCATTCCCTATGAGGAGGATTACTTCTCGTGCAGTGTTTGAGAAACTAGTAGAGTTTTTCTCTAGATATGGTTTGCCTCGTACTATTCAGTCTGATTGTGGAACTAATTTCACAAGTAGGGTATTTCGGGGTAAGTGTGCTGAACTGGCCATTCAGCACATTACCAGCGATACCCTATCATCCAGAGAGTCAGGGTGTGGTGGAAAGATTTCACCAGACCCTTAAATGTGTATTAAAGAAATATTGTTATGAGCAAGGAAAGGATTGGGATAAAGGGCTTCCCTTTGCTCTCTTTGCCATACGGAATCACCCTAACTCATCCACAGGTGTCGCTCCCTTCGAGTTGGTATTTGGTCACAAGGTACGTGGTCCTCTGGAGATAGTCCATGAGGTGATCGAGTCTGGACAAAGAGGAGAGATGAATGTGGGTGAGTTTGTGGAAACCTTAAGGAGAAAGCTATCTATGGCTTGGAAGTTTGCACGAGAGAATTTGGCTTCTTCCCAAGCTGCCATGAAAATTAATTTTGACAAAAAGACAAAGGTACGTTCGTTTGTGCCCGGGGGAATTGGTTTTTGGTATTAAGTACAGACTCGGACAACTTTCTCGAGCCAAGGTATAAGGGACCTTGGAAGGTTTTGAGAAAGCTGTCTGAGGTAAACTATGAGGTTGAAGCCCCTGGGACCAAACGAAAGTGCCGGGTATTTCATATAAATAGATTGAAGTCTTATACTTCCTGTGGTAAGGACCCTTTGGCTATTGTTTATGAACCAGTATCTGTGGTAGTGGTAGAGCCTCCTACGGATGATTTTGTAAATTTGGTTGGTCAGGTGTCTTCTGATGCTCTATTTGACAATGTTCAGAACTTAGAAATTTTAAAGGAGGGATTAGAGCATCTGGAGACTAATCAGAGAAGTGATGTTATGGAATTAATCCTTGCCTTCCCAGAGTTATTTCAGAATGCGCCAGGACGAACGAGCTTGCTCCAGCATGATGTCGATGTGGGCAGTGCTTCCCCGGTAAAGCAGTCTCCTTATCGATTAAATCCAATGAAGAGGGACATTGTTGATAAGGAAATTAAGTATATGCTGGAGCACGACCTCATTCAACCTTCGGTGAGTCCATGGAGTTCTCCAATAGTCCTCGTAAAGAAACCTGACGGAAAGTTCCGAATGTGCGTCGACTATCGTAAGGTAAATACTCACACTAAAAATGACTCCTTCCCTTTACCTCGTATAGATGATTGTCTCGATCAGATAGGGTCCTCCAAGTTTATAACAAAGTTGGATTTGTTGAAAGGGTATTGGCAGGTTACCCTGTCTGACCGAGCCCGAAATGGAAACTTTTGCCTTTGTAACTCCTTGGTCTTTACGAGTGTAAAGTGATGCCCTTTGGATGAAAAAATGCAGCTTGCACCTTCCAGCGACTAATGAATAGGGTCATTTGTGGCTTGTTGGAAGGGTGGAAATATATATAGATGATTTGGTGGTTCACAGCAACGACTGGCGGAGCATATGGTAAGGTTAAAAAAGGCATTTGAAGCCCTGAGTGCTGCCGGTCTTGTTGTGAACCTTGGTAAATGTGAGTTTTGGTAAGGCCAGAGTATGTATTTGGGCCATGAAGTGGGTTTGGGTTCAGTAGCCCCCCAAACAAGCTAATATAGAGGCCATTGTAAATTTGAAGAGGCCGTGCAATGTCAGAGAGGTCCGGAGAGTCCTGGGTATGTTGGGGTATTATCGTAGGTTTGTCCGGAACTTCTCAGACATTGCTCAGCCGCTTACTAAACTATTGGAAAAAGGTCGTAAATTTGAGTGGTCACCTCAGTGTGAAGAGTCTTTCATAAAGCTTAGGTTGATGTTTGGTGTCCAATCATATTCTAATGTCTCCTAATTTTCAGAAACCATTTATTATTGCTGTTGATGCTAGTGACGTTGGAATTGGAGGAGTCCTCTTTCAGAGAGATGAGGCTGGAGAAGTTCGTCCCATATCTTATTTTAGTAAGAAACTTTTAGCGGCCGAGAGAAAATACTCTACTATCGAAAAGGAGGACCTTGGCCCTGGTTCGTACGTTACTCCACTTTAAGCCCTATGTAACAAATTTTTCTTATCCCATAGAGATTTGGACCGACCATAATCCCCTCGTCTTCATTGAACGAATGAAGGGTTCTAATCAGAGGATTTTGCGTTGGGCTCTGCAGTTACAGGAGTTCACGCTGGTGATAAAACATATTAAAGGTTCTGATAACCGTATTCCTGATGCTCTCTCTCGGATGTAGTCGTGAGTTTTTCCTCTGCCTCCCCTCGCCCTTCTCGTTTTGTTTTTTTCCTCGGGTTGTATAAAAAACTTTTGGTAAGTGTGTGGTGCAAGAGGTTGTGTGTATGAGTATTCAGCTTTAGCTTAGTTTGTTATACCTGAACTTCTTTAGGATTTTGGGTAGTTAGTATTTCTTAGCCTTTGTAGACTCTCCCTCCCAGTTAGATGATAGGAGGGTTTCTAGCTGTATGCTTATGGAACTGTGGGGACAGTCTAATCTGAGGTTTCCTGTTGCCTTTTGGTAAGTTTACTTTGTGACTATGATTTTTTTTTCTTTTGGTTATTCTGTATATTATTATTTGGCTGAGTATCTATTTCCAGAGATTTGGAATAGTTACTTTGTCCTTTTTTTTATACATGTGTATTGATAACTTTGAAATGTTTTAAGTTAATTCCTTTTCAGCATTTTTGCTTAGGTTTAAAAAAAATGTATTCTATGTGAATAATTTTTTTTGTTTTGGGGGAGGAAGGTATTAAATTAACATAGTTTTTGTTTTTATTTATCAAGTTTAAATCAGCCTTGTTTCCTTTTAAGTTTCTTTTGCTTAAGCAGCCAAATGCTTGTTAGTTAATGTAAGAGTTTTTGGTGTTATTGAGCGCCTCCTCCTCCCTTGTTTATTTCTGTGAACTATCGTTCTAACGATTGTTTTGTGATTTGTTTTTGAGTTACGGTGGATGGTTCGTAGCTGTACTGTGAACGTTGATGGTCTGCCCGCGGAAGTTCGGGCTTTGGAACGCTCCTTGTCAGACCATCCCCTTGAGCAGCTTTTGTGGATTATTGGAGGACGACTTTTGGCAGTTTTATTTTGGAAACGGCGGGGCCTGGGTTGGAATCTTTCCTCACGACCGTTCGTAGGTGCCTTAGTCACCTGCACTCTGGTGCTGTAGATCACGGCTCTTCGTTCACTTGCGACCATAGTGTCCGCTTTACGGGTTTTCGCAGAGCGTATGCTATTTGCGACTTCTCGTATTACCCCTTATTCCGTCGAGGAGCCCACGAGATATTGGTACCGTCGTTGGATCCCAGTACTGATTACGGATTCACCTGCCACTTCTGCCTTCGTCCTTCTGCATTTCTTCGGGGATGTGTGTGAGCGCTGGCTCGTAAGGAGATACGTCGGGAGGCAATCGCCAGGTAAGGCAGTATAGCTGTTATTTCCTTCGAGGAGCCTTATACCCCTTTTGTCCTGGCGATCGTGTCCGCATCCCCGTTTAGTAGCAGTTTGGGTCCTTGCCTATGGACTCCTAGTTCGACCCGTCTTCAGTTGTTCATCTCCAACGTAAGGATTAGAACTGTCAGTGTACGTGCAATACAAATATTATATATATACGTACATATACGTTGTCATAGTTTTTACTTGTTTATATTATAAGCTTATTGTTGCCATTATTGTTTATTGCTTATTGGTGGAAAATATTTCCATATCTTTAGTTGTATGGCTAGGTAGGTAAATTTAAGGTTTTCCTTGTTTTGATATCTTCCACTTCCTTCAGCCTTTTGTTATTTAGGATAGTTTGGCGGCATATATTGGATCTCAATGATTTATGAAAATATTTTATTCTCCTCTGCATTTCGGTTAGGGTTTAGAGTAGAGTTTAGCTGTAGGGTGCCTTGTGGCTCGTTGAGGAGCCTGGTATTTAGTCCCTCTTGCTTTAAGCTATATTGTTGTATGTATTTTACTTGAACCCGCAAGGCTGATTTAAGTTATTTCTGTTTTGTAATAAATACTGTTAAGTTTTCCTGGAGTGTTTTTGTGCCTGCTTTCCTTGAACATGGGTTGCATTTACTGTCTACGATCCTAGCAAAATAAAGTACCTAAGAACCTGTACTAGAACCCTAGAGGTTTGTAACATATATATATATTATATATATATATATATATATATATATATATATATATATATATATATATATATATATATATATATATATATATACATATAATGAAAAGGAGGAAAAAATAGTGATTAGGGGAATCTCGTTTCTTTCCTCAAATGATTCTTGAAATATCATTGCCTGTTATACATTAAACGTTAAATATCACAAAACTCCAGGTTACCCACATGAACCGAGCAAGAGGGAGAATGGGGGAAGTTGGATAAAAAAATTCAGACTTTCATTTTTACCGAAATTAAAATAGTGGTTGGGTGCGTCGGGATTAAAGGGCTTTTATATGTCCTGCAAGACCATAATTTCCTCTTTGGAGTTGACAGGAAGCCCTGTTTGGGAAGAAATTAAAAAGTAGGCTTAAAGTCGGCTCTAGTAGCGTCTAAGTGAAGGATGCTAAAGAGGAAATATTCCCCCTCGCCACTGACATAATACATAAAAGGAAAATGGTTTTTTTTTATTCACCAAAAGAAAATAGTTTACTTACCAAAATACATAACCCGTTTTACCAACAATGGATAGAATATCTTCAGAGATGAGGCTTGACCTCTTAATAAAAGGTTTAGAAATGACTGGGGTTTAAACGAAAATTACTCTTTTCTTGGCGCTGATAAATTTCAGTAAAGGCAAAGTAGTTAATATTTAATATGCAAAAGAAATTATATATATATATATATATATATATATATATATATATATATATATATATATATATATATATATATGTATATGTATATGATATATATATATATATATATATATATATATATATATATATATATATATATATATATATATATATATATATATATATATATATGTATATGTATATGTATATATAGTAGATATATATATATATATATATATATATATATATATATATATATATATATATATATATATATATATATATATATATATATATAATATATATATATATATATATATATAATATATATATGAATAACTTGATCAAGAAGTATATTAAACGTGGGTTGCCTTTCTTCATTTGTAACAAACCCTCAGCTTTATCAATAGCGACAGCTCTATATAAGTTTGAAAAATACTGTGACATACCACAAAATCATTTAGACATTATCAAAGGCATGACATATGTTGCTACGCAGGCCTATCATGAAAATAACTTCCCTGCTCGCTATAGAAAAATTTTACAAGAATTGAAGAATGATAATAGCTTACATATTTCTAAGGCTGATAAATCCAATAGTTTAGTAGTTCTGGACAAAACTTTCTACATATCACGCATGCATACTTTACTAGAAGATGAAATAACTTACAAAAAACTCGCAAAAAATCCGTTGGACCAAGTAATAAAAAACTTTAATATCAATATCAAACTAATTCTTAAAGATAAAAAAGAACTTTTGTGTAAGTTATCTGTAATATGTCCCTCATTACCTTATTTATATGGCCTAGTCAAAACTCATAAGGAAACCAAACCTATGCACCCAATTATTAGTACTGTAGGATCAATTGCTTATAAACTATCTAAACATCTTACTAAATTGTTATCCCCGCTACTAGGAACTGTATCTAATTCACACATCCGGAATTCTCTCTATCTTTTGGAAAAATTAAATAATATTGTACTAAACCCTAGTGATATCATTGTCAGTTTTGATGTATGTTCCTTGTTTACAAAAGTCCCTATTGACTCTGTGCTAGAATATTTAAGTAATGAACTTGTACTGCATGAATTGTCTATATCCGTAAGTCACATAATTTCATTGATTAAGTTATGTATTTGTGATTGCAGATTTATTTTTAATGGAAAATATTACCAACAAATATTTGGTATTACCATGAGTAACCCTTTATCACCTCTCATTTCAAACTTATATATGGAAATTTTTTGAAAGACAACACCTCCCGAATATCACACTTGTTCCTTAAAATGGTACAGATATGTAGATGACATCTTGGTAGTGTTACCTGTTGGTATCGATGTAAATGATTTATTGTCTAAAGTGAATAATTTAGTGCCATCCATAAAATTCACTGTTGAAATTGAAAATAACAATGTCATCCCTTTCCTAGATGTATTAATACGTATAGAAACTTTCCAATGTAAATTCAGTATTTATAGAAAACCCACAAATAATTCAACATATGTACATTTTTATTCTGGCCACTATCTTAATATTAAAATTTCAATTTTTACCTCTATGTTCCTACGCGCTTTGCGTATCACAAGTCCACAATATCTGGACCAAGAAATAGAATACATAAAAAAGATAGGAAACAATCTCTGCTACCCACCTCATTTAATTGATTTATGTTATCAAAAAGCTCACAAAAAGTTTTATATTGTTGCTATTAATGAAAAAGAAATGCCTAAAAATATAGTTAGTTTACCTTACTTTCGTGGATTTGAAACCATAAAATCTATATTTAAATCGTTTAATGTTAATGTAGTGTTCTCTTATAACAATACCATTAAAGATATGCTAATTAAGAATAGTCCAGTAACAAATAACAACATCATTTACAAAATTCCTTGTAAGGATTGCCCATCGTTTTACGTTGGTCAGTCAAGTAAAAATTTATGTGTACGTATTAAGCAGCATATGTATTCAGTTAGAACAGCCCAGACTTCAAATACACTGTTTATCCATCTGAGTGAAAAATGTCATTGTATTAATTGGGGTGATACCTCTGTAATTGCTAGATCTAATGATTATGTTTCAAGAAATTTAGAGGAATCAGCAATTATACAAATCACTAATAAAAAAAACCTAAATCTTAGTCCGGGAATGTACCATTTGGACCCGTACACCTATTTGTAAAATGCTTATGAAGGACCTTAAGTTAAATGAACTAATAATAAATTAGTCCCACATGTATATAGTTATTCTCTCTCTCTCTCTCTCTCTCTCTCTCTCTCTCTCTCTCTCTTGCTCGATATATTTATATTTCTTTCGTCTTTTCATTAATAATTATTTTGGAAACATTTTTCTAAAATTCATGATAATAAGTTGTATATGCCTTCTTTTTTTTTCAAAATGTATTGTTTTCCAGATGAATCATCTGTTGACTGCATGTGTATCCTCTAAGGTGTGGTGCCCTCAGGCGTTTCCTCGTTTCTGTTGAGTGAAATCGACCTTATTGCTAATCTTGTAGTGTCACTTTGGATATTAAGCCTACCTTGACTGTTTTTCCTTTGTAAGGTCAGTTGTGTCTGAGTAAAGGGTCGGACTAGACCGAAAGTGCTTGGCTATCTCGCTTTTCATTTAGTTCCTTCGTGGCCAAAACCTTTATATATATATATATATATATATATATAATATATATATATATATATATATATATATATATATACATACACACACACACACACACACACACACACACACACATATATATATTATATATATATATATATATATATATATATATATATATATATATATATATATATATATATATATATATATATATATATATATATATATATATATATATATATATATATATATATATATATATAGATATATATATATATACTTACAGATCAAACTCAGGTATTTGTAATTAGAACATGTATTAACCTACCTCCACCATGTTAACCATGTAGTACCTTTTACCACACGTAGCCATATTATGAATGAATTTTATCACATCACCGTGATTCATATACAAGCATTATGCTACAAATGATAATGATAATGAAGAGTTCATGTGAGGCATCAATCAAATTTCTTTATTCCCGTTTATGGCTCCCATTTATCCTTATTTTTAATCATGATAAGCTAAATATACACATTTATATATTTTCACTACTATAATTAAAGCAAAGTGGTTCCATATAACCACCAAATGAGATTAAGATATCAATAGAAAAAGTAACTGGCGAACCTCACTGAAGTAATCTGGCACTGAAGTATTTTAATGCAAGGTTTGCTGGAGGTTACATTTTTATTTTTACTTCTACTTCATTCGGACATTGTTTTTGCTCTGTGTTCAACTGGTGTGAGTTGTAACAGAAATGTAAATATGCAATATTGATTGTCGTGAATAAAGGTGATGATAAGTGTTAATAATGAAACTTCATTGATGGCCAATATGGTAAGGTTTCACTTTCATCATATGATAATATCGAAAGCAAGGAAAATACAATATAAAAAATGATATATATAATATCTTCGTATAAGTCCAAGAAATTAAACATATGAAGAAATTCCTTCCCCTTTTTTCAGGGCACTTAATTCTTCAGGTAATTGCTCATTCTATTTACACTTATAGATTAACTGCTGATGTTAAAGCTGGAGCAAATAAAAGGGCAAAGGGAAAGGGGAACCTTTCCCAACCACTTTAATCCTCACGTGACGTAAATTCATTCAATTAATTAGGTTTCCCACCCAACAACCCCCCCCCCTACCTGGACTCTTAGGAAACTAATTCAATGACTTTTCCGGTAAATTAAGGTTTATTGGTAGGACACGGTTTATTTTCTCCATGGGTGCATCGTAGCCCAAAGCATAAATAAGAAAGAGGCCGATGATATAGGGGCAATCCTGAATTCCTATCAATTAGAGACGATCCTTGTGCAGACCCACCACACACACACACACACACAAACACACATATATACATATATATATAATATATATAATTCTATATAGATATAATTATATATATATATAATATATATATATATATATATATATATTATTATATATACATAATTGTGTATGTCTGTGCTTGTGTATGTGTGTAAATTATTCACTTTAAAAGCAACTATATATATATATATATATATATATATATATATATATATATATATTATATATATATATTATTGTGTGTATGTCTGTACTTGTGTATGTGTGTAAATTATTCACTTTAAAAGCAACGCTACAGTTGATATTCTCTTTCTCTAAAAAACAAAATAAGTTCAAATTAATATTTAGTAATAAGATTAACTACATTTTTATTGTAGAAATATTTTTAATAAGAGAAATATCAGTAAGATAAATAAGATGGATTGAGGTTCTTGCTTGCATAAGTTGAATGAAACATTTCTCCGTTTTTATATTTGTGATATGAAATCATGATTTATTGATAAATAAAGACAGACACATATAGTGCAGTTTTTTTCCAGAAGATTTACATGGTAATAATTACATCCGGATTAGTAGTTTCAATAAAATATTCAGAATATAGATCAACTAAATCATATAACGTTTTCTTTATAGAATAAAAATGAATTACATGAAATCCTCCAAATTTTTGTCAGACAATTAGATGATTTGTCCTTCTAAGGAAACTAAGTTTACATTGTTCTTTTATTTTTCTTACACTTAATATGAATAGGAAAGCCATTTTAGGTCGAAATAAGTAGAAAAGTTTCCGAAACAACGGAAATATGCAAATGTTATTGTCAGGACACTGCCAAGTCTTCGTATACTGATGAGTTATATATATATATATATATATATATATATATATATATATATATATATATATATATATATATATATATATGTATATATATATATATATATATATATATATATATATATATATATATATATATATCATATATATATATCTATATATATCCAACTCCAGAACATAGAATTCCCGGAACATTTATCGAAAAAACTCAGTGTCCTGACAGCCCATACATACATACATACATACATACATACATACATACATACATACATACATGCAATACAATTAATAATACATACGTGTCTCTAAAACTTGGACGATTTGTCAAGAAGCCAAACGTTCTCTTCTTTATTCCCATTAATGTAAGACCGTTTGGTTCTGAAACCATGCCCTCCTCTCTCTCTCTCTCTCTCTCTCTCTCTCTCTCTCTCTCTCTCTCTCTCTCTCTCTCTCTCTCTCTCTCTCTCTGTATGAGGTCAGTGACCCTAGTCGTAGTGATGCCAGAGAGCTTATATAAACAATATCAGTTCCGTTAGGCTCAAAGATAGAATCCACTTTTTTTACCATCACCTCAGAGGCTGTTTTTTCATCTTTTCTCTTTCTACTTGTCAAAACTTCGCCGTCTATATCAGTTTTCTATTTCCCTTCTCTTTTCACCCTTTCCTTTCCTCTCTCTTTTTATTCTTCTGTTGTTTCCTATGCCTTGCCTCCACTTTATTAGAATTGTCCTTCTTTTCAATATATTCTCAGATATACACCAAATTAACCCTTTCACTTTTTGATAATCGTTTACTTTTTATCCCCTCCATTCATTCCTCCCCCTCCATGCCTTCCTGTCAGTTTATTCTTTTTCCTTCATCGCAGGTGATTATATACCTCTCCCCTTTCCCTTTCATTTACTTCTCTCCAGTTCCAATATCCGGTGATGCTGGAAAGGAAGCAGTTTCAATATCATGTAATTAGCAAAATAAAACTGTCCATATTCAAATTTTATTGAGTTCATTTTCTAAGTTCATCTATATTCATGGGACGGTTATTTAGTATTATGTTACAGTATTTCACAAAATTTAAACTGTGACTGCGAGAAGGCATATTGTGACATTGTTCCATCACATTCATGTCTTTTTACTTCGCATCTCGTTTGCAAATCATTGTCATTATTTATTTAATAGCATTAAGGAGTACATTTTGTTTCAAAGTTGTTATGTTAATAACCCCGTGGGAGGTAGTGCCGTCAGCGGACCTCATGCGGTACACTGCAATCACTTTTGTTCCTTTCACTGTACCTCCTTTCATATTCTCTTTCTTCATCTTACTTTCCACCCTCTCCTAACACTTGATTCATAGTGCAACTGCTTTGAGGTTTTCCTCCTGTTACACCTTTCAAACCTTTTACTGTCAATTTCAGTTTCAACTCTGAATGGCCTTAGTCGCCCCAGTGCTTGGCATTAGGCCTAAAATCTATTAATCAATCATTTATGTTAATAAATCTGAATAGCTGTGTCGTTAATCATTCCATGGTTTATGATAAATGTTTTACGTAAAATTGACTCTCTCTCTTCTCTCTCTCTCTCTCTCTCTCTTCTCTCTCTCTCTCTCTCTCTTTTCCGTTTTACTCGGAATGAACTGAATAAACTAGCTCTTGACTTTTTAGAACAAGCCTCTGTGATAAATGTTTTACGTATAAATATCTCTCTCTCTCTCTCTCTCTCTCTCTCTCTCTCTCTCTCTCTCTCTCTCTCTCTCTCTCTCTCTCTTTCTTTCTGCAACTAGGTCTGAAAATAAGTTTTTGTTCTTGTAACATTCTACTCAAAATTAACTGAATATATTGCGACTTGATATCGGCTGTCGACTTTATTTCTTAGTGCAAATCTCTACTACTTTAGACATCAAGTATCATTTTTTTTTATGAGAATGACTATGTATCGAGTTTTTTACGCAATTGTGTATTTTAGTTGTCGAGTTTCGTCTAGCGAGATAATCTGCAAATGAAAACTTGATGGAGTTGAATGTAGATATCTTTCATATTCTCAAAAATGTAGAAAATAAAATAAAAATACAAAATGAAATTCTGATGCAGTATTCGAGCAACGTAATTCTTCTTGTACGAAAATCATCAAGTTTTAACAATGGTGACAACTGATGTGAAGCATTGCGATAATAAAATAAACTATGCAGAAACGACATTGGTGTTCTATATTTCAAGAATATCTTTTTAAAATAGAATAAAATGAATTCAAATATATTTTGTGAATATGACTGCGACCCCGTGAGAGCTGTTACCATAGAACTGTCAGCAATTCAAGGAAAGCCCTACATCGGTTTCAGCTTTTCCTATGCATTAAAAAAAAGATATTGTGAAGCCTATCCGATTTCTTTTTGCAGTCTTGGCAATATGATTCGGTGACAGAGTTCTCTGCTTTCATTTGTAGTAGTAGTATTCATATATATATATATATATATATATATATATATATATATATATATATATATATATATATATATATATATATATATATCACCTGTAGTAATGTGTGATAAATGAATCACGTGTTAAGTGATTACAATTATTATATATATATATATATATATATATACTATATATATATATATATATATATATATGAATATATATATATATATAATATATACTATATATATATATATATATATATCATATATAATATATTCATATATATATATATATACTATATACATCTATATATATATATCTATATATATATATATATATCTATATATATATATTCTATATATATATGTCTATATATATCTATATATATATATATATATATATATACTATATCTACTATATGTCTATATATTATATATATATATATATATATATATGATATATATATATATATATATAATATATATATGAATGGCCTTGTCGCTTCTAGAAAGTCGGATCTTTAATAAAAAGAGTATGGCCAGCAGAAACTTCAGCATTTTTTCGTTAAAACTTTATTTTCATCGAACGCCTACGTTTCGGGATACAAATCCCATCTTCAGGGCTAAAAACAAGGAAAAAATTAAAATTCTATACATTAAATCAGACTAAAATGGGGCACAGTAATAAATTATGCTATTTAAAAAAAATATATAGATTAATTAACAATATATTAGTGAAATTCGAATTTTATATAAAAGTAAGACGGTAACTAATTGAATAAGAGATCGACAGTAAAAAGCAAAGCTACTAAGTACAATGACACTTTCAAAATAACTAAATAAACAAAACACTTAAAAACACAAACCACACGTGAACTACTAAGAAAATTACGTTATTACTAAAAACAGGAGAAAAACATTGAATCGTAACAGGCAAAAAATTTCTGTATATGATTAAAAAAGGAAAAAAATTAAAGAAAAAAAAAATATATATATATATAAAAAGGCGGACAAAAAGCAAAAAATAGCGAAACGAGAACTCACCGGGACAGAAGTATAGATAAGACTGAATTATTATTTATTTTTGACTAAAGGGGAGAGACAAATACAAAGGCGAGAAGGTAGAAAGGGCGAATGGTCTATTAAGTAATGTTCAGTTGTACAGCAGTTGAATGGTTGTTGAGGGTTGGTGACAATTGTTTAATGAAGAGGGACTCGAGAATGGGTAATGACCGGTTATCTATTGTTTGGGATAAGATTTTAAAATCATTGTACTGAATGTTATGTTTACATTTTATTGCATGGTTGCGTATTGCAGAAAATTCTTTCTTAGATAAAGTTATTCCTGTTCGGTGACTGACACCCCGATGGCAGTCGATGCGAACCTTCAACAGCCGACTCGAATTACCGACATAGGTTCCCAAATTACATTTGGGACAAGTAAACAAATATACCGTTGAAGATCGCATCAACTGCGGTAGGGTGTCCTTGAACTTGAAAAGACTTCTGATTTTTAAGGGGTTCTTGAAGATAAAATTAAATTTAACATATGGGTACATATTGCTGAGTACGACGGTGAGCTCTCGTTTTACAAGTTTATATGTTGAACAAAAAGGCAAGGATATATACAGTTCTTTTTTAGGTACATTAAAAGTGGGTGCTTTCGGTTTAACAATGTCATTTAAAAACTCTCTCAAGATTTTCTCAAATAGGTGGGATGGATAGCAATTTCTGTTAAAATAGTTTTGCAAGAAAACTATTTTAACAGAAATTGCTATCCATCCCACCTATTTGAGAAAATCTTGAGAGAGTTTTTAAATGACATTGTTAAACCGAAAGCACCCACTTTTAATGTACCTAAAAAAGAACTGTATATATCCTTGCCTTTTTGTTCAACATATAAACTTGTAAAACGAGAGCTCACCGTCGTACTCAGCAATATGTACCCATATGTTAAATTTAATTTTATCTTCAAGAACCCCTTAAAAATCAGAAGTCTTTTCAAGTTCAAGGACACCCTACCGCAGTTGATGCGATCTTCAACGGTATATTTGTTTACTTGTCCCAAATGTAATTTGGGAACCTATGTCGGTAATTCGAGTCGGCTGTTGAAGGTTCGCATCGACTGCCATCGGGGTGTCAGTCACCGAACAGGAATAACTTTATCTAAGAAAGAATTTTCTGCAATACGCAACCATGCAATAAAATGTAAACATAACATTCAGTACAATGATTTTAAAATCTTATCCCAAACAATAGATAACCGGTCATTACCCATTCTCGAGTCCCTCTTCATTAAACAATTGTCACCAACCCTCAACAACCATTCAACTGCTGTACAACTGAACATTACTTAATAGACCATTCGCCCTTTCTACCTTCTCGCCTTTGTATTTGTCTCTCCCCTTTAGTCAAAAATAAATAATAATTCAGTCTTATCTATACTTCTGTCCCGGTGAGTTCTCGTTTCGCTATTTTTTGCTTTTTGTCCGCCTTTTTATATATATATATACTATAAAAAAATATATTTTTTTTTTTTTCTTTTTTAATCATATACAGAAATTTTTTGCCTGTTACGATTCAATGTTTTTTCCTGTTTTTAGTTTTTTAAGTAACGTAATTTTCTTAGTAGTTCACGTGTGGTTTGTGTTTTTAAGTGTTTTGTTTATTTAGTTATTTTGAAAGTGTCATTGTACTTAGTAGCTTTGCTTTTTACTGTCGATCTCTTATTCAATTAGTTACCGTCTTACTTTTATATAAAATTCGAATTTCACTAATATATTGTTAATTAATCTATATATATTTTTTTTAAATAGCATAATTTATTACTGTGCCCCATTTTAGTCTGATTTAATGTATAGAATTTTAATTTTTTCCTTGTTTTTAGCCCTGAAGATGGGATTTGTATCCCGAAACGTAGGCGTTCGATGAAAATAAAGTTTTAACGAAAAAATGCTGAAGTTTCTGCTGGCCATACTCTTTTTATTATTATATATATATATATATATATATATATATATATAATATATATATATATATATATATATATATATATATATATATATATATATAATATATAGACACACACAAATATATATATATATATATATATATATATATATATATATATATATATATATATATATATATATTATAATAATATAATATAATTCACTTAACATGTGATTCATTTATCACACATTACCACAGGTGAAAAATAAGAGAGGTGGTGTAGGTCCTGAATAGTTTCGACTTTATTTCCGAGCCATTGACGAAGGACTGATACACAGTGTTAGAGGTCACAAATACATATACTACAGAGACATTACTGACGAGCATACACACAACCGTGTATGCCTGTCATTCAATCACTGGCAAACGGCTGGTCATATGGGCATGAAACTTGGCAGGGTTATGGTGGGGACCCCTAAGATGGTTTGTAATGGGGTTTCATTCAACCTAACCCCCTCCTTTGTGGGGGGTGGGGGTGAGAAGGGATTCCCAGAAACAGAGCTTTTTCTGGCCGTGAAACGAGGCTGGTTATTCCCGTAGACTTAGTTACTTTACGATTTTTCATACATAATTTCTGTACAACTTCCCCGGAGAAAGTCGCAAATATTTCAGCTCGAACACAATAGAAGAAGAAAATTATCATCAATATCCGCAAGATTTTTTGAATAACTTAAATCCATCGGGACTGCCAGTGCACAAAATAACATTGAAGAAGTACTACCCGGTAATGTTGCTTCGGAATTTCGATCCTGCCAATGGACATTGCAACGGAACGAGGCACAACATTATGGAGCTAAACTCCTACGTCATCGAAGCATGATAGCATCGGGCCCTCACACCGGCAAACGTCTGTTCATTCCCCGGATTCCTCTGATGCCTTCAGACAACCAGTTTCCGTTCCAGTTACGGCGTAGGCAGTTTCTCATCAACATGGCCTTCTCATTCACTGCAAACAAGTCGCAGGGCCAGACTTTGGATTGTGTTGATGTGTTTCTGCCGTCACCCATGTGAGTAAAGTTTACCAATAAATTCAAATTTACAATCTTTCACGCATAATTTAATCAGTTCATTTAAAGTACAACATCAAAACTCACAAGCTTAGATCCACTATTAATCTGTTCACTATTTAGTTTATTATTCTTGATATTGGCGTTAGAGATGATACCTACCAAGCGGTTAAGGATGTCCACTAAGTACTTCGCTAATTATGCACAAGGAAACAGTGGTATGTTTGTACATGTCAGTGAGAACAATGCTGCTGTCAACAGGGAAGGGCAAAAAGGATCGTGTATTTTAATAACGCACTGGAAAGGAAGATCATGGAATCTAGCTTTTATACAAAACACAATTATAAGGTTGGTTATAAAGATTCAGATGTTTAAACAAGAAAAATAACTATTAATTTAACTAGGACCAATCATTAAATGCATTATTTTGACGGGATACGAATTAGTATCCATTTAGGAGATGAATGAAAATAAAATTAAGTGCTTAGTTTGTATTAGTGTCTTCAAAAGATGGACATTACTGCAATTTAATAGAAGAAATAAGATTCTCGAACAAAGTTTACTTTTTGGTATATAACATTTATTTATGTCTTATATTTTTATGGAATCATTTCCTTCTTTGGGTTTTAAAATCTAAAAAAAAAAATTATTGTCTCCTACGTACCATACTTCGTTAGCCCTCTGCAGAACCATATCTGTTTTTATCTGTAAACAATATTTTGATGGTAGAATATAGGTTACTTTCTCCTGTGCTGAGAGAGATAGGCGAACGATCAAATAAGTAATGAAAAAATACACACAAGAACGCAGGAATAAATCCAGAAGTTGTACCTTCAGTAATACCAATAATTAAATACAATTATCGGTCATCAAGTGACGCAGCAGATCCGGGAACACGAGTTTCTCCTTTCCGGAAAATCAAAGAGTCTGGATGATAACCTCAATATCGTATCACAGAATATGAAATGGGTCCGAATTAATCATTTGCGTTAAGGAGAGACTCCAGGTTCCCAGAGAGAGAGACGTTTAGAGAGAGAGAGGAGAGACGAGAGAGAGTGAGAGATCGGATGAACCCAAGACTGTGATGACTTTAAC
>NC_061109.1:68625361-68640361 GCF_015104395.2 Macrobrachium nipponense
TGATGACTTTAACTCATAAGCCGAAGAGTGCCTAGGTTCACACACACAAATAATATATTTGACATATTTTGTTGACGAGAAGCTGAAATGTCATTCCTTGTGGCGTATTTGTTAACTTTGATTGCATAGTTTTGTTCCTCTGCGTGCGTTTGAGTGATTTTGGAGACTTCAAAGCGACATTTTAAATGTTTTCGCCCAATTTTAGTTTGATATTGGAAGACATTATTAATAGGACCGATACAATTCCAAGGTATAGATCGCATAGGCCTCTATCTCTCTCTCTCTCTCTCTCTCTCTCTCTCTCTCTCTCTCTCTCAACAGGCTTTTTGATATTTCTCCAACATTTGATCCCAGACAACGAACGCGAAATAACGGCAGCATAAACAGAGACATTAAGGCAGTGTCTATAAACATCCCATAGCAATATATCTAAGTGTTAATATAAAAAAATAATAATTCTCTTGTCTGAGGCTAAATAAAGGAGATACGCTAAGGAATGGAACCGTAGGTGAATATTTTCGGAAATGAATGTCACTTAAGACTCTCCTTTTGAGACTAACTGATTCATACTATCTTACTCCACGGCTTCAAACGTCTCAACTTCATCCATTCACCGAGGAAGAGGTGAAATATATTTCACTTAATTATTTACACATAAGATATAAAGGGCTGTTCGATCAAGGAGTGGAATTACAATAGTATAATTTATCATAAGATTTTCAGTATCAATGACCTCAATGCATCTTACATTAAGCACAACAGAACGAAACGAAATCTTGCAACAAACTGTGTTAACTTGACTGCAAACATTAACTAGCACACCTGTGCTTTGTCGTATTATCCGCTGATAAATAAAATCTTTTAACTAAGAGAAACATTATCAAAGAAGAGCTTTAAAGGTTCCTTGAAGATGCTGCCTGCTTTGTAACATTTTCCTTTGTGTAAAGACTCCACTTGAAAATAAGCGATGCTATTCGAGGATAAGGGAGTAATTTATTCACATAATAACAAGGATTTGTAACAACATTTGCCTGTATCAACTTGTGTAATTATTAATATAGTGTCTAGTACCTATCTGTAATCTTTTCTTCGAATATTTTGTAATATTGAAATCACGTTAGTTCTTCAGTTTTGGTTAAAAATCCATAATAGGATTTTACTTCATACTACAGTTATGAATTTCCTTCAGAGACGTCTGCTGGCTCATAGAAATCAAGGGGCCATCCATCAACATTACATAGATGTTCACGACAGGAAGCCATCTCTACAAGAGCTCATAGAAGGCAACCAGGAGGTCGTACGCAGAGAAGACAATACTGTCGGCTCTTAATAACGGAAGCGGTGAGCATCGCTATTCAGAAGCCGACCTTGAACGTCCAACAAGAATCGGACCATATACTCCCCTCCAGCAAAAGAAGGAATACGCAAGCCAACAGGGACCAGACAGCGCGGCCCAACCCACCGAGAACATCGCGCCCCTTAGAAGACATGAGAGGACCCAGCGTCAACGAGAGTCAAGTAACATCCTTGCTCAGGTCGCTGAGACCCAGCCCACCACGAATCTGCAGCCGTTAACCAACGTAGACTATTTGGACACACACACACACACACACACACACGCTCACTCACTCAAATTTAAATTATACACATTTATTATAAACAGAAATGATCTGATTTGTACCTTTACGCATGCTATAAAATATAAATATAATTTTTTATTCCTGTATTTAGATTTCTATATTCATTTTCATTCCTGTATGTAATTGTGTAATTTTTTTTCTAAAACCAACATGTAACATATTAAATTTTAGACATACATTTAAGGAAACACTAGCACATAGCATTGTATTTTGAATATTTATGTAACCACAGTTTAAACTTTCACTTTTATTGTCACAGTACATATGCCCTTATGTTCTTTGCATCCAAAACAACGCCCTTAAGCAGTTAATCCCTAGACTAACCAGTACCCATACCTCAAGGTCATACCTCCCACACGATGAAATAAATATGCCGAAAGGCCAGGCCAGATTGTAAGTCAGTAGTCGCTTGATAATGCCATAAGGCGGAAAAGCTGTCGCGACAAAATTCAATAAATGGAAGAAGGAAGTCTGCGTATTTTTCACCAGAAATTGACGAACGAGAATCGAAAAAAAATTTGGTGTGTATGAAGATACCTGCAAGAAACTTGTTGATGCCACTAAAGCAATTGCTTTTAACGAAAATTGTATAAGAGAAAAACTATGCCCTAAAAGTATATATACATATATATATATAATTATATATATATGAATATATTATATCTATATATTATATTATATATATATATAATATATACTAGATAAGATAGATATAGATAGAATGATAGATAGCTAGATAAGAATAGATAGATATATGTATGCTTACTTGTTTACCTTTTTAAAATTCATAACCGGTAAAACTACTGTATTTTACTTCCCGTAAATGGAACACATACGATACAGAGTTTGTAAGGAGGAAAATTAAAACAGCAGAAAATAAATTTATAAAACTTCGTCGAGCCCCTTTGCTGGTCATCGTGATTGACTTGCGCATAGCAATCAATAATTATGAGAATAATAAATACACAAAGGCAGCGCAAAAGCACGGAGCCTTTCATTAAATAAAATGCTTAAAAGCGACAGAAATGAAAAAAATAAATCTTTGGCTTTTTCATTCATCGTCCAACCTTTTACTTCCTCAATCTACATTGCGTTCTTTGTTAATTGATGAGTTGACCAGTTGCTTCGATTTCACGTTAATCATTCAGACTTCAGTCAGACGCCAAAACGTTTTAGAATTCTAGCAAATGATTTGCAATTCAATTAGTAATTAATGTATAGGCTGCAATTTCCATTATGGCATTTTTCCGTTATGTCGGTGAGCTACAACATTAAGCGGGGCTAAAAATGAGTAACAAATTAATGAACTTTCTCTCTCTCTCTCTCTCTCTCTCTCTCTCTCTCTCTCCTATCTCTCTCTCTACTATATATATATATATATATATATATAGATATATATATATATATATATATATATATATATATATATATATATGTATATATATATATATGTATATATTATATATATATATATATATTATATTATATATTAATATATATGTGTGTGTGTGTGTGTGTGTGTGTGTGTAGAGAATATATGTACGTATATTTAAACAAGCATATGGACACATCTTGACAGAAATTCCGTTACAAATATTCAAAATTGCGTCCAAAAAACCGAAAAATGATAAAAATGCAAAACGAGGGAAATCCAGCAGCGCTCACTCATAGAGGTGGAATATTTTCGTAAAGAGTTTTCTCATTCTTTTGTTGAGAAACGTTCATGAATATTTCGAGGAGAGAGAGAGAGAGAGAGAGAGAGAGAGAGAGAGAGAGAGAGCCTAAATTGAACTGTCAAACTCTTAAACAGCGAGCTAGTAAGGCAAACAAACAGTCGTGTGAAGAGCCCTTCAAGATTTAAGCATGTTATTGTTGTCGTTTCACAGTTGTATACAAACGTAACAACTCGTAGCGTTTGTTGTTTTGAGAGAACGCTTATGTCAAAGAATGAGGTTCGTATTGTCATTGAAATTACCAAATCTTTTATATAGAAAAGTATTATTAATAGTAAAATTATCAATTACTTGTATATGAAATTCTTAATTATTTTAATTATCAAGTAAATATTCTCTCTCTCTCTCTCTCTCTCTCTCTCTCTCTCTCTCTCTCTCTCTCTCTGCTTTATGTCGTTTACGTTCTTTTAACGCCACTATCATACAGCATACTGACTCTCTCTCTCTCTCTCTCTCTCTCTCTCTCTCTCTCTCTCTCTCTCTCTCTCTCTCCCTTCCTAATACCATTACTATTAATAGCGTTTAATGTTTCATAATTGTATTTATAGCTGAAATGAGAATGAAATTAAACCCTTTTTCTGTGTCTCTAGCTAGTTAATTCAATCGTTTAGTTGACCATTTGTATTTTGATGTCGATAATTAGATGAATAAATTATAAGGTCCTTTGCTTAAGTAAGTAAACGTTATTCTGAATATGCATATGTGCTTTCTGTAAGTGTAATAATATATTTTCAATCTCTCTCTCTCTCTCTCTCTCTCTCTCTCTCTCTCTCTCTCTCTCTCTCTCTCTCGTGCTATAAATTTTCGTTTGCAGTTAAGGTAATGTCAGTGCTTGTCTAATGCAATCCCTCATGATATAATTGCATTCCGCTGAACAGACGCAAACTTGATGATTGGCCCATTTGCTTTTAGCTACGTGACCCTCTTCTTAGCAGAGAGTTTCTCCAGATAATAACAGCCCCTCCAGTCTCTTCCCATACCAACACCCAATCCACCTCCACCTCCACCCCATCACATTGTCGACAATATTCTCAATTGCAAGTTCTCAGGATTACTCCAAGGGCGCATGCACGCAATGGTCCCTTGACTGAGAGATGAGCCTACAGCTATTAACTTCAATAAGAATTACATTTACGTAGTCATTATTGGTTTACTCGTTACTTGCTGTAATCCTCTTATTTACATTCGCAGGATGCGGGATCGCACAGCTTCTTGGCTAAAATTGTGCGATATTACAAATAGGGGAAATGTTTTATCTCCCGAAAATGAATCACCTGATTCGTCTCTGGAGAGTTGCTTTGGATATGCATCATTTAAAAGCACAACTCTCATTGACTTACTCTTTCAAGGGCTCATGCCTTCAGTGGTCCTTTCTTCTGTTTTGTCTTCTCTGGCCTATTCCCGTACGGGAGTAATTCCATCAGTGCACCTCACGCTTTGCACTGTAGGCATTACTTAAAGTTCTACGTTGCGTCCCTTCGGCCCCTAGCTGTAGCCCCTTTCATTATTTTACTATACCTCCGGTCATAGTCTTTCTCTTTCTTCTATTTTGCTTCCCAGCCTCTCCTAGCAACTGTTTCTTAGTGCAACTGCGAAGTTTTCCTCCTATTACTCCTTTAAAATCCTTTTCATCTCAATTTCTCTTTCTGCGCTGAATGACCTCATCAGTCCCATTCCAATCTGTAACTTATTTTTGTTACTTTCGTTTGGATCGGAAGGTTTTCTCTTAGATCCTTTCTCACTTAACATGATACAGTTAAAGTCAGTGCTTTCTTTTCATATTCTGTCAAATGTCTGAGGATGTTGATCATCATTTCTTGAACAGAAGCCCAGAAATTGAAATTGGTTTCCAGTTTCCACAATTATTTAGCATGATTGACTAAAACTTCAGAAATGGCGTCTCTTTATTGGCTTTTCTATTGCATTATTAACCTTTGTTTATATTGATAACAGGCATTTGTGATCTTTATTGTCTTGACTATTTTCATGTTTATCATTTTTAAAGGACCGTATGTCTACCTGATTTGCATTGTTTGATACAAAGGTATTTCCTCATTTTTAAACTTTATCATTTATTTTACCTTTTGTCTAACTATAGTGTAATCATTTATATTTCAATACCGAGCGCTATAGTAATATTATAAAAACCTTTGATACTGTTTTCCTTTTTTCTGTTTCAAGCATAAATATGTTATAATAGTCACAGAAATAAATTGCAATGGTAAAAACCCGTAACTATAATATTCGTACAAACAGGTAAATATTGTTTGATTATTATTTCAACACAAAATCAGAACAAAAGGCATCAGTACTTATACAAAAAGTCATTCATAATTAATAAAGTTAATTCCCGGTTGGCTGTCATTCGTTGACTAAATCAGAATGAAAACCCCGACATTATCATAACATTTTCACGGACAACAAAAACGACTCCACAAATAAATAGTCAGCGAGAGACATTTTCATCGGAAAGACCATTCAGAAATGCAGATTAATTTATCACCACACCGCCCGCCGCCCCCCCACCCCCATATAATATGTCAGGTGTTGAGCCCTGTTATGTGAAAGGAAGAAAGACAGACATACAAACAGGGATACGTAATTTATGAAGATATTCTGAGCGGATATAATATTCAAATGGTATAATGTTTATATGCAAGAATAATATTATAGTATAACAACACTTTGCTTGTTTTAATTACATATATAACTATTAATTGCTCTCACTGTGATTTATTTTTTATTCAGTATATCTCTTCAGTTAGGGTTTCCTCTCAAACAAATAGAAGGTGAAAATCTTAAGCTAAAACTATTTAGACAAACCCTGTACACGACGATAATTTGTTGGTGCATTTGCTCAAAGAACTGGTTTCTAAGCAACTTCTAAAGATCACCGGCGATCATTTTATTCACATAGCAGCTTTATGTACTGCTGCATGAAGTTCACATTTAGTTTTGGTTTTCCTTCCTACAGCTGCTGACATAGCAATAACTCTCAATTTAATGTAAATTATTCTTGGGAATACAATGTTATTCATAAACACTAAGGTACTTCTCTGGGCTTAATAAAAGGGTACAAAGAAATGGGTCCGGAAAGCAAGCTGTTTAGTGACATTCCCAGATCCAGTTTGACTCACTTTCCCCTTTTCTTGTAATGGATTTCCGACCAAAGGAAACGCATTGGAGCAGAAAAGCTTCACTGAGGCCATAAACATCCTCCAGTGTTTACAGTTTTTGAGTCGGGGCAAACTGTAATTCCAGGATTTATTTTCCCTTTCATATTGCTTGGCAATTTATATTTGCCCTTTTGTTAGTGCTGTTGATTACAGTGGTATTCCCTACAGTAATAATCCTTTGATAATAATGATAATAACGACGATTTCCTTTCAAATAAATGAGAATGAATAACATATAAGATAATATTTTTATATTTTCCTCTTCAGTATTGTCAGCAACAAAAGCTAAATTTATAATATGAAAACTATATATGAGGCTATATTTTAAAAAAGATGTTTCTCTTTTCCCTTTCAAAACATAGATTCCTTATGACGTGATTCTTCATTAATGCAAAATTTAAAGCAGAAATGAATCAAATATAAATCGTTTAATCACTAGCCCTGTGTTTTCCAAATACTCTGTATAAGGAGTCAGCGTTTTTATATAACAGTTTACCTTTACAATATTAATGTATATTTCCTCATTAATTCCAACAATTCTCTCTCTCTCTCTCTCTCTCTCTCTCTCTCTCTCTCTCTCTCTCTCTCTCTCTCTCTCTCTCTCTCTCTCTCTCTCTCTCTCTCTCTAACTAAAACCCATTATTCAATTTCCTGTGTGCAATAAAAAATTTATGCACTGTCGGAATTGTCAATTAGGTTGCCTCCTGACAGGAAATAAAAGATAATGACCTATTGACCTAGCACACAGAACCTCCAAATAAAATAATTCATTTTCAACCGTTATTTAGAACTCTTCGTAATTAACATTCATGCTATGTATGCCTTTGCACGTAATAAAACATTAAATATTTTTTGTGATTTCTTTTAAGATTAAAATTTTGGTTTTAAGACAAAATGTTTGCCATAGCATTGCACACTTTTGCATCTTTTAATCTTTTCTGTCTCCTATCGATTAGAATAGACCTCATTTTTTTCTGCAACGTAATGGAAAAGCGATAATTTGTGCTTCTTCAGCCATAAGGACCGGGTAGTTGCATGACGTAATTTTCAATACGTTTGTCGCATTCGTAATATATAATAGGGAATAAATTAACAAAAAGCTTCGACAGAAAATCACTGGAATAAAACATGGATTGAGAATTTTCGGTTCGTTATATCCCATTTTTCACCATTTCATAACTTATTCGATTTCATGAGTTTATCATATTATCTCTTGACGAGTACCACATAAGAATACGTTCGACTATGACACTCGAGGCACCGCTCTGGAGAGGAAATTCGTTATCAGAGAAGGAGTATAATGAAAGAGCCTCAGACTGCGCAGCATCTTTGACTCTCACTCTTGGCAAGAGTTTCAGACAGGTTAAAATTAAGTTTTCTCAGGGATGGTGGAGTTGCACAGAATTCCTTCTCCCGGAGAAGATGAAAGTAAGGATTTTCAATTTGGCGCCTTTGCTTTTTTAGGCAAATTTCTCCCAAAGAACATTACAGCCTTCCTCTCATTGAAGTATGAGAGAGAGAGAGAGAGAGAGAGAGAGAGAGAGAGAGAGAGAGAGAGAGAGAGAGAGCAAGGAGCTTTGAAAAGGGACCTTAACTTGAGTATAGATAATCTCTCTCTCTCTCTCTCTCTCTCTCTCTCTCTTCTCTCATCTCTCTCGTCTCTCTCTCTCTCTCCTCTCTCTCTCTCTCTCTCTCTCTCTCTCTCTCTCTCTCTCTCTTCGAGTTTAGTGAAAATCATAGCCATTTATAATGATGCCCTAGCTCAGAGGCAAAGTACATACGTGGAGTTATAAACGTGTCATTTTTGGGATTCCAAGTATTAGGGAAAAAAACTATCGCGAGAGTATATATAATGTTCTAAAGGGTCCACAATAATACAGTGTTATGAGTTCGTGTATAATGGTTAAGATTTTCCAGAAAGCTTTCGAACCCTTCCCTGGGTTCATCTTCAGTCCAAATGAACATTAAGTTACAATACGTACAGAGGTAAATTTATAAAGAAGGGTCGTTGAAGATCGTTGACAAGGGTCGTTAGCTCGTTAGTGGGCCAGGTGATAACTCCGACTAGGTGATATCCTTTCCCCTATCAATCCTTCTGGCTGCAATTCTGTTGGATCTCCGCAGAGGTTGTTGCAACGTTGCAGGAAGTCCTTCATCCGAAAGATGTACAGCGGCTACCTGGACAGGGAGAGGCAAAGCAGAGGCAGCATCAGGAAAGGGAAAAACAGAGCCTGTCCTACAGTTAAAATCTTTTAAAAGCATACTAGTAATATAAAAATTAACGAATGGGTCTTCGTTGACAAAAGACTTGTTTCCTTTGAATGATTCTCCTAAACTTATAGCAGCTCATTCGACTACTATGGGTTTCACAGACAGTACAAGTACGTTTTTTGGCAATAACTCTGTAACGAACACTGGTATCAGTACGAGATTTTGCTACAGTGTATTACACCCAGTGCCGTAACTTATGAGAGTATCATGAATCACTAATTGTAAAGAATAAAGACACTTGTCCCTGTACCAAGAGGCAAAAACTCGATTAGCAAGAAATGGATACGAACTCAACAGTAAAAAGCTCCGCCTACCCTCTCCCCCACCTCCACCGTCATCCCCCTCCTTCTTCCTTCCCTCACCTTCCTTTCTTTCTCTCTGAAAGTTGCTTCAGTTAAAATTTATTTTGTATAGTTTTTTCTATCTATCTATCTATCTATTATTAACATTGTTGTATATATCTAACGATCCACTCGGTAGTTAGCTACCAGTTGACATTTATTTATGCATTGACCCGCTCATCTCTCTCTCTCTCTCTCTCTCTCTCTCTCTCTCTCTTTTTGTCTGTGCGTCTTTTCAAATGTGGGCAGTGACACACGTATCGTACCTATGGTAAAGGAAAAGGTTGTGCAAGGTAAGTTCTGTGAGGTACTGCTTTAAACAGAGGCTTAACCTTTTTTTTCCTTTTGCTACTATTCCCCTCAAAGCTAAAATGTTTACCAAATAGTGATTTATATAATAAATCATAATATATTGCATTTGATCAATGTGCAATTGTACACCATACACACTGTATATCATGGCTTATTTATGTATGAGCATGGATCATAGATATTCAGAAGAAGTGAAAAAAAAAAAATTATTTCGCCTAATATCACAGAAATTTGCACACCCCCCCCCCCCCCCCGCCCCACCTCTACACTCCACCCCTTTCCATGAAAACTTGTGACGCCCCTTAGAGACTGAATTGAATTTATTTGGATATTGGATTTATGCTTGCTCCAAGCACTGCGACACTCATTTATTGACGAACTTTAACATTTCATTGTTTGATAATTATATTTTCATTTTCATATGGATTCGAAGTCACCATATTTCTCTAGACTTGTATTGACTTATTGATAGACTATGAAAAGTGGACAGAAAGAGATAAAAGGAGGTACTTATCTAAATATGATTTTCGGGAAAAGTAATGTTTTTTTTTTTTTTTTTTGCTTACCTATTTTTTTGAGGATCTAGGCGCATTTTATTTTTTAATGTTCATGTCAGCTATTTTTGGGAAATAAAACTATTTTTATTTTTGTAATAGCGGGAGTTTGAATTTGCCTAGGAAGTTTGTTATTTGATTTACAGCTAGCTTCAGAGGTGACACTTGAAGGGAACACTGGAAGGTAGGTTACGTTTCCCAGTTAAGAGTTCTCTCCAGTTATTTAAACGGGCGTCATTTTGACCCTCATAAGATATATATATATATATATATATATATATATATATATATATATATATATATATATTATATATATAAATATTATATATATATATATATATATATATATAATATATATATATATATATATATACTATATATATATATATATATTATATTATATATATTATATATATAATATATATATATATATAATATATATATATATATATATTACACATTCATGACGGTATAATCAAGGCTTTAACTCTCATGAATGTCCGGTAGAAAAGCTTAATTTTTATTTGTAACGCAGAGTAACTGCAATATTCGCTATGATCTTGCAACGGGCTACGATCACATCCCATTACAGGTGTCATTCAGTACCCCATCCCTCCCTACCGTGAACCCCCAAACTGTTCGCACACCAGCAATAAACTGGGATTTTAAAAACCGACAGAAAACCAGATACTTTAGGACGACCACGGAAACCAGGTTGCGGTCAATAATTCAACCTGCAGACGCCTTACTTTGTACTAACACAAATTGTAGAAATGACCACCACAGGAGGGATCTGAATGAATTCTATTCGAACATAATTTCCGTTATGCTTGCTTCGGGCAGGAGTGCCTACAGATTTCGTCAAGGTAATTCTCGTAATATACTTGGATGGAATGACTTGGTTAAAGATCTGTATATATACTCACGAGAAATGTTTTTACTGTGGAGGCAAAATGGTAGCCCCAGGGAAGGGCACACTGCATTACTAATGAGACAGGCGAGAGCGCAGTTCAAACTTGCTCTTAAGCACTGCAGGTCTAGAAACTTAGAATCTGGTGATTATCCTAGTCTTTGGAAAGATATCCAGTCCTTAAATCACAAAACTAAAATGCTATCACAGAGAGTAGGGGAAGCAGTTGGAGACGAAGCTTTTGCAAGTATGTGGGGTGATCACTTCAACAATATCCTGAATTGCATAAATGATAAGATTCCCGAAGGGATGTAGATAACCTCCTTACTGAGAACATTCAATTTCATTTTGCAGACCGTATTACGCCAGGTAACATCAGCGATGCCATAAACAGCCTACCTAATAATAAATCTCCCGGCTGTGATGGTCTTCCTGCAGAGGCCTTCAAATTCTGCCATCCGATAATTTACATTTTGTAGCTGCCCAATTTAATGCGTGCATAATTCACCGGTTTCTTCCAGACTCACTATGCTTAGTCCATTTAATACCATTAATCAAAAACAAGCTAAAGGATGCAGCTGACCCTGGCAATTACCGGCCGATTGCAATCACAACGATCGCATCGAAGATACTTGAGTCTGTTCTTCTAGTGAGACTTCTCCCCTTTCTACACACCACTGACAACCAGTTCGGGTTTAAAGCAAACCACTCAACCGACACCTTCATCTACATACTGAAAGAATTGCTGAATTACTACCTATCATCAGCCTCTTTTGTTTTCCTTTGTTTTGTAGATGTGAGAAAAACATTTGACAGAGTAAACTACCTGAAGCTCTTCCTGAAGCTGCATAAAAGGGGCACACCCCTGTATCTAATTGGCATTTTGCATTGCTGGTTCTTCACACAGCAATTCTGTGCCAAATGGGGTAACGTATTATCTTACACATTCGGCTCCCTAAACGGTCTTCGGCAAGGGGGCATTCTCTCTCCATACCTGTTTAATACGTATACAGATGCCTTGAATGTCAAACTCAACTCACTCCCAATCGGATGCACCGTCAATGAAACAACTATAAACAACCTCTGTTACGCCGACGATATGGTTCTGATTTCCCCATCAGTGCAAGGTTTCCAACGACTCATCGACACTTGCCGCCAATATGCAGAGGAATTTGATATAATCTACAACGAAACCAAGACCCAGTGCATATTGCTGCTCCCGAGATCGCTTAAGCATATTGCAGAACCACAAATTTTCCTCGGAAACCATCGGCTGGAATTTGTGCACGAATTTCCGTACTTGGGTCACATTATCACCGACGACCTAAAAGATACGGCAGACATTGAACAGAGGCGTCGTAAACTATGTGCAGCTGGCAACATGATTACAAGGAGGTTTGCCTTCTGTCGCCGAGACGTGAAACTGCTGCTCTTCCGCTCGTACTGCCACAGTGTCTATGGCTGTTCCCTCTGGACGAACTATACCCGAGAGACCATGAGACGCATCACTGTTGTGCACAATGACATTCTGAGACGCCTTACAAACACTCCCCGCTACCACTCCGCCACACAGATGTTCATAGAAAATCACCTGGACAGTTTAAAAATCATTGTTAGGCGAACAATGTCCAGTCTGGTAACCCGAGTGAGAAACGGCAGCAACTCGCTCATACAAAGCATCCTAAGGAGTGAAGCAAGAAGAAGATCTAAATTGTGGGAAAGATGGGAAAATGAGGCCTTTGTCCCCTAAAGGACTTAATCTCTGTATTGGCAAGATGTCATCTGCTGTTTTTTGTCATTATTACATTTATTGCTGATATTTTAATTTTTCATTATTACTGTGATTACTATCATGTTCAAGTTTTTTTTTTTTCACATTCAATTTTTGTATTTAGCCCTCTGGACCTGACTACTGTAACCACCTAAGGTCTCTAGTTGAAATTTAAATTATATAATTTGTGCACTAACTGTTATTACTCTCAATGCATATTTTTTTTTCTCACGAATATTATTACTGTTATTACTAGTATTATGATTACTAGCTTTTATGCTACCTCAGCCGATTATTCATTTTCTTTTTCTTTTTTATCATGTCTCATGTATCCAGATTGTGTATGTTACTTTCTGTATTTTGTATATTCAATGTATATGGCCCTGAGCTGAAATAAAAGCATAAATATTATTTTTTTTTTTTTTTTTTTTTTTTTTTTTTTTTTGCTCTATCACAGTCCTCCAATTCGACTGGGGTGGTATTTATAGTGTGGGGGGTTCCGGTTGCATTCTGCTCCTTAGGAGTCCATCACTTTTCTTACTATGTGTGCCGTTTCTAGGATCACACTCTTCTGCATGAGTCCTGGAGCTACTTCAGCCTCTAGTTTTTCTAGATTCCTTTTCAGGGATCTTGGGATCGTGCCTAGTGCCCCTATGATTATGGGTACGATTTCCACTGGCATATCCCATATCCTTCTTATTTCTATTTTCAGATCTTGATACTTATCCATTTTTTCCCTCTCTTTCTCTTCAACTCTGGTGTCCCATGGTATTGCGACATCAATGAGTGTTACTTTTTTCTTGACGTCCTGATACCATAGTCCCAGAGGATCTTTGCATGATCGTTTTCTATCACTCCCTCAGTGATAGCAAGGTAGCTGATGTTTCTTGCGCAGGCTCCAGTGGAGGGCTTTTGCCACTGAATCATGCCTCTTTTTGTACTGGTTCTGTGCAAGTGCCGGGCATTCGCTTGCTATGTGGTTTATGGTTTCATTTTTCGTATTGCACTTCCTACATATGGGAGAGATGTTATTTCCGTCTATCGTTCTTTGAACATATCTGGTTCTTAGGGCCTGATCTTGTGCCGCTGTTATCATTCCTTCAGTTTCCTTCTTTAGCTCTCCCCGCTGTAGCCATTGCCATGTGTCATCACTGGCTAGTTCTTTAGTCTGTCTCATGTATTGTCCGTGCATTGGTTTGTTGTGCCAGTTCTCTGTTCTGTCTGTCATTCTCCTGTCTCTGTATATTTCTGGGTCTTCGTCTACTTTTATTAGTCCTTCTTCCCATGCACTCTTGAGCCACTCGTCTTCACTGGTTTTCAGATATTGATTGCCCCAGTGCTCTGTTCTCGGTGTTGACGCAGTCCTCTATACTTAGTAGTCCTCTCCCTCCTTCCTTTCGTGTTATGTATAGTCTGTCCGTATTTGCTCTTGGGTGTATGTACTAGTCTTTGTCCGTATTTGTGCCTTTCTTGGGTGTAGTGCTTTGTGTATTGTCATATGTTTCCTGGTTTTCTGATCTATGCTGCGGAGTTCTGCCTTCGTCCATTCCACTATTCCTGCGCTGTATCTGATTACTGGCACTGCCCATATGTTTATGGCTTTTATCATATTTCCGGCGTTGAGTTTTGACTTGAGCATCGCCTTGAGTCTCTGCATATATTCTTTCCTGATCGTGTCCTTCATCTCTTGGTGTTTTATATCCCCTCCTTCCATTATTCCCAGGTATTTGTATCCTGTCTCATCTATGTGTTTGATGTTGCTCCCATCTGGTAGCTTTATCCCTTCAGTTCTCGTTACTTTGCCTTTTTGTATGTTGACTAAGGCGCATTTTTCTATTCCAAACTCCATCCTGATGTCCCCAGATACAATCCTTACAGTCTGGATTAGGGTATCTATTTCCTTGATGCTCTTACCATACAGCTTGATGTCGTCCATGAACATCAGATGGTTGATTCTGTTGCCTCTTTTCTTGAGTTGGTACCCGGCATCCATCTTCTGTAGTACTTTTGTCATGGGAATCATGGCTACTACGAAGAGTAGTGGGGACAGTGAGTTGCCCTGGAAGATCCCTCTCCTGATATTAACCTCTGCTAGTCTTATTCCAGAGCTTGTAAGTATTATTATTATTATTATTATTATTATTATTATTATTATTATTATTATAACCAGTTACCTATTCAAGCCATGCAGGCAATTGGCGGCTCCTTCATGGCTAAAAAAGTTGAAAAGTTGCGTGACGTGAAAAACGATTTTCTGCAACCATGCCACAGTTAAGTTCCGTGGCGGCCATC
>NC_061109.1:68645361-68647861 GCF_015104395.2 Macrobrachium nipponense
TCTCTTCACGGTTGTAGTTTTTGTCAGATATGAATTTATCAAAAGCCACTATGAAGTCTAGGTTGTTTTTGCGGTCTGGCATAAGGGCAAAGGATAAGCCTAAATTTAAAACTAAATGTTGATTTACAGTAAGGGGGGTGTTGGATAAGTTTAAAACTTTGTCTTGTTGCTCAAGATTATTCCATGCACTATTGTCTATTAGGTTATTTAACTTGCGTAGAAGTCTGTTGGAATGAGTCACGCTATTATAGGCAGCAATGTCGGAAACAGAATGAAATCAGATACCTGTATATGTGGTCCGTAGTGAGGAGGCGAAGATTAGACTGGGTTCCATATATCACTCTGCGTAGTACGAAGATGTCGTTTTTCGTATCGGTGATTCTTTCCTCCAGGAAAATCTTGTGTGAGAGAGGGAAGGGGTCCGATTCGGGAGATGGACTCTGCAATCGGACCCCTTCCCTCTCTCACACAAGATTTTCCTGGAGGAAAGAATCACCGATACGAAAAACGACATCTTCGTACTACGCAGAGTGATATATGGAACCCAGTCTAATCTTCGCCTCCTCACTACGGACCACACATACAGGTATCTGATTTCATTCTGTTCCGACATTGCTGCCTATAATAGCGTGACTCATTCCAACAGACTTCTACGCAAGTTAAATAACCTAATAGACAATAGTGCATGGAATAATCTTGAGCAACAAGACAAAGTTTTAAACTTATCCAACACCCCCCTTACTGTAAATCAACATTTAGTTTTAAATTTAGGCTTATCCTTTGCCCTTATGCCAGACCGCAAAAACAACCTAGACTTCATAGTGGCTTTTGATAAATTCATATCTGACAAAAACTACAACCGTGAAGAGATATGTTTAAAAGGAGTGTTACTAAATGCTTTAACTGACTTACATAAGAAATATCCTGTTCCCCGCAGATTCATGATAGCCATCCACTCGCTAAAAAAGTTAGATGTTATATAAGTAGATCCGACAAAGACGGCAAAATCGTAATAATGGACAAAGACTTCTACCTTGACAAAATCAACCAGCTCCTTAGCGACACAAACACATACGAAAAACTGACGAAAAATCCCCTCCAAAACGTTCCCACAGAATTTTTTCGGAAAGTAAGATTAATTGGCAAAGACAAAAAGAGTATTGAACTATTAGAGAAATTTAAAGTAATTAATCCTAAATTACCCTATTTTTATGGCCTTCCCAAAACTCACAAAGACAATCTTCCATTCAGACCCATCGTTTCATGTGCCGGTGCTTTCAATTACAAAATTTCTAAATGGTTAGCTGGCCTCCTTTTCCCCTTTTTTAGGCACTTTTTCTCCCAGTCACATTAAACATTCGGAAGATTTTTGTCACAAATTCAGAGAAGCACATATACCACTTCACAACATAAAACTTTTAAGCCTTGATGTAGATTCCTTGTTCACTAAAGTACCAGTACAGGACGTTCTTCAGTTTTTAAGGGTAAAATTATCCCCCTATTCAGATCATTTCCCATTGGCGCTTGACAAAATAATAAAGCTACTTGAATTATGTGCATCTAATAACGTATTTTCATTCGGGGAATCATTCTACAAGCAAAAATTCTTCGGGTGTAGTATGGGTAGTCCTTTAAGTCCTGTTCTAGCCAATCTGTACATGGAATACTTTGAAACTACAGTAATAAATGCAATAAAACCCAAAAACATGCTGTGGATGAGATACGTGGATGATATCCTAACATTTTGGGATAATAGGTGGGGCAATTTCAATGAATTCCTCTCGAAATTAAACACATTAGTGCCCAGCATCAAATTTAAAGTTGAATGGGAAACAGACAACAAAATTCCTTTTCTTGATGTTTTAATAATCAGAGATACGACAGAATACAAATTTACCATATACAGAAAACCAACGTTCTCACTTTCATACATTCACTACTTTAGCTATCATGACATTTCTATCAAAATAGGTGTAGCTAGTAACTTGTTCTTAGACCTTACGAATTTGTTCCCCAGAATTCCTGGAAAAAGAATTTGAACTAATTCGCAAGCAACTTTCGTCTTTAAAATATCCTGACCATATAATTGAGAAAGCAATTCACAAAGCTAACGTAATTTTCTACCGACCCCCTAAAGACAAGACCAGAGATACACCCAACAATAAAATAATAATTCCCCACCTGGACACGATTAAGAGAATAACCAACCCCTCGGAAAATCGAACCCTTTTGTATTTACTTACCCAAACACCTTAGCCAAATCCCTGATTAACGTCCAACAAAAGACATCTCCAAAGGACTCTGGGGTATACGAAAATCCCATGCCAGGACTGTGACCAATCTTACATCGGATTTACAGGTAAATCCCTTCCCCAGAGATTAATACAACACAAACGGTCAGTTAGGTATGGACAACAGAACTCGGCTATTTTCAACCATATAAATGAACATAACCATAGAATAAACTGTAATTTGTCACGTGTAATTTATAGCAGCAACT
>NC_061109.1:68652861-68675361 GCF_015104395.2 Macrobrachium nipponense
TATTTTTCTTAGATCGTTTATTAAACTTTCCATTGTATCTGGGTCTGTTGCATTTACACCTAGTTTGGTGTCCTGCAAATTCTGGTATCCTGCTTGTTGAACTTTCATCAGTTTCATTGATGTAAGTAAGAAACAAGAGCGGGCCAAAGTCAGAAACTGAGGAACTCCGCTTGTCACATCTGCCCATTCTGATTCCATTAGTTAGCCAATCTTCGATCCAGTCTGTTATTGATTTATTCAGGCTAAAAGGCATTTGCCAACTTATTGACCACTCCTATGTTTCTTAGATCGTTTATTAAACTTTCCATTGTATCTGGGTCTGTTGCATTTACACCTAGTTTGGTGTCATCTGCAAATTTGGGTATCCTGCTTGTTAAACCTTCATCAGTTTCATTGATGTAAATAAAAAACAAGAGCCGACCAAAGTCAGAACCTGAGGAACTCCGCTTGTCACATTTGCCCATTCTGATTTTATTAGTTAGCCAGTCTTCGATCCAGTCTGCTATCTCTCCCAAAATACCTTAAGCTCCAACTTTTGTTATTAGTTTCTTGTATGGAACTCTTTGAAATCTAAGTAGAGTATATCTATTGCTTTACTACTAGCATGTTATGAAAAAACTGCAAAAGGTTTGATAGGCAGGATCTGTTATGTCTGAAACCGTGTTGGCTGTTTAACAACGGGTTGTTTCTATCAGTATGATCTACAATTTGATCAGCAATTTTAGTCTCGAAAATCGTACAAACGACCGACGTTAGACAGATTGGTCTATAATTTCCTGGTGCTTCTCTTGGACCTTTTTTGGAAAATGGGGTCACATTACCTAGTTTCCATAATTTAGGTGCCTTTCGTTGTTCTGCTTTTTTTCCGTAGAGTTTAGATAGGTGCGGATCAATCTCCTCTTTAACCCTTTAATTTCTCTTGGATGAATCCTATCCGGGCCAGGAGATATGAATTTGTTGAGTTTGTCTATTTTGTATTTAATGTCCCCTTCTGTATATGTTATTTTGTCCAACGGTTTTTCCCCTTCATATCTAATAGCAGGTTCAGGGATTGGGGTAGTGTCTTATATTGTGAAAACACTACTAAAAAACTTATTTGGTTACTCTGCTCTTTCCAAGTCTGACTTTACCATGTTTCCTCTATTATTATTATTATTTTTTTTGGTTTCCTACCATTAACATGTGCAAAAAATTCTTTTGTGTTTATGTTGCAAACTGATGCATCTCTCTTATCCTCATTTTTATCTTTGCATTTTTTACTAATTTGGTCACCATTCTACAGAGTTCTTTATCCCTGCTTGCTTCTCCTGTTGTCGGGTGTGGTGGTTTCATTGGTCAGTGCAATCTGTCTCTTTCACTGATCTTATTTTTAATTTCTCTGTTGAACCATATAGGCTGAGAGTTGCCATCTGTTAGTATTTGCTTTAATGGTTTACATCTAGAGCATTTTTCTGTGTTTTCCTCTAGAAAGGCTTCCCAGTACTTCTCTTTGCCTGTGTTCTTGTCATACTCTAGAGAGAGAGAGAGAGAGAGAGAGAGAGAGAGAGAGAGAGAGAGAGAGAGAGAGAGAGAGATTATTTTTCTTACGGAAAACGACAATGGTAAAAGAATTAGAGTATCTACTGGAACAGAGAGTGAGAGAGAGAGAGAGACAGTATTATAATTATTTTTTCTAGCGATAAATGGCAATGGTAAAAAGAGGGATGGAGTATCTGGATAAAGAGAGAGAGAGAGAGAGAGAGAGAGAGAGAGAGAGAGAGAGAGAGAGAGAGAGAATACTCTTTCTTACGACAAATGGCAATTGTGACAGAGAGTTGGAATGTCTAGCTAAGTAGAGAGAGAGAGAGAGAGAGAGTGGATAATTCGCGAGGGTGAGAGGAAACAATCTAAAGCTATAAAATCTCTATTCATTTATTAGTTTCCATCAATTAGATAAAGTGGATATGAGAGAGAAAAAGAAACCCACACAGTTCTATTTTACTCATAAATAAAATTTTATGTTGTATTCAAGATTGAGAATTCCACCAATAAACCAGTACATTTCAAACAATTGCACCACTGTGTCCATCAGTCAGCAGTTAATGAAAATAGAAAATAAACCATATTTCTCAGGGAGATTTACAAAGTGACTTATTTTGAAACAAGTAAATCATAAAGTAAAATGTGGATAGTTATAAATTTATCATTTGAAATAGAGATACTTTCATTTCTGCCAAGGTCGTCCATTTCTTGTTCAATAAAATTCTTTGGATGTTCTCGGTCACAAAAAGGAGTTTATGTATAGGTGATTCTCTACTCAAGAAGTGATGAGGCTTATGCTGGTGACTTTTAATTGACATGAAAAAATATTGAAATTATTTTCAATTGGAGACTAATATTTTGCCTAATTTTCGGAATGGATAAAATTTATTCAGGTTTTTTTTCAGGCCCAAATAAAAAATTCAAATTTTAATTCATTTGAAGTAGTCATAAATATTTTGTATGTAAAATTGCAATTTATACATAATTTTTTTAATACTGTTATACATTATACTTATCTTATATAAATAATTATACATTTATATACAAAACGATACAAGAATACAATTATAGTAATAATTGTATACATGTATACAATTATTACTATAATTATATACTCACTCAGGAAGAAATTTGTATATGAAAAAAGCTCGCAAAGAAATGAACTTTCATAAAGACAGTCAAGTGATCCCCTGCAGTAGCGTTTTAAACCATAAATATCAAAGTTCTTGAAGAAATGCCATTCTTATTGCACCCTCGAAGGAAACCGGAAATTTTCCCGCCAAAATGGGCAGCGAAATTTTATGAAGTGTTAAGGATATTGAACTTCTTCGAAACCTTCTGGGCGTCAAAGGGCTTTTGTTCGCTTTTAGTCTCTCCGCCTCATAGCAGTTCGCCTTGTAGGTGAATTCATTCGGAGTCTTCATGTTAATGGATTGTCGCTGTTGGACCTAATATACATTTTTGGGGGGAAATATATACAGCTGATTGTTTTAAGGAATCATCATATCCATATGATCCATTAACATAAAATCGTAAAAGTTTTTGAGAATATATTTATAAGCATATAGCCGTTCAATTTTCGTTCTTTGTAAATTCGACCTGGTATTTCCTCTGTATAAAAATTATCGTTTTCTAGCCATTTTATTGAAAGGAACTGTTTTCATGTGAATAACTATTAAAAGAGGTTAACGAAAAATGCACTTACACACAGTGTTTATATATGCAATGATGTGCCTATTGGTAGAAAAGTACTTATTACTCTATTTGGCAGTGAAGGTTGCGTGTTATCATAAGAATATTTCCAAATTATATTGAGAGGATCATTGTCTTTAATTCTGAACACTTCCTTTACAGTACCTTGGAGTGCGAGCAAGAGACTAAAGAAGCAAAATAGCTTTTATTCATATAATACGAAGAAAATTTCGTCATTTCTGGTAGTTTATTGTGCAATAATTCCTAATGAAACGACGCACCCTGGGCATCTAATGATGCTTTGTCACTTATGGTGAAGAAACGCCTCCAGCACCAGAACAAGATTTTCCACTTCAGGTGATTTAGACCGAATTCAGCCTTCTTAACCATAATCTTTTCGCACCCGAGATAAATTATTTACTCTCCCTTTATTTATTTTTTATTTGTTCATTTATTTTTTTCATTTTTAATCACTGAGATCTCTTCTTTATTTCCTGTTACCTCCTCTTTCTAATGGACACCATATTCTTTGGAAGTTTGGATCTAAAGTCAGTGGCCCCTTTGGTGGTCTTGTTCCGTATGAATAGGGCTCATCTTCTGAATATAATAATAATAATAATAATAATAATAATAATAATAATAATAATAATAATAATAATAATAATAATAAATTATATTCGGGGAATTTTGTGTTCATTCTAGGCATCAATAGAATGTAGCATGGAGTTCTTGCATGGTCGGTGAGAAGAACGCTTTAAACCACAAGATATAGCCTCTCTGGCTCTTTATAAACCACGAAATATAAATTCTTCTCAGTCTCTCATATAGACCAGCCAAGTGGTGAATGGGACAACCAGCAAATGAAACTGATTCATTGACTCGTGACGCCAAAGTAACCTATTCCGTCTTTTGTCACCAAAAGGTACCTAGATATTCTCTGTGGGTTGCTGACTCATTGAGGCGATAGGGCACACAGCATTCTCTGGACGATGAGGTTACTTGACAGCACTAAAAGTGAATAAGATGTGTTTTCTATGCGGCATTTTAATGTACAGAATGTAAATGGTGCTAGGCTTTTTTTTTCTTTTTTTTTGCTTCGATGTTTACGAAACCACGTAACAAAGAATGGCGATATGATAAGACTGACGTATTTATTTTGTCATTCAAAAAGAGAAGTTTAATTATAGTTCAAACGTAGACTAGAAAGGGTCACCTGAGACTTGTAATTTATTTTACAACGCACAATTCTGTCTGAAGCCAAACTGAGAACATTTTGGAGGTTGCTATCTCCCTCCCACTGCGTGTCAGTCATATGTCAGGAGGACCTAATCTATATTGTGCATGAGAGAGAGAGAGAGAGAGAGAGAGAGGGGGGGGGGATTTTCTTTACCATTATTAATATAATTATATACAATTGTTTCTCTTCGCGAATGATTTGACTAACCAGTATTCAGACGCTTGTATTCTGATAAATATCACCCCAATATTAATCCAAATGGCGAGTTCTTCTGGTCAGAGGACAAACGTAAAATTACAGTTGTCTGTAATTCCCTGTTCAATTTTTGGTCTTTCTCCGGACGCTGCATTCCAGACTTTGATGGAGGACGATCGAGACTGGCAATTCTTCTCTTTCGGTCAAAGAATTTGTCCCCTGGTCCTGGACTTGTATTTGATTAATGCTTCTCATGTTTGGGTTCGTATTTGAGAAATGATTCTCCAGTTTTTCCTTTTCAGTTTGTGTGGATAAAGGCTTGCTTGATGGCATTCTTTCTTCCTTTTCAAACGATGTACGTGTTTTTGGAACCAGAAAAAAAAACATATTTTTTGACCTAAAATAACGAAATTAAAACTATATCCTGAATTATTAAAAAATAAATTATGGTTATTACTGAACACTGTTATCCAGACTTAAATGCTATTTTTGGAACAGGAACTAAATATCGCTTTCCTTTTGTCCCTCACTAAGGGAAAAGCACTGCATTACGTTCATTTATAATGTGAGTGTTTGTGTGTGAATGACTGCTTGAGAGAGAGAGAGAGAGAGAGAGATAGAGAGATTCATCATTCTTTGGCACTTAACGTTCTATATGCACCTCTCTCCCCATTTCTCAGTTTGTGAACATGTGCGCGCGATCGTGCGTGGATGTTTGTGTGTGTGTGTGTGTGTGTGTGTGTGCAAGCTTCCAGGCAGCTATTATTAGAATACTATTGACCAATAAAATGCAAATAGATATGAGTGACAGTAGATACCATTCCCTTACTTAAGTGTTGTTCATTTGTTCATTTAATTCTGGTGCTATAGAATCCAGATTAATGTAATCAGGTTCTTTATTGATCATCATTTCCAGAATTTTTTTCTTACTCCTGCTTCTCATTTTTGGATGAGCAACTTCTTATTACAGGAGAACATCATATATAAAAATGACAATGAAAAAACGTACCTACAGTTTTTCCTTTTATTCATTTTTTTATTTCATATATATATTTTTTTTTTCATACTAAAGCAGTAAGTCATGAAATGATTGCGTTCAAATTACGTCTCATTGATTTATTTACTTCTCCTAATGAAAATTCTATAATCAATTATAATAATAATAATTATCATTGCGCTAGAGAAACTCAGAAAATAATTAATTTATGACTGAGCTGAAGTGTTTCAGAAGTTCGTTCTGTATATATCTTCAGCAGCTGCAACTTTAAGTAACATGCTTGGAGACTTATCCTCGTTCCTGAAATACCTTGTATACGTATTTTGAACTTGTGATTTAATCAGTAATAATGGCCAGAAATTCATGGGACACTTTCCAACCAAAAAAAAGTGATTACCAAACTGCCCTAGTTTGTAAGATAATGCAAGGTGATGCAAAAGGAATACAAATGACAATTATTTTTATATTCACTCGAGAAATTAAATGCAAAGAATACTATTCTTTTTTTTATTTTCATTAAAGAAATTAAGCCTAAACTTATTTAGAAAATAATGTTGAACTTGTTCTCCTGACAAAGGGCATGCAATACAAATAATAATGCAGCCATTTAGGACATAAACCAAGTTTCTTTCTTTTCCATTCCTCTGTATTCTGGAGCCTTCGCATTTGCTCCAAAGAAGTATGTATATACGAAATGTCTTCAAATCATAAAAAATCAATAGTGATGCATAGATCGTACAATCTAGCCCCTACTTCACTTCTTCATCCAAAATAAAATGGATAATAATGGGATTATTATTCATCCACATCTCTAAACAGCCCATTCCTTGGCATTGAATGGCCCTTGAAGGTGGCAATTTCACGCTTCGATTAAAGACGAAAGGAGTCTTTTCTCGTCTGTCTATTTCCTTTAGAGTGAAGCCTATGAAAATAGGTAGATTTAAGGTCAGCACTTTGATTTACAGGTCAACAAAGAGAGAATTTATCTCTCACTCTCTCTCTCTCTCTCTCTCTCTCTCTCTCTCTGCATGAAAAAAAGGGATATAAGTATATATTCCTCTCAAGTAACATCGCTTGTTATTGCCCTTTCCCGTGTCGCAGGACGCTTATCTTTCCCCATATGTCTGTCTGTGTGCTTGCTTGTCTGTCTGTCTAACAGAGAAACAGACACACACACACACACACACACACAATTGTCCTTACCTAGTGGCCGAGCTAGTTTCTCATTGGACGAGTGGGTTGCGTGCCCGACTATCAATTTGGTAGCCCGAGTTCGGTCCCCACTGCTGCCAATGCAGAACCAGAGGAATTTAATTCTGGCGATTAGAAATTCCTTTCTCGATATAAAGTGGTTCGGCTCCCACAATAAGCTGCAAGTCCAGTTGCTAAGTAGCCAATTGGTTCCTAGCCACGCAAAACAAACTTAATCCTTCCGAGCAACACTAGGAGAGCTGTTAATCAGCTTAGTGGGCTGGTTAACTAAACCAAGATATACTGAACTTAGTGGCCGAGTTACAAGTGATCTGCCTCTTCTCATCCTCATTCTCACAAAAGTCTCAGTTCAGCTTCAAAAGTTGTCAAGAGCAAATTCTTGGACCTATCCACTTCCCACTGATTAATCAGTCATTCTGGCTTTTACGGGCATACTCCATTTTAGCATACTCCTTTTCCCCCTTTCATTTCTTGTATTTTTACGACGTTAATCTACAGTTAATATTCTTGTTTCTTATTCGTCTAACTTTTGACATTACAGTCAAAGCTTCTCTACCAAATTCATCTTCAGTTGCTTACTCTTATCTGCTTCCATTTCACTGCCTTATCAGTTTTTATTTTTTTTATTTTTTACTTTTACTTGTCTGTCACTCTCCATTTCCTTCGGGAATGATAAGCACAATAGTCATTAACCCTGGTGCCGTCAAATTATCCCATATCCATATTAAACTTTGAAACCAAATGCGTTTTCATTTCTGTCCCCCATCCGAACTAAACATCCTCTCTCTCCCGGCATCCATATATATGATAATGGGGCAGGTCAAGCCACATGCCTCATTCTGCCGGAGAGAGAGAGGGAGAATATGTAAAGCAGTCCAGAACAGATCGAATAAGGGACATGATTTGATGTAGATATCTTTCATTAGTCAGCCAGTTCTCCAAAACACCAATCCTTAATTATTATCTTTATGTTAACAGATCACTCAAACCAATGATTTATTTTTAAACGGCGTCATTTTTCCTATAAGTGTGCTTTGTGCAACTTTAAGAACTGTCTCCCAAAACACAGAGTATATTGTCTTTAATATCGAACACTATACCAGATAACCATGGTGTATTACTCAAAATATAGTGTGTCCTTGTATTTTTAAAACAATCAACTTTCATCATTTCCCACGGGAACCTTTGACGGGAACTAATCGGGTTTACTCTTGTTTACGATGAACAGTAAACTTGATTTTTATTATTCTCTTCTCTTTTTTTATCACAGGGAAGATAGGCCTGCATTAGTTAGAGGCTGGTAAACATTCCGTATCACCTGGAGGCCTATAATGAGTCCACCTTGTTCACTTGGATGGCCAACAACACTTGCAAAAGCGACGACATTCCTTGGGTAACAGTCAGCGACGTCATCTGACGTGGCAGGAAACTGCTCGAAAATTTGACAAGTAATGGTCAGTTAACCATTTTACTTTCTTTGCCATTCTATTCGCGGAAAAGTAATTAGAAAATTGTATGAAATATAAAGGTGATTACTGAACGAAAGAGTCACCAAGTATTTCATGAGACATTATGCCAGCCAATATATCCTCAAAAGGATAGAATCTAGTTATACATTCCAAATAATTTCTATTCATGGAGTTATCAGAGTATTTTTCTATAGAAAGGAAAGATCTAATCTACAGGAAAATTAGCCTACAAGCCAAAATAACAGTAGTGTTTAAACTCATAAATAAAAGCAGTTTTCGAATGGCGTAAGAGTATCTATATGCAAATTAGACTCGTATGACTTCCCTTGAAGCATTACATAACCAGCAAAGGAGAGGTTGAATATTACCCTCTATATAAAGCAACTTTCGCTCTAATGTATTCTTGTTTCAGAGGCTTCTATCCCTTCCTAATAGTTATGGAAAAGGCTATTTCTCTCGAGATAAGAGCTGATGTAAAATTTGGGTTTTTTAAGACAAGTTTGAAATTATGGTGTAAAGGCAGTTGTTTACTGTATAAATATATCCTTTTATGACTAATATTAGGTATCTAGTATGTAATATGACTTTTGATTGCATTTGCGTTATCTGATTAGCATACGTACATACAGCCATACTTACATATACCACACTTGTGTACATCCGTACGCCCTTGTATATATACTTTATACACACACAAACATATAATAATAATAATATATATATATATATATATATATTATATATATTATATATATTATATATATATATAGATATATATATATATATATATATATATATATATATATATATATATATTATATATATATATATATATATTGTTACGTATGAAGCCTGGCCTTGAAGGGTTCAAATACATAAACAGAAATAGTGGAGGGAAAAGCAGAATAAATTACCTGAACTTACCTAAAAAGGATTTATAGTGATAATTTACTCTAGAGGAAAAGGTCGCCAGTAACTCAGCTAATTACTTTTCATCTATTTATTTATAAGAGGCCGTTTACCAGACAGGAGAAAAAGTAAATGCAGCGTGTCCACACGTGGGGACCCGTATATCTCTCACAAGGGGATAGCTGGCTAAAAATGAGATTCACGTAAAAGCTGGGTTTCGAAATCTTGCAGTAATGCATCACTTGCAGGCGCAAAGACTTGGGGAATCTGGAAAAAGATCCCAGATTAGGCAAGATAAAAAAAGGACTTCTTGCACAAGTTACTATTATTCAGTTCTCTAACACTGGGGAAAAGGCACTCTAGTGTTTAACTGAGGTATGCAATGACTTCATTTGTCTGGGACGATCACACAAGGGGAGCGGGCGGCCATGAGGCAGTGAGAGGAACAAAGGGATGAGTTCTTTTGATTTAGAAGTTTGAATTGGGAAAATGGGGAGTAAATAGACACTAGGATGTAAGGAACTGGCAATATGCTGTTTCACAAGACGTACCTGGATGCCATAATCATTGGACCCTTATAGAAATGTGGCATGGGCTTTGTCTCCGGTCTGGGGCTCTGGGCACGCCAGTAACGCCGTTAGGCCTAAGTGTGGGAGGCTGGCTGGCTGGACATCCGTCTGAGGTCACGACTGGAGCTGACTGAGAGTGAGGGCAGGTGTCTTTCCTGGGTGTTGGGGGTCAGCTTAACCCCCCAAGAGCAGGGCAATCCTGGAAACAGAACATACAGCCAGTAGAGGGTTCACAGGAAAAAGAGCTTAAGATATAGGCCTAATAAGTACCAGTCTGCCTACATCCTTCCCTTTGGGATACGTCCCTAGAGCTGACAAGTCTATTTTCCCCCTTCTAGGCAGGAAATTCCTATCTCTGGCTGGCTAGCTTTAGTTTCCCGCCTAAATCAGCTAATATTTGGAGGAATATGGCTGCCGTTTTACAAATCGAAATAATTAACTAAATGCTGGGTAAACGAGGAGATCAATAAACGTAGAAATATATATATATATATATATATATATATATATATATATATATATATATATATATATATATATATATATATATATATATATATATATATATATATAGTAGGATGAGTATACGTGTGTACAATTGTTTGGCATTGAATACCTACAACCTGAAACAAGGACACAGCGTAATTCATGCCGGTATGAACAGATGAGTTTCTCATTCAAAATAAATAATTGTTTGTGCGCACTTGTGTGTCTGTGTGAGAGAGAGAGATAGAGAGAGAGAGAGAGAGAGAGAGAGAGAGAGACATTAGGTTAGGTTACATATCTGTGTATAACATACACGTTGTAGTATTTTACTGATTTTATTCAATAATGTCATGGATTAGAAAGCAGGGTAGATCTGGAAATGAAATTGGAAAGATGGAGACAAGTACTGGAGGAGGATGATAGAGAAAGTATTCAGCGTGGTGGAGAACAAATAAAGAGAGCTGATAAGTTTAAGTATTTGGGATCTTTTGTTACCGCTGGAGGAAGTATGGAAGAAGAAGTACAAGATCGGGTACAGGCTGGCTGGAACAACTGGAGAGCGGCCTCTGGAATTCTTTGTGACAAAAGAGTACCGCCGAAGTTAAAAGTGAAATTTCACAAGACGGTGGTAAGAACAGCAATGCTGTACGGTATGGAAACAGTAAGCATGAGAAAAACAGAGAAGATGGTTGTGGCAGAAATGAGAATGCTTAGGTGGATGTCTGGGGTGACAAGAGAGGATAAGATCAGAAATGACTACATAAGGGGGTCGACTAAGGTGGTAGAAGTATCAAAGAAAGTGCAGGAGGGGAGGCTGAGATAGTATGGACACCTGTTGAGGAGAGATGAGGACCACACTGGGAGACATACTATGGGGATGGAGATTCAAGGAAGGAGAAGAAGAGGGAGACCAAGAAAGAGATGGAGGTACTGTGTGAGAGGAGACTTACATGAGAAGGGAATTGATGAGGCAGAAGCGCAGGATAGAAGTAGATGGAAACAGCTCATCCGAAACGGCGACCCATATAAAAATGGGAACCAGCTGGGAAGAAGATTCAAGAATGTCATAAATATGCCGAATGAAAGGGTAACTTTACTGGACCATCTCTTATATTCTTGTCACCATTATACTGTAATGTTATCCGTCGATTGCTTTGTAGGTTGAAATGTCTAAAATATGTTGGCTTTGCTGATGACATCCAGCTGACTTGTACTATGAGTTTTTGCTAGACACAGTGCCTAATAAACTGACTTAACGGTATCCTTTCAAATTCTAATGAACTTTGTAAAGTTACGCGACAGTCAATGAAGAAAGCTTTCACGATCTTCTTAAGAGCTTTATCGGTGTTATTAGGCTTATGTAAATTAATTATACAAGTGGTTTTTTTTGCATAATATATGTAAAACTGAATTGAAAAGTAGCAAAGATACGTCATTTATTATTCCAGAGCGCAAAATGAAGGCATTTCCACTCTGGGTTCGAAATTCTATGACTCTTTGTACGGCGAATGTTTTAGCGAATTAAATCTTCACGAGATTCCTTTAAAGAAAAAAAGGGTGTTTATAATTAGCATTATCATAATTCGGAGCAAAGATTATTGAATAGTATAACTGGAAATAATAATTCATTTTTATATAAACACCATTCATACACCTGTAATTGTGTATAATAATGGTATTTTCTGTGGCCTCTGAAGAGTCTTATTCAATTTTTTTTATTCATGAACCAGATCATTATTTCCTTTTGATAAGGGTAATTTCTGGGCATTTGAAGAATCTATACAAATATCTTAATCACAAAGAACAAGAAAATTATTTGTTTCTTATATAAACAGCCTTCAAACACTAGAAGTTATAAAGAATGAGGATGGAGTCTAAAAATCTGTATACATTTCTTGTTCATTATATCGAAAACCGGTTATTAACATTCACTTAAAAAAATGAAACAGTGCCCTTATGGGAGCGTTATATTTAAATAATCTTATTATATATAAATAACAAACCCTCTTTGAGCCCACAGAAATTCGAGAGTGGCTGCATACCCGCTCTGTATTCTGCATATCTGCTGAGCTGGTGGACGTGAGATGCTTGGCTGGACTCAGCGAAGGTATGGAACAGACCTCCATCCTGAAACCGACTTTCATTCTGGAATTTTACGAACAAGGCGCTGATCATCTAGTCGTGAATGCTACCAATACGGTGAGCATGTGAAATTGGTTTTGCATTGAATTTGTAGTGTTAAGAATTTCTCTGAAGAATGAAAGTTTACAGATATATATATATATATATATATATATATATATATATATATATATATATATATATATATATATATATATATATATATATAGTATAGATACAGACACACACACACACACACACACACACACACACACACACACATATATATATATATATATATATATATATATATATATATATATATATATATATATATATATATATATTAATATATATATATATATATATATGTATATGTATGTATGTATGTGGGTGAGTGTGTATAGTACATAACGTACAAATAGCGTGATAACTCATATACATCCTCAATTTTGATTTTGATTATCTACGCAACATAATAGTACGTCCATTTACGAATTTGTGCGTAATTATACGTAACGATTTCTAGATATAATTTACTGAGAAATAGATAGAGAATCTTTTGAATTTGGCCAAAAAATCAAAATATTAATATTCAATGTTCCAGAAACTTGTTCTTATCATCATTACAAACAGTTTGAAATATTTGAAAAATAATATTTGTCATTGTTAAGGATAAATCCTATTCTTTTTGGAAAGGTCAACACTAAATGTAATTGGCTGTTTCGCCCGACGAGCACTTCAGCAAAAATATCATGCAATATTTCAATAAAAAACGGCCATTTTTGCAAACGTTCAATGCGTAGCTGACTTTGTGAGAGTTGCATCAGGCTACACAGAGCATCTGCATTTAAAGTTTGCTTTCAAATGGAAATCAAACATAAAAATTCTCAACTAGATTCAAACGGAAATGCAATTTGATTTCACTTGAAAATTATGTTTCTAGTCGAAGTAACATATTTTAAAATACATAGCTTTTGCTAATTCATATTTCATGTAAAGTAAAGTGATACATTTACGTTTGCAGTCTATCGATTTTCGTTAAAATTTACATTTTTTTATTTTATTATCAACGCACTAATTTTGTTAAGCCTACATTTTAATAATAATAATAATAATAATAATAATAATAATAATAATAATAATAATAATAATAATAATAATAATAATAATTATTGTTTTTTTTTTTTTTTTTTTTTTTTTTTTTGGCTCTATCACAGTCCTCCAATTCGACTGGGTGGTATTTATAGCGTGGGGTTCCGGGTTGCATCCTGCCTCCTTAGGAGTCCATCACTTTTCTTACTATGTGCGCCGTTTCTAGGATCACACTCCTCTGCATGAGTCCTGGAGCTACTTCAGCCTCTAGTTTTTCAAGATTCCTTTTCAGGGATCTTGGGATTGTGCCTAGTGCTCCTATGATTATGGGTACGATTTCCACTGGCATATTCCATATCCTTCTTATTTCTATTTTCAGATCTTGATACTTATCCATTTTTTCTCTCTCTTTCTCTTCAACTTTGGTGTCCCATGGTATTGCGACATCAATGAGTGATACGTTCGTCTTGATTTTGTCAATCAACGTCACGTCTGGTCTATTTGCACGTATCACCCTATCTGTTCTGATACCATAGTCCCAGAGGATCTTTGCCTGATCGTTTTCTATCACTCCTTCAGGTTGGTGTTCGTACCACTTATTACTGCAAGGTAGCTGATGTTTCTTGTACAGGCTCCAGTGGAGGGCTTTTGCCACCTAATCATGCCTCTTTTTGTACTGGTTCTGTGCAAGTGCCGGACATTCGCTTGCTATGTGGTTTATGGTTTCATTTTTCGTATTGCACTTCCTACATATGGGAGAGATGTTATTTCCGTTAATCGTTCTTTTAACATATCTGGTTCTTAGGGCCTGATCTTGTGCCGCTGTTATCATTCCTCCAGTTTCCTTCTTTAGCTCTCCCCTCTGTAGCCATTCCCACGTGTCATCGCTGGCTAGTTCTTTAGTCTGTCTCATGTATTGTCCATGCATTGGTTTGTTGTGCCAGTCCTCTGTTCTGTTTGTCATTCTCCTGTCTCTGTATATTTGTGGGTCTTCGTCTACTTTTATTAGTCCTTCTTCCCATGCACTCTTTAGCCACTCGTATTCACTGGTTTTCAGATATTACCCCAGTGCTCTGTTCTCGATGTTGACACAGTCCTCTATGCTTAGTAGTCCTCTCCCTCCTTCCTTTCGTGTTATGTATAGTCTGTCTGTATTTGCTCTTGGGTGTCATGCTTTGTGTATTGTCATATGTTTCCTGGTTTTCTGATCTATGCTACGGAGTTCTGCCTTCGTCCATTCCACTACTCCTGCGCTGTATCTCATTACTGGTATTGCCCATGTGTTTATGGCTTTTATCATATTTCCGGTGTTGAGTTTTGACTTGAGTATCGCCTTGAGTCTCTGCATATATTCTTTCCTGATCGTGTCCTTCATCTCTTGGTATTTTATATCCCCTCCTTCCATTATTCCCAGGTATTTGTATACTGTCTCATCTATGTGTTTGATGTTGCTCCCATCTGGTTCTTGTTACTTTGCCCTTTTGTATGTTGACTAAGGCGCATTTTTCTATTCCAAACTCCATCCTGATGTCCCCAGATACAATCCTTACAGTCCGGATTAGGGTATCTATTTCCTTGATGCTCTTACTATACAGCTTGATGTCGTCCATGAACATCAGATGGTTAATTCTGTTGCCTCTTTTCTTGAGTTGGTACCCGGCATCCATCTTCTGTAGTACTTTTGTCATGGGAATCATGGCTACTACGAAGAGTATTGGGGACAGTGAGTCTCCCTGGAAGATCCCTCTCCTGATATTAACCTCTGCTAGTCTTATTCCAGAGCATGTAAGTATTGTATTCCAGTTGCGCATTGTATTTTTGAGGAAGCTGATGGTGTTTTCCTCTTCCCCATATATTTTCAGGCATTCTATTAGCCATGTGTGTGGTATCATGTCGAAGGCTTTCTTATAGTCTATCCATGCCATGCTAGGTTGGTTTTCCTTCTGCTACTGTTCTTCATTACCATTATGTCTATCAGGAGCTGGTCTTTTGTGCCCCTACGCTTCCTTCTGCAGCATTTCTGTTGGTGGGGGATGGTGTTTGTCTCCTCTAGGTAGTTGTATAGCCTTTCACTGATGATACCTGTTAGTAACGTCCACATCATTAGTAGGCTGGTGATAGGCCTGTAGTTACTGGCTATATTTCCCTTGCTCTTGTCTTTTTGTACTGAGGATGCCCTGCCTGTGGTCATCCATTTGGGTGCATGGTGATTTGAGATACAATGCTAGAGTTGTTCTGCTATTCGTGGGTGTAGGGCTTTGAAGTTTTTGAGCCAGTATCCATGGACTTCATCAGGACCTGGGGCTTTCCTGTTTGGCATTTTCTTTAGTTGGTGTCTGACTGTGTCTGTCGTGATCTCTGTGAATCTCTTTGTTTTATTCTCCCTATTTCTTCTTCCTTGACTTCCTGGAGCCATGTTGCATGTTTCTTGTGTGATACCGGATTGCTCCATATGTTTTCCCAGAGTCTCTTACTTGGTTCGGCTTCAGGAATTTCTTGGTGGTTGTCTTCCCCTCTTAGTTGGCTCTATAGTCTTTTCTGGTTGGTTCCAAATAGTTTGTTCTGTTGGTATCCCTTATTTCTGTTCATGTACCGTTGGATCTTATGTGGTTTGGCCTTAAGCCTCTGTTTCACATCTTCTATCGTGTTGTTTAGTCCCCTCTCTTGTACTTTGTATTTCTTGTTGAGTTCCTCCCTTGTTTTCTTGCTTCTTAGCCTTTTTTCTGCCATCTCTTTCAGTTTACTCAAGTCAGATCTCATCACCATGATTTGCTTTTCCAGGTGCCTTTTCCAAGGAGGTTGCTGGTTTGGTTTCTGTTGGGTTGGTTGTGCTGGAGGTGTTGGTGTTCATATCCCCATCAGTTCTGCTACTAATCTTGCTCCTGCATATGCCAAGTTATTTTTTTCTGTGATACTGGTGGTGTGTATTAAGCCCAATATTTCATTGACCTCACTGGTTTTCTCCCTTAATTTCTTGACGTTGTAGGCTTTCATGGAGGGGATCTTTGTTCTCTCTGTATCTGGTTCCATCCATTGTCTAATCTTTTCTACCCATTCTGTCCTCTCTGTTACTTCGTCGGTGTTTCTTCATGTGTCGTTGTTTGATACCTCATCATCCCTGTCGTCTTCTGTGGCATCGTCTCTCAGTTCGTCTTCGTGTAATTCGTTGTCGTGTGACATATCCCTTTCCAGTTCTTCTCTTTCTGTTGGGGAGAGCCAGTTCTTTTTCCTTATGTTTCTTACTTGGTCTGCCAGCCTCTGCTCTGTTTGGGGGGTGTTATTCCTCTCATTCCAGATGTTGACCAACCTTCTTCTATATCCTCTCTCCGTCGGGTTGCTTCTGATGTAGCATCTCCATATTTCTTTATTTTCTTCTCTTGTCCATTTCTTCCTTTGGTTTGCTTCTGTAGCTCCAATCTCAGGCTGTTGGTTACTGTCGTTGTGGTGGTCAGTTACTGGATGACGACCTCCAAGTACCTGACAGTCTTCCCCTTCAATTGGGTTGAATACCTGGCTGCCGGACGAAGCTCCTCTGTTGCCAGAGGTTCCATTTATGTCGTTGTCTTTTATTCCATCATTTCTTTCCATCATTGCTGAGCTTTGCTATTTAACCCATAGCTGGACCCTACCCCATCAGGGATAGGTACTCATTTACAGCTGAGTAGACTGAGGAAATTATGGTAAAGATCCTTTCCCAAGTAATCAATGCCGAGGAGAGCGGTCACCCATCCAACGACTGACCAGCCCCAATGTTGCTTAACCTGTCGATTGACGACCTAACCCACTCTGCCATGGCGCCACCATTGTTATTATTATTATTATTATTATTATTATTATTATTATTATTATTGAAAGGTATTGCTGCATCAGTTGCATTTAACTTGTAAATAGTCTTCTCTATTTTTCTAATAATTGCTTTTTCTCTGCTGTTACAACTGGCGAGTATTGCGCCGATATTACTCATCAAGAAGACTCAATTTCAGGGATATTGCTTCTAAATTTATTTATCACAATAAACAAATAGGTCAAAATATTACGAATTAGTGGCCAACGTTTCTCTCGGTATCATCCGTGCATGATCACGGAAGTGGGTCGGAGCAGACTGTAGGTGCTGTTGTTGTTGTTGTTGTATTAAGCCAACGCTTCTTGTTGGCACGGGCCTTTCCCTTGTTCGTCCCGTAGGTGATCTGAAAAGATTCATTGGGTCCATGGTTAGTTTTATGAATTTGGAAATATTTTTAGTTGTAGAGATAGGAGTGAACTACAATATGATCATGTCATATTGTAGTAGAAGTTTGAAAAAATGTAAGGCTTTCGAATATTAGAGAAACTGTGCAGGTGGGGTTGTCCAACCCTTTACTCCCTTGGGTCACTGCGGGAGGATTTCAGTGGTAGGTAAAGTCTAGAAGAATGATAGTGGATGATGTGGATAGAGCCTTACATTGAGGGGATGTGATGAGGGTGATTGATGTTACTTTTAGCTTATTTACCTTGGTGGAGGTAGTTTGTAGAGCATCTGGGCATGCTCTTCTAAGTTTTCAATGATCGTTTTTGTGACTGTGGCAGCTGCATGCTCAGCATCTTGTGCAAGTAATTCTATGTGTGCTGCACCTCTTAGCTGTTCTGTTTCTCTGCATTCCAGCAAGTAGTGAAGGAGTGGTTGCTGTGTTTCTTCTTGACAGTGTTCACATGGTCTGACACTGATTTCCACGATTCCCCAGCAGGCTTTATATCCTAGCCTGAGTCTGTGGATGTTCACAGCAAGTTTTCTTGGTGTGTGCCTGTCTATGGGAGGAGGCACTAGGTCAGTCAACGTTTTATACCATCTGGCAGATGGTGAGTTCTTTTCTACCCACTCACGATGGTCTTTTAGCAAGTTTTCTTTGCAGAGTGGTTTCATTGCATTCTTGATTTGTTGCAGTGCAGGTTGTATATGTATTTGCACTCTGTCAATGTGTTTTGTACTTTTGGCTAGCTCATCGGTCTTCTCGTTGCCTGGAATTCCTATGTGACTGGGTATCCAGTATAAGTTGGCAGGTCTTCCTCTTTCGCTGTGCTGGTGCAGCAGTGTTTTAATTTCAGCCAGCAGTGCCTTGTTCTCTTTGTTTTTCTGTTGTTGCAAGGTTTGCATTGAGGACTTTGAGTCTGTGTGGATGATTACAGGCCCTTCTTCATTCTCCAGTGAGTACAGCAGTGCCTGTCTTATTGCTGTTAATTCTGTCTGCATAGTGGAGGCGTGGTTGGAGGTCCTCCAGCAGGCTGTGAAGTTTCTTGAATATACTGCAGCTCCCGTAGTTTGATTCTCAGGATCTACAGTGCCATTGGTGTAGTATGTTTGTACCCCTATGATCTCAGTAGGTGCTGTCAAGATCTACTCAATATATAGTGGCAGGTCAGCAGGGGGTCAACTGCTCGCCGAGTTTTCATTGGTTGGTGGCGCAATGCTTTCCTGCTATTGGTTGAAGGAAGTTTTCTTCAAGGCACTTCTTGCCGTTGAGGCTAAGGCATGACTTCCTTGGGCATATTGTCACGACGGCTCCCGTTGTCATTGGCTGCTGGGCTGCTCGTCTCATCTGGTATTCTTAGATCGGGGGTGTCGCTCGGTCTGGTATTACTTGTACTATTATTCATTCACATAGGTCTCCTTAAATTGGTGGGGAGGAAGAGCACTTCCTGCCTCGTATTTAATGAGGGTTTCTCTTGCTGTATGAGGAGTGCCTCGAGCAGTCGCAAACGTTGCTGGTCAGGAGCCCTCCCTATTATCTTAATATTCTTGATAATACCGTCGCGGGAGATAGCTTCCTGGTGTGCTGTCATGATATGGTTTTTAATTGCTCCTTCTTGTGCATGACAAATAAATTTATAAGCAATATCCCTTAAATTGACTCCTCCTGATGAGTAATATCGGCGCAATACTCGCCAGTTGTGACAGCAGAGAAAAAGCAGTTATTAGAAAAATAGAGGAGACTATTTACAAGTTAAATGCAGCTGATGCAGCAATATCTTTCAATAAGACTATTTTGATAGAGGGTCTCCTTCCAATATATTATTATATTATTATTATTATTATTATTATTATTATTATTATTATTATTATTATTATTATTATTATTATTATTATTATTATTATTATTCAGATATATCAGAATTAGGAAATAATGCCGGGAATGACGCAGGCACTAGATTTCCCATACACAGGCCTTTGCATTAGCAAAACATAGTAATAAGTAAACAAATAAAAACATAAATAAATATCAAAACTTAATCGCATTCTCACCCGTCCAAATACTATCATCTCATTTATTCCTCGCCTTCCTTCGTTATTTGTCTACCTTTCCACAGTTCGTCTTTAAGGTTACATATATGCGCTTTCGACGAGGGAAAACAGTTCCTCAAGCAGAGAACAAAATTACCCCGGAATATTTTTAAAAGGAATGAATGCAGGCTTTGTTAGTATATAGATTATAAATACATAAACTATAAATTAAAATGATAAAATATGAATATATAAATTATAAATGGATGTATTTATGTATGTGTGAGTGTGTTTGTGTGGATGTTTCAGCGTAACTGAAATTCATTGAGCAATTTCAATCTAACGTGATATACATAATTATGACTTACTATCTAGGAAAGAGTACAGTGTGGGTGAGACCTCACTACCACTAAAAGGCACCAAAGGGCGTGGGGGTGAGAGGGGCTTCCCGGAAATGGCGCTGGTTCTGCCTATAAATAAACTCTACGAATTTATTATACCTTATTTCGGTATAAATGGTGCTTACTATCTGGAAAGGATTACTGTGGGAGGGCGGTTAGACATCACTGGCACGAAAGGGGATGCGGTGGGAAGGGGGTGAGATTTAACAATAACTAAAAACGACAGATATTAGAGTCTAATCTATAGTTTTCGAGGTCGCTGAGATGAATAGGGACGCTCCCGATGCCTTCAAGTCCAAGTTCAGCCCCTATAGGGAAAATGCTTGGCAATGTAATTAAAGCAACTATCTTACCAACAGGAGAGAGAGAGAGAGAGAGAGAGAGAGAGAGAGAGAGAGAGCGGCCTTTCGTGACAAATTCATTATTCACAGGAACCTGGAGAAGTCCTTGATGATTTTAAGTCTCTCTCTCTCTCTCTCTCTCTTGAGGATAATGGTTATTTCTTATATATGGCAATAGCTTCGCCGTACGTTTTAACTTTCCCCTTGTAATGGTTTTTGCACAGAGGTATTGGAATATTTGCAAATAATCGCATCCCTTCATTATGTCTTCGTTGCTCTTAACTACGATAGACTTCCAACGAAATTTTAGCTTTTAAAGAACTTTAAACATTTTATTTTTAACGGTGAAATTATATGTGGTTGTTGGAGGAATATTTCACCTTTTCTCTGGAAATTATTAAGGCACCCAAAAAAGTAAGGACTTTTCCTCTTAGACGAGTAATTGGCCTGTGTGGCTGACATCAAAAGCACCTTCGCCTCTAGGCTTTTGATCAATTTTGTATATGAGGGCCACACAATTATATAACTAATGGCTGTACTTTATCCTATATTAATCTATTTACTTATTTATTTCGTTTATTTATTTACTTATTTATTTATTATTCGACTTATTTATCTATTTATTTATATTTATTCACTTCATTATTCCATTATTTATTTAATTGTTTAAAAACAATATCCTTCCCATCATTCTTTCAGTTTTGTGTTTTCATGAGCCTGTTTCCAGTGGATCGTATTTCAGAAATTTCAAATCAAAATTAAAAGAAATATATAGGTTTTTATCAATCATCACGCTTATCTGAATATTTGATTACTAGGCCTCGTTTTTTTGTAAGTCTATAGGCCTACCACACACAAATATCAATTATTCTTCATCTTCTGGAGCCTGATCCTGAAAGCCGGTTTTTATGAAACGCAAGACGGGAGCCGCTACAAGACTGTATCACTTCTAATACTACTACTATACGTACGACGAAGACTTGTCAATTAACTTTTATTCAAAGCTTAAGCTCAATGCAAATTCATTTTGTCTGGTTTATAAATATCGTATTTATAAATATCCTATCTTTACAAGTATCTTATATCATTATTTTCATGTGTGAGATCTATTTTGTTAATTTTATTTATATACTTTGCAGAAATGCGTAAGAAAAAGAAACAAATATTTAATAAGAAAGAGTCAGATAGGGAGGTTATAATAGATTCATCGGTCTTTTTCATCATTATTCACACTGGTCACTGTCCCATTACAATCATTATAAATTTCGTTAATTACAGATCATAAAACAACTTCGCATTCTTCACATATCCGTCATGCAATTACAGATGCCTTCCGTAATTCATTTTTTTAATCATCCATAAATCTGATATTAACCTCGGCTTCATAAATAAGATGAGTATCAATGCCATTTACCTAATTTACGATGCAATTAGTTAAATGGCGTCATTAACTCCGTGGCCTAATTCGGCGCACAACGATGCCCAGCTTTAAATTGATTTTGAAGTTACCGCCATGAATGGAATTCAATTAGAGGCTGAATTCACTTTATTTTAATTAAAAGGAATAGGCCCATCCATGTTGAAAGGCAATTATATGTACTATACTCTTTCACTGAGAAAGCTGTGACCAGGACCCTCGGTCCTGTAACGCCAGTTGGATAAAATAATCACCTCAGCCTTTCAATGAGGATTATTTATTAAATAATTAAATACATGGCTGACTGACTCGTTTTATTAGCAGCTGTCTATTGGAAATGACGGGTAATTTTCTTGTGATTTATTTTAGTGAAAATGTCTGTCAACACTGAAGGTGAGATTTTTTATTTCATTAAACAGTAGATATATGCAAGACGTATTATTAATTATTATTATTATTATTATTATTATTATTATTATTATTATTATTTTGATGAAGATGATGATGATGATGATGATGATTATTATTATTATTATAGGACTGGTAGTAATCGAGGCACAAGGAGCTGATATAATATAATGA
>NC_061109.1:68680361-68690361 GCF_015104395.2 Macrobrachium nipponense
TTAGTTTGAATAGTACTTTATAAGTCAACAAAAGACTGAGGAAATCAGAGATCTGGAAAAATGAATTTAGTCTTTGTATTCAACCAGTACTCGCTGGAAATCCAGCAAGCCCATTGCAGTTTAGCTGCATTCTTTTTGCCCCTCTCATTATTATGAATGTGCTCTCTCTCACTCTCTCTCTCCCTCTCTCTCTCTCTCTCTCTCTCTTCTCTCTCTCTCTGTTTGTGTGTCCATCGTTATATTCGGTAGCAATTTTTTTTTCTAAATATTCTTCCAAGAGATTGAAACGTTGGCAGATGACTGGCGATCTTGATACAAATAGTAACGAAATTTTAGAATGATAAATATTGATCAATGTATTTTTAATGAAGAAGTAGATGAATAGAATTTTGTAAATGCAGTGACTATGAAAGGAAATTCAACTACCACACACATCACGCAAAAAGTGTTTTTTTTTTTTTTTTCAGAAAACTCCGCTTTATGACCGTTGTTATTGTCCAACTCCCTTCAGTAAAATTTTATTTCCACTTTAACTTTCTTTTATATACACAACGTGCCCTAATATCGGGAACAGAGAAAGCACTCTCCTTTCCAGATATGAAAGTCCTGAGGCCGCTATCAAAGCACAACGCGAAAACAAGGGTATAAAATCCTCAAGAAAACCTTGAATATTACATTCTCTGAAATTCAGTGCAAATTGGGTTATTTCCCTCGCTTGGTAAATGTTTCTCTCCAAAATTGTTTGATGTTTCCAGCAAAATGCATACGGTTTTTACAAACAAACACATATGCAGTAATAATAATAATAATAATAATAATAATAGTAATAATAATAATATAATAATAATAATAATAATAATAATAATAATAATGATAATAATAATAATATAATAAGCCCATAAAAGCACCAAAAAGTGAAGATTTAAGAGACATCTGTCTTCCTCAATGGACTGGTAATGGATAAAAAGGTAGAGAACAGTGCTATTCTACTATCTGGTTTTTGAACCGACAATTGGTGTGTGTGTGTGTGTGTGTATGTGTGTGTGTGTACCAATTGTCGGTTCAAAAGCCAGATAGTAGAATAACACTGTTCTCTACCTCTTTATCCATTACCAGTCCATTGAGGAAGACAGATGTCTCTTAAATCTTCACTTTTTGGTGCTTTTATGGGCTATTATTATTATTATTATTATTATTATTTTTTTTTTTTTGCTCTATCACAGTCCTCCAATTCGACTGGGTGGTTTTTATAGTGTGGGGTTCCGGGTTGCATCCTGCCTCCTTAGGAGTCCATCACTCTTCTTACTGTGTGTGCCGTTTCTAGGATCACACTCTTCTGCATGAGTCCTGGAGCTACTTCAGCCTCTAGTTTTTCTAGATTCCTTTTCAGGGATCTTGGGATCGTGCCTAGTGCTCCTATGATTATGGGTACGATTTCCACAGGCATATCCCATATCCTTCTTATTTCTATTTTCAGATCTTGATACTTATCCATTTTTTCCCTCTCTTTCTCTTCAACTCTGGTGTCCCATGGTATTGCGACATCAATGAGTGATACTTTCTTCTTGACTTTGTCAATCAACGTCACGTCTGGTCTGTTTGCACGTATCACCCTATCCGTTCTGATACCATAGTCCCAGAGGATCTTTTCCTGATCGTTTTCTATCACTCCCTCAGGTTGGTGCTCTTACCACTTATTACTGCAAGGTAGCTGATGTTTCTTGCACAGGCTCCAGTGGAGGGCTTTTGCCACTGAATCATGCCTCTTTTTGTACTGGTTCTGTGCAAGTGCCGGGCATTCACTTGCTATGTGGTTTATGGTTTCATTTTTCGTATTGCACTTCCTACATATGGGAGAGATGTTATTTCCGTCTATCGTACTTTGAACATATCTGGTTCATTGGGCCTGATCTTGTGCCGCTGTTATCATTCCTTCAGTTTACTTCTTTAGCTCTCCCCTCTGTAGCCATTGCCAATTGTCATCGCTGGCTAGTTCTTTAGTCTGTCTCATGTATTGTCCGTGCATTGGTTTGTTGTGCCAGTCCTCTGTTCTTTCTGTCTTTCTCCTGTCTCTGTATATTTCTGGTTCTTCGTCTACTTTTATTAGTCCTTCTTCCCATGCACTCTTTAGCCACTCGCCTTCACTGGTTTTTTAGATATTGCCCCAGTGCTCTGTTTTCGATGTTAACGCAGTCCTCTATACTTAGTAGTCCTCTCCCTCCTTCCTTTCGTGTTATGTATAGTCTGTCCGTATTTGCTCTTGGGTGTCATGCTTTGTGTATTGTCATATGTTTCCTGGTTTTCTGATCTATGCTGCGGAGTTCTGCCTTCGTGTGTACCAATTGTATTATTATTATTATTATTATTATTATTATTATTATTATTATTAATTACTGCATATGTGTTTGTTTGTAAAAACCGTATACATTTTGCTGGAAACATCAAACAATTTTGGAGAGAAACATTTACCAAGGGAGGGAAATAACCCAATTTGCACTGAATTTCAGAGAATGTAATATTCAAGGTTTTCTTGAGGATTTTATACCATTGTTTTCGCGTTGTGCTTTGATATATATATATATATATATATATATATATATATATATATATATATATATATATATATATATATATGTGTGTGTGTGTGTGTGTGTGTGTGTGTGTGTGTGTGTGTGTGTGTGTGAGTATGTGTATGTAAAGAGAGAGAGAGAGAGAGAGAGAGAGAGATAGAGGGAGAAAACACACTTTCCAATGAATATTCTTCGGTTTTTAATCTTTCTTCCTGAAATACATTATGCTGATAATGGCCAGGCTAAGATTCACAGAGAGAAGCACATAACGAAGGTTTGCAATTTCCTAAAGTAAAGTTCATTTCGGACAACAGATTTTTTATGATTTTTTATAGTCCTGTCCATAATTATTCACTATTATTGAATTAAATATTGATTCCTAGGCCGGAGGAAGTCACTGAATGCAAACCTTATTCATTACTCGAAATGTTTCTCCCAAACTTTTTCTGTTAAATCACTGAGATTAAGTCGTAAGAACACCACAACCCATTTAGATGTTCTTGAACACTGAAATCCTCAAGTAGGTACTTATTAAGCGGTTGTTATAAGATATGAACAAATCCTATCTGAAATGGAAATACATTATTGTTTTCTCTATCAATAAAACGTAATTTGCTCGTTCAGTTCTGAAAGAAATAAACTTCCTGTTCATTGCTATCTTCCCCTCGTAGGAGATAAGTTCAGATTTGTTTTTGGTGAAACTAAAGAAGAAGCTCCTTTTCGTGCGACATGGGGCCAGAAGGGAGAGCGCCAAAATGCAAATCTCTGAACCCACCAAAATCTTAGGAATATTTTATTGCATAAGAAAAAGTTACGAATATTGGCTCAGGTTTCGGTTCCTCTGGTAAAATATGTCATATTTGCCCAACATAAATGCATGGATAGGGGAGTTTCTTCTTCCCAGAGTAACTTTGTCATCTTTAGAACATTGGATGTTTTCTTACATCCTTTTGGTGTTCAAAAGTCTCTGAAGGCATTCCTTGCGGATCTGTCTAACCCGTGCTTATAATCAGTTCTTAGAGATGACGTGAGGTAGAAATCTTGAATATTAAAACAACATTGAAAACGTATTTTAGCAGTGAATTATCAAGTTGGAATCCAGGTAATTTTTCAAGTTCATACGTGTGGGTATTTGTCATTTCATTCCTGAGAATTTTTTATTTCTTTTTTGTTTCGATGATCCAATATTTATATATTCAGTAAGGAGGATTTTGAAACAAACTTTCACATCTTTCTTTTATATTTTTCCTTTGCCAACAGAGGCCCTTTTAAAAAATAATTGAAAGCAAGATAACATACGTACATTATCTATACGAGATATCAGGCTGGAAATTTATTGGCAAAATAATAATAATAATAATAATAATAATAATAATAATAATAATAATAATAATAATAATAATAATAAATTTGGCACCGTGGATGGGTGGGTTAGGCCGTCAATTGACTGGTTAAGCAACATTGGGGCTGGTCAGTCGTTGGATGGGTGACCGCTCTCCTCGGCGTTCTTCCCTTGGGAAAGGATCTTTACCATAATTTCCTCATCTACTCAGCTGTAAATGAGTACCTATTCCTGATGGGGTAGGGTCTAGCTATGGGTTCAATAGCAAAACTTAGCAAAGATGGAAAGAAATGAAGGATTAAACGACAACGACATAAATGGAACCTCTGGCAACAGAGCTTCATCCGGCAGCCAGGTATTCAGCCCAATTGAAGGGGAAGACAGTCAGGTACTTGGAGGTCGTCATCCAGCAACTGACCACCACAACGACAGTACCCAACAACCAGAGACTGGAGCTACAGAAGCAAACCAGAAGAAGAAATGGACAAGAAAAGAAACTAAGGAAATATGGGGATGCTACATCAGAAGCAACCCGACGGAGAGAGGATATAGAAGAAGGTTGGTCAATATCTGGAATTAGAGGAATAACACCCCCCAAACAGAGCAGAGACTGACAGACCAAGTAAGGAACACAAAGAAAAAGAACTGGCTCTTCCCAAAAGAAAGAGAGGAATTGGAAAGGGAAATGACTCAGCAACGAATTACAAGAAGACGAACAGAGAGACAATGCCACAGAAGACGACAGGGATGATGAGGTATCAAACAACGACATAAGACGAAACACCGACGAAGTAACAGACAGAACGGAATGGGTAGAATAGATTAGACAATGGATGAAGCCAGATACAGAGAGAACAAAGATTCCCTCCATGAAAGCCTATAACACCAAGAAATTAAGGGAGAAAACAAGTGAGGTCAATGAAATAATGAGACTAATACACACCACCAATATCACAGAAACAAATAACTTGACATATGCAGGATTAGTAGCAGAACTGATGGGGATACGAACACCAACACCACCAACACAACCAACCCAACAGAAACCAATCAGCAACCGCCTTGGAAAAGGCGGCTGGAAAAGCAAATCATGGTGATGAGATCTGACTTGAGTAAACTGAAAGAGATGGCAGAAAAAAGGCTAAGAAGCAAGAAAACAAGGGAGGAACTGAACGAAAAAATACAAAGTACAGGAGAGGGGACTAAAATACACAATAGAAGATGTAAAAGTGAGGCTTAAGGCCAAAGCACATAAGATCCAACGGTACATGAACAGAAATAAGGGATACCAACAGAACAAACTATTCGGAACCAACCAGAAAAGACTATACAGCTAACTAAGAAGGGAAGACAACCACCAAGAAATCCTGAAGTCGAACCAAGTAAGAGACTTTGGGAAATCATCTGGAGCAATCCAGTATCACACAACAAACATGCAACATGGCTCCAGAAAGAAACAGGGAGAATAAAACAAAGATTCACTAGTATCATGACAGACTCAGTCAGACACCAACTAAAGAAAATGCCAAACTGGAAAGCCCTAGGTCCCGATGAAGTCCATGAATACTGGCTCAAAAACTTCAAGGCCCTACACCCAAGAATAGCAGAACAACTCCAGCATTGTATCACAAATCACCATTCACCCAAATGGATGACCACAGGAAGAACATCATTAGTCCAGAAAGACAAGAGTAAGGGAAATATAGCCAGTAACTATAGGCCTATCACCTACCAATAATGTGGAAGTTACTAGCAGGTATCATCAGTGAAAGGCTATACAACTGCCTAGAGGATACAAACACCATCCCCCACCAACAGAAAGGCTGCAGAAGGAAGTGTAGGGGCACAAAATGGTAACAAAGATAGACAAAATGGTAATGAAGAACAGTAAGAGAAGGAAAACCAACCTAACCATGGCGTGGATAGACTATAAGAAAACCTTCGACATGGTACCACACACATGGCTAATAGAATGCCTGAAAATATATGGGGTAGAGGAAAACACCATCAACTTCCTCAAAAATACAATGCACAACTTGAATACAATACTTACAAGCTCTGAAATAAGACTAGCAGAGGTTAATATCAGGAGAGGGATCTTCCAGGGCGACTCACTGTCCCCACTACTCTTCGTAGTAGCCATGATTCCCATGGCAAAAGTACTACAGAAGATGGATGGTGGGTACCAACTCAAGAAAAGAGGCAACAGAATTAACCATCTGCTGTTCATGGACGACATCAAGCTGTATGGTAAGAGCATCAAGGAAATAGATACCCTAATCCAGACTGTAAGGATTGTATCTAGGGACATCAGGATGGAGTTTGGAATAGAAAAATGTGCCTTAGTCAACATACAAAAGGGCAAAGTAACAAGGACTGAAGGGATAAAGCTACCAGATGGGAACAACCTCAAACACATGATGAGATGGGATACAAATACCTGGGAATAATGGAAGGAGGGGATATAAAACATCCAGAGATGAAGGACACGATCAGGAAAGAATATATGCAGAGATTCAAGGCGATACTCAAGTCAAAACTCAACGCCGGAAATTTGATAAAAGCTATAAACACATGGGTAGTGCCAGTAATCAGATACAGCGCAGGAATAGTGGAGTGGACGAAGGCAGAACTTCGTAGCATAGACGAGAAAACGAGGAAACAAATGACAATACACAAAGCACTACACCCAAGAGCAAATACGGACAGACTATACATAAAACGAAAGGAAGTAGGGAGGGGACTACTAAGCATAGAGGACTGTTTCAACATCGAGAACAGAGCACTGGGGCAATATACCAGGATAAATGGAGCAGAAAGAAATGAAATATATTAACCCAAGGGTACCCCAAAAACAATGGGTAAGTCTTCAGTGGCATACATCGCGCCTTTTTCAGTGATTAATCGTTGATTATTCTTTCTAATGAACTCCATATTCTCTGAAAGCCTACATTTTAGGTCACTGGGCCCTGTGGGTTTGTTTTATATGATAGGGTTCATCTTCTAAATAATAATAATAATTACAGCAGGTCATGAAGTAAGTTAAGATTGTAATTGGATACTGAAGTACTTATTTGTCTCCTGTTTCAAAATTCCTAAATTCTAAAGACAAGTTTAAAATCCCAATGAAATGCATGAAGATGTAAAGAAAAATACTGAAGGAGCTATTCGGGAATGAAAGCAATAGACCTAAGTTTTAACATCCTTTGTCAAAGGTATTTATTCCTCCCAGATGTATCTCAAAACGGGTCAGTTTAATGCGTTATTTTCAGTAGCGCTTAAAGTATGGCTCTGATTTTATGCAACTTATAATGAGACAACTAAGAAATAGGGTTCTTTATCAAGCAAATGCAGATATCGTGTCTCAGTCGAGCGACCTCTAGTGACGAGAAGATTATTTCCCAGCTATTCGGTGAAATGCAGAGGGACAAGTGCTGTCAATTAAGAGAGGAGTAAGTTGGGGGGGGGGGGATAGTGGTGGTTTATAGTAGTACTACATGTAGCAAGAATTGTCATCTCTCTTTGTAAGCGAAGCATTTAAAATGAGATATTAAAATTCTTTTAAGTAAGTGTGGAATACAAATTTTATAACTATGTGAACGTGTACTTACGTATGCATACCAAGAGAAAAAGTGAAGGTAGAAAAATTTCCATTTATTTTTTATGAAATAGGATTTAAAATAAAAATTTACCCTGTGACATTTTGTACATTTCAGTAATATACTCTTAACATTACATTGTTCCCAGCATGATATATATATATATATATATATATATATATATAATTATATATATGTATATATATATATATATATATATATATAAATATATATATATATATATATATATATATATATATATATACATACAATACATACATAAAGAGAGAAAAGGGGAGAGAAACAGAGAGTAAAAATTAAGATACTATGAAGACCCGCGAATTTCATCGACTACAATCGATGCCCATCCCCGTTATGCCAACTGACAATGCAGTGGTGTTGAAATTCCCTAATTCTATTCCCAGTATTCTGATGTCAATATACCAAGGCATTGCGTTATGCAATTTCCCAACAATTTCCTTTATGATCCCGCCATTCCCAGGACCCTGTCCAGAAAACAAAAATTATTTACTCTGAAATGCAACACCTTTTAACCAAATAAAGTGCTTTGGTACTGTGAGCGTACGTACGCACATACAGGTAGGTATTATACTCAAATACACACATATACATACAAACATGCACACACGTTCGCGTGCGCACGCACTCATATATGTGTGCTTGTTTGTATGTGTACATATTTGACCATATGTACAAACGTGTATACCACCTTAACAATAAATCACGCAATGCAAGAATACTTATGTGTTATAACCGTCTCCAATCTCATTCCTCCCCAACCCACGCCCTCCTACCCTCTTCCCTACTCCGACCCAATTGTATTCCCGAGCATTGCAAATCTTATTCTTTGATGAAACTTATCGTCGATAATATTTTATCCTGAATCGAAATGTATCTTTGCTTAAACCATTCTGATAAATTCACAAATAACTGGAAAGGAAGGAAAATATTTTTGATGCATTGTGTAATCATAACCCCCAATGTACCTTTCAAATGGTTTAATTCAATATAAGACTAACTCATTTCATAAAACCGGTGTGACCGTATGTGAAAAGAACGCCTGTCATTTTTTCGGCCCGATGAACTCGAGTAAAGAGATAAAACAGGGAAAGGCTGGTGAAGTTATAACTGAGAATGAACATATGACCAAATAAGTATATATATGTCCATGAAATGTAGATGTCTTATTTGTTACCTCCCATCATTCTGCCCCTCTTTTTATTTCATAAATATAATTATGCCTCATTCTAGTTTTTCAGTCATAAGAGAAATCATGGCATTGTTGTGGCCTAAGTATTCATCTGAAGAGACGCAGGTAAATAAGAAATATGATCTGGAAAAAAATATGACTACGACTCTGTGGAGTTGGATTTTTTTCTGGAACGGAACGTCGTTTCAGATCGCTAACATATTGAGTGACAGATGTCCTACTTGTGTCAATTTCGTGGGTAAGTAATAAATCATTGATAGAATTTACGAACCCTTTTATCTAAATCATTTCAGGTTATGGTATCGAAAGTTATTTTGTGGCCCAGAGACGATGATAAGTATGGCTTCGCCAGTGAAGATTTATCTTTTGGTTAACAAGTTTGTTTGTGGAAATTTTTTTTAAAACTCAGGAGAAAACAGATGTGCAGAGAGTTCCACGACCTGGAATGATAAAAAGTATTGATCAAACGATAGCATTGATAAAATAAATAAATAAGTACTGGAATAGAATTAAGTTGAAATAATAGAATTAAGCTACAGCAGAATAGACAGATTTCTGTGGTGTCTACTCACTGATTCACAGGTTGGTTGTTTATGAGCACTTAAATCTGTCTGGTAAATATTGTCGACTGATGATGTGAAAGAGAGACAGAAACAACGACGTCTCTCTCTCTCTCTCTCTCTCTCTCTCTCTCTCTCTCTCTCTTCTAAACTGAAGTCAAATAGTAATATCAAATATGATTTCTTAAGAACCTCTACAACGAAATGCACCAAATCACCAATTCAGTCTGAGGAACAATGGGCAATCTTCTCTCGCGTGAATACGAAATTGGCAATTCTCGGATTGCTTGTATTTCGAGACAGTTTTACTCGAGCTATCCAGTTCCATCGTCAATTTGCATGTTATAATTTCGTTTGAAAACGGGAACCAGACTCGGGAAGGAATTAAAATCCCGCTTACATTTCCCCAGAAAAGACGAGAATTTGGAGTCATTCCTTGTCAGCATTACTTGGTCATTAGAGTAAAGCTTTTGCTGGGCAGAATGTGAAAAGCCCTTTTTTTTCTCTTCCAATGTTTGCAAATGAATTTTCACTTCATTCTTTCAAAATTTTTTAATAATTTTACTTGGTTAAGGATTAATTTTTTTTAACCATGAAGTCGATTTTCATTGCTTATTAGTTTTCCAAGAAATTTTTACTTTGAGGAACTTGAAATGTACATGGAGTAATATAGAATAGATATTTGACCATTAATCTTT
>NC_061109.1:68692861-68697861 GCF_015104395.2 Macrobrachium nipponense
ATTCTTTATCCCTCTGCATTCCACAAGTACCAGAACCGTCTGTTTCAAAGATACAGAACACATCCCGGTAAGTACACACACAAGACTGATAATCACAGGTGAAACATTCGATATTATCACAAAAAATGTCAAACAGATAATAAGCCACTCTTTGGCTAAAGTAACTCAACACTCACCCAAACAGCCGGACACTTAAACACTGTTAATAAAAAACTCCCGGCGAATGCCACGGCATCTTGCCTGTGACTTGAAGCCCTCTGTCAAAATCCTCCCATAGGCTTGGGTATGACACTCTTAAAGGGAAGAGGCACACACGCACATACGAACACACAGTTCGATAGCGCCTCGCGGTTCTAGCTGCATCCAGTTTCACAAAGGCACTTTGAGAAGAGTTCATAAACGGTCGTGCATTGACTTGTTGAACTAAGCATTTTTATCTCACGCCACCCCTAGAAACTCATTGTCAGCTACTCTCTGCACTGTTCTCCCGTCCAAAAAAGAAATGTTACTTAAGCTCAATCCCCAAATTATATCTCTCAAGGAAAAGGAAGAAAAATAATTAAAAAAAAGGATAATCACAAGAAGATTTCCCCAATCACAAAATACATAATACATGTATAATATGCATAACTCCCGCGTTTTTCCCAAGAAATGCTCCATGTAAAGTTATGGAATTTGCCAGAAAGCAAACTCTCACACATGCGCTTTCGTGAAATGCTATTGTCAACATTTCCAGATATTGTGAAAATTCTGATCTATCATCATCAGAGGAAAAAAGTCAGCACACGGCTCATCACACGGCTCATCTTGTCAGCAGAAAAATCACCTGCGGACGCATGTTCTAACAGCAGCATAAAGAATTGTCCAGTCAGACACATAAGTTTGGAACTCATGATTCTCAAAAAAACGTCTAACAGACACATTTCACAAAATTAACTCCAGGATATGACTAATGTGTTCAAAGACTGTCTCAAAGACTCATTCTCTCAACATTATATGCCTCAAATTATATTTCTCCAAGAATAACACACTTGTGAACATAAAAAATGCACACATCTCCAAATGACTCGTAATGCAGTAATGCCACTCGCCTCTAAATAGTCACGAAACCAAAAAAGAGAACCATAGAAATCTCCTCTTGACTCGAAAAAAACTCCCATAACCACAAAAAAGGATCACCCGCCAAAAAGCTTAATTGTTCCAACTCCATTATGAGACACCATATTAATAATAACACCACTCCGGTTATAAAAATATTTCCTCCATTTGGTTAATAACCAACCCCCTATACTTCTCTCTTATTTCTCCAATAGCCATAAATAAAAAAAACCACCACTCCAGGGATAGAGAATAATCACCTCTATTTCGGCAAATACAAAATATTTACCTCTATTTCCCCAATAACTCCGTGTGGAACAAAACAAGGCTCCAAAAAATATATCTCCAAAAAGGAATATAAAAAAATGAAATCCTACCTCCAAAAAAATGTGCACTCAAGGCAACTAACTCACACACTCACAAATATTGCCCCATAATCTCCAAATATGTGTCTCCATTTGCAACAAAGATGGCTGCAAAATAATTGAACTAAACATAGCTCATATCACCATTATTGGCAAATATCAACAATGGCCAAAAATATATCTCCCATATATTATATCTCAAATATAACTCCAAAATAATATATACCTCCAATTATAACTCCAAATAATATATCTCAAATATAACTCCAATTATAACTCCAATTCTCCAAAGAATAACTCCATGTTATAATCAAAAACTATAAAAACTCTCTCCATTTAGCATAACTGCTAAAAAAAAAGGGCAAAAACTCGGGAAATAAAACTGTCTAGAAAATTCTAGAAAAAATCACCAATGTGCCACAAGTCATTATAATAGAACTCCAAGTACAAAGTGTCTTAGCAAAGACTTCTCCATATGTACTACGACATAGGCCACTAGAAAACTTAACCAAGTTTCCTATCTCTCACAAAGTTGTCACAAATACAACTAATGTATTGTGCAAGAAAACTCACAATTTCTGGAACACAAATATCCAGAGAAAAAATGTAGTGCCATTACGTATGCATCCAAAACATGCAAGAAAAATTCTCCCATATATTTCTCTATAGCATCAAATAGCTGAAACCCAAACACGTTCTCGAACAATGACTCTAAGTCACGAACTGAGACATTAAAAAATATTCACACCAACTGGAGAGAAAAAATAAATTCAAATTCACCCATGATAAAGAAAACTTGTGTCAGCGATGGCTAACTTCCAATAAAGGGAAAGACAAATCAACGGCCTTGTTCACTCTCTCCCGTAACTCACCAGATGTCAAGCAATTATCTGCTGAACACATAAAAAAAAAAAGGAAAACAAAAAAATAATGTGTTGTTAGTTCCTCCCAAAATAAAAAAAAAAGATTTCACCTCCCTTGATAGCATTACGGCACCCACGTATTAGTATATAAAAAATCAGTATCAGAAATATCATTATCACAAAATCACCAAAAAAATTGCTATCATCAAAATCATCAGTATCAGTACAAAAAAAAATATCACCAATGTTAATGCTTGTCCATTCTCCAAAAATTCAGCACAAAACTCAGCAAAAGTTCAGCAAGATTCCACACAATTCACCAAGATTCAGCCAGATTCATCAAGATTCAGCAAAACTCATCCCCGTGAATCACTGAAATATTCTCCAAAGTTACAAAAACTCAACAAATAATTAACACAAGACTTCTCCCATTAATTCATCGTAATAATTTTCCTTGAATAATTATCTGTAATAATTATCAACTAATCTCCCATGAAATATCTCAAATCTCTCGTAAAACAATTCTCCCGTAATGATAATTATACTTAAGCAAACCTCCCGTGACACATCTCAAGTATAATAATTATTAATAATAATAACTCTCCATAACAATAATTCTCTTGCAAAGATCTCAAGTAAGGGTGGAATTCAAATAGCATACACAGTATTGCTGAATCCTATGACATACAATGTCTCCAGATGCAACACCATTTCCACACAACACAGATACAACACCAATCATCGGCATTTCAAAGTAATTTCTCCAACACAATAAAAAAATAATAATAATAATCTGTGTCTCCCCAATATATTTGTGTCTTTCAAGGCACAAGTAAAACATACTCCCATACAATGCATTTCAATTCGCTTTTTATTTCCTTTTCTCTTCATCCAAGGGAGAAAAAAAAAACTCTTTTCTAAAAAAAAAGACTCTACGGGCGTTTCACTTCATCAACTAATCAATCAGCTGATATCTTAGCATCCATGGTCAAGGCCAAATCCATCCCCCAACACAAAGGAAAAAAAAAAGGAAAAGGGGGAGTTCACCCACACTGAGAAAAAAAAGGTTTCTCCCCCCCTGAGAACAACCCCTCAGTCAAGCGGCAGAACAGCCCGAGGCAGACCAGTAGTACCCCCCATCTCCCCTTGAACAGTGTCTGAGGACCCCTTCCCAAGGTATACACTAGTGCCCTCCCCTGCACTATCTCTCGAGGGAGGCAATTAGTACCCTCCATGCAACTATCCCCCCGAGGGATGCCAGTACCCTCGCAATGCAACGCGCCTCTCTGCAGAAATGTGCTGAGCCCGTAAAATTGTGGCCGCTGTGTCTCTAAGCCAGATATGCTTATCTAAGCACAGTTCACATGCATAAATATATCTCTATACACTCTTATGTGTTTAAAACAAAGACGAATACGTCTATTATAAACACGTGCAAATAAAGAAAACACGTCACTATGGGGCAAAGACAAGAAAAATTGTTGACCTCTTGAACCAATCCCATAACCCTGAAATATTTAAACAAAAACCCTCTCCCTTCAAAACAACAGTTTTAACACTCACCACTCCATAATGGGAACAAAAGGAACTCGAAATTCGTGTAGAATACGTAAATCTCGTCGGCACAATACAAACGCGATCGGCGAGATGACACCTAGCAACCCTCACTTACAAACCAAACTGAGTTGCTCTCACGACTCACGCCCTGAAGAATCTCGGTACGAGCAAATTTGATGACCCCAATAGAAATTTTTTTCCTCATCCCCCCATCCCACGGATGGATATTCCTCTACCCCTTTTCACTTAGCAACTGAGATCCAACAATTTAACAATTTTCCACAATCCCACAAAGCTTTGTCGTTCGAAAACTATCGCTAAGCCACAACCCCTACCTGGTCACCCATATCTCTTCATTGGCGTTCCTAGGCATAGAAAAGAAAGAAAACTTTTATACCCCCTCTTAACCGCTTGCCACCACTGTTAATGGGGGGATTTCCCCCCCCCCCCCCCCCCCCCCCCATTATTCATTAGGTAAGCGTGAGACACGAGCTGAAGGCAAACCCACACACAGCATTACTCACACAGCCTCTCTCTCTCTCTCTCTCTCTCTCTCTCTCTCCAAGGAATCTCTCTCTCTCTCTCTCTCCACCTATTTCTCTCCATTCTAACAGGTAATGAAAATGAGAGAGTTGCGTCATAACATTAACGTTTATTAACAACGAATAAATAAATCAATCAATCAAGTAATCCAGTCTTACAGACTAACCCAAAAAACGGTACAATGTCTAGTCACCAAAAAAAGTCTACACCTCTCTGGGAATTCTTTATCCCTCTGCATTCCACAAGTACCAGAACCGTCTGTTTCAAAGATACAGAACACATCCCGGTAAGTACACACCCAAGACTGATAATCACAGGTGAAATATCCGATATTATCGCAAAAAATGTCAAACAGATAATAAGCCACTCTTTGGCTAAAGTAACTCAACACTCACCCAAACAGCCGGACACTTAAACACTGTTAATAAAAAACTCCCGGCGAATGCCACGGCATCTTGCCTGTGACTTGAAGCCCTATGTCAAAATCCTCCCATAGGCTTGGGTATGACACTCTTAAAGGGAAGAGGCACACACGCACATACGAACGCACAGTTCGATAGCGCCTCGCGGTTCT
>NC_061109.1:68700361-68715361 GCF_015104395.2 Macrobrachium nipponense
AGGGGACGAAGCCATTTCATCAGCCCTCGAATAGAGGCGCAGGAATGATTGATGGGGTTTGTTTAACTTCCCGAAACTGAATGGTCCCGTTTGTCCAAGACCTGGGGGAGAGTTTCCACTTTGCATCGAGTCAATTGCATTCATATTGAGCTGTAAACCAATGAACATTTTCCCCTCCTCTTATAACCTGATATAAGTACAGGCCAGTTTGTTTGATTTTTTTTTCTGTTTGTCTTTCAACCTGCGTTTTTTAGCATATTTCCTGTTTTTTTACCATCGATTCCCACCACTGATATCTAGAGCAGAATGGCTGTCATCTGAATTCAAGCTGTTTTAATAAGTAAAATATCCACAGTCTGTATTTTTTTAAATGTAAAAGTGATTAAAAATGAAATCTTTCGATCTTTTGCTCCCATTTATAATCATTTTTGTATTTTGATGAATACAGACTTTTCATTTACGTAACTGGATTTTTACTTATTATTTCCGGCCACAGTAGAGTGATACACCATAGATAATGTAGAATGTCCTCATTATTCTGTTCAAGGCTTCACGTGAAAATATTAACTTAGTTAAAAGAAATAAGTTAAACAAAATAGTTTTATAGTATCTATCCAATCAGCTGATTACTGCTGATAATCATTAGCCTTAAGTATATTTTACTATAAAATAGATCAGTCAGTGTTTGCCCTTTTTGTGAATTCTTTCGGGGTCTCTTTATGCAGACAGGTGTCTCCGACAGGTGACATCTCATTAAACACAATGATTTTATGCCTCGAGACAACCACACACACACACACACACATACAACTACACATGCGAGCGCATAGCTCCATTGGACGGCAGGTTAATTTTTATAGAATTATATATGATTATTTTTTCTTTAAATTTGCGTAGAAACCGTAACTTGAAATGGTATTTTTTATAATTCGAGTCATAAATAAATAGTTTATTAATAAGATTAGTGAAAAAAATATGAATCAATAAATCAACTGAAGCGCAAGACTGTAGTATATAATAGAAGTAGGAAATTAGAAGGCTCGGCGCAAAGTTTAATGAATTGGCTTTATGAAGGAAAACGGTGAAGAGAGACAAGTTAGTAAAATACCAATAAAAGTTATTACGAGTGGAGGGGGAAATTAATGTCCAACTATGTTCTATAACAACCAATCTGAAAAGTTTGTTCGTTTGTTTATGAAACTCAACAAACAATTTATATACTATGCATAATTAGATTACCAGTTTCAAAACAACAATATTGGTGACACTTGGCTGGTGTAGGAAAAACATTATTATTAGTAACCTATCCATGATTACTGATTTAACATTTGTTCCTTCAATCACAGTAAAAGAACAAGTTGTATTGTTTTCATAAATCAAAGTATTATTTATAATTATTTACGCCGATGGCAAGATGACAAGTATTTGTTGTCTGAATCAGAAAAATACACATAATTATAATCAAACTTTCCTGAAACAGTCACAAGTATTACAAACACGCACACACACACTTACACGCACAGACATACACACACACAAACACACACACACACAGACATATATATATATATATATATATATATATATATATATATATATATATATAATATTATATATATATATATATATATATATATATATATATATATATATATATATATATATATATATATATTACTGGTAATCTCTTAGGCACGAAGATATAGTAATTCAGTTGTATTCCACATAGGAAAATGAAAAAAGGTATATCTCAGAAAATGCCCATTTTCTGAGATATACCTTTTTTCATTTTCCTATGTGGAATACAATTATATATATATATATATATATATATATATATATATATATATATATATTTTATATATATATATATATATATATATATATATATATATAAATATATATATATATATATATATACCATATATATATATATATATATATATAATATATATATATATATATATATAGAAATATGAGTTAGCATGTTCAAATCATTTGCATACAGTTTCGTCTCACGATGCAAATGAGATTTTCGTTCTATCAAAATTCAAGATATGTAAGGTATGTATATGAATATACATAACATGAATATCGCATGCATATTATTCAATGACGCATGGTATTCCAAATAAAGTGTGTTTGTTCAGGAGAAAGAGAGATTGACAGACAGACAGATGTAGCAATTGCAAATGAATATTCTATTGACGTATGATACTTTAAAAGAGGAAAAGCACGTTTGCAAAATGAATTTTTACTGAAGGTGGAGTGAGCCATGGGGATTTCAGTCTCTCTGCAGGAATAGAAAAATAGCGAATGTGAAAAATGGAGGTGTGCATAAAGTTACCAGAGTGAAGGAAATTTCTCTTTGAAGGAAAGAGAAAAGTTCTTTTTAGGATTGACGTTCCTGTTTTGATTCAGATTTTTCATTCCTGTTTTAATAGATGTTTATGAATCATTAGAAAAAGTTGGGGTTTCAGAAATCAGGTCATTCTTAATTTTTTTTTTTTTTACTATTTAACTTATTTGGCAATATGACTCGTCCATTGCTTCTGTAAAATTTAATGGTATATATATATATATATATATATATATATATATATATATATATATATATATATATATATATATATAATATGTGTGTGTATATATATATATATATATATATATATATAGAATATATAATATTATTATTATACCTATATATATATATATATATATATATTATATATATATATATATATATATATATATTATATATATATTATTAGTATATATATACATATATATATATATATATATATATATTATATATATATATATATAATATATTATATATATATATACATATAGTATATATATATATATATATAGTATATATATATATATATATATATATATATATATCTATATATATATCTATAATATATATATATATATATATATATATATATATATATATGTATATATATATTATATAGATAATCTATATAATATATATATATATAGATTATATATCCTATATAACAATGCATACATACATGCATTACGTACATGATATATTTAAAAAGTGGATTACAGAAAAATATTTAAATACTTAGAACTTATGAAAGGGTAACGTAGAAGTTCAGTGCCAAAACATACAATTGATAGGGCAAAATATCTAATTTTCTTCATAAGAATATCAACAGTATGAAAACCGTGTTGCAGCAATCATTTGTCATGTTTTAATGCACCACTAGAAGTATCGAAGTATTATTACTCGTTGTAAATAATGTCAGGAAAGATGATTTCTTAAGCCATAATTAAGCGAAGCACAACAGAATAATAGAAACAAACTCCTTGAATTTTACCGTCTCTGATTAAAAGTTTCTTTTCACTTTGGCACCAAACACAGTTTTAATTAGAACATAACAGTATATACCCATCTTTGCTGACTGAAGCGCTGTTATGTGATAAATTTTGCTTAATTTGATAGTTGACTGAATCTTTGACTATATTTTTAAGTCCCGTGGTAACTATCAGCACAGATATGTAAAAAGACATTGAATAATGAAAATGGAAACAATGAATGTAAAATACGAAATAATTTCTTTCTGCATTCCCAGTGCATTGTATCCTCGAGTATTTCCAGGGTTGGTAATATTAAGCACGAAGTGTTTTATATATTTTATATAATGCTAATAATATGGAGGGAATAAAAGTAATTTTATGCTTTTAAATCTGTCTAATGACCCAAGTGTTATATCATGACATGTTGAATACTGTTATGAAGAGTCAATTCGTGATATTATCACTGATTCTTCGATTTGAAGGAACAGTGGTAGCACAAATAGAGAGCAGATTTGAACAAAGTTCAAACGAAATTACTTTCTTTGATGGTCGTGACTGTGCTGAACAAGGTGTAGATTTATGTGATAATCCTCAAGGTTCCAGGACTTCATTGACATTTGCTTCCAAGAAGGAAACGATATATGAAAATTGGAAATTAACCTTGCATTTTTATACATGAGACCGTTTCGAAGAGAGTTTCACTCTTAAAAAAAAAAAAGGAGAATGGACACGTAACTACGTACCAGGAGAAGTATCAGTTTCCATTAGGCTAATGAACTGTGGCGAGCCTTTGATAGACTTCTGCAATGTGTAAAAGTTGTCAAAATTTCTTCCAAACTACTTAACGAATTTTGAAAAAGTTTAACTCAGGATTAAAGTTAGTTGGGTTGCATTAGGTATCTCCAAAAAATGACACCAATGTTTTCGCCAGTTTTCCGTCATGGCAACACATACTAAGGCTAAATTTATATTTTCCCGTGTTATTTTTTTATCTTCATCTAGAGGAGATAATGATGTTCTCACTCATTGGGTGCAAGGTCTAATTTTTCCGAGCCCCGAATGAAGGGTATCTTGTATGTAAGCTAATAATAGCGAATATCAGTAACGTCATTTTATTTTGACTATTTCACGAAAGGAGCAAATTGATGCAGTTCGCCTCAAACACACCATTTATGTGACACATTACTTTCCCGTCTTTTGTAGGCTGCTCGACATAATTGTATCAATTGCGCTTAGATAATTTAGTCAACATAAGATTAACCTTGAAACTGAAAACTTTGGCTAAGCAAACAATAAATCAAGCTGTCTTTGTATTTATGTATTTTGATCGATACAGTCTGCATTTTATTATTATTCTGAAGAAACTCTTGTTCCGATTTGATATGTTAAAAGTTAGTCATAGAATGAAATTTGTAATAATACCAATTTTTTTTTTTTTTTTACAAAACAAGGCTCGAATTAAGATAGCAAAACACATTCAATATGCATATTTTTCCTGTTCCGTAATTTACACTGAGCTTTAAGAAGAAGAAGAAAAAAAAATCAAACACTGCAATGTAATGTAAACTTGCATATGGCAGCAGTCCCAGAGATTTCCCTCGGGAAACAGATATCATACGTCTCGGAAAAGCTGCCCAGGAAACCAAACGACTTCAAGCTTCTTCTCCTTCTTCATCTTCTTCTTCTCCTTCTTCTTCTTCCTTTTCTTCTTCTTCTTCCTCAGGAAACTGATTTGGAAAGTAGACGTAGATGGATTGTGGGATTTTCATACGATGGCAAATCCGCTGAAGGTTCAGTTATGAGATACGATTAATCATCCCTTCAGTCTCGACGAAATTACGGTATCTGTAGGGAGAAAATTGCTGTTGCTATTGTTGTTGTTGTTGTTGTTGTTTTTGTTTTTGTTGTTGTCCTTCTTCTTCTTCTTCTTCTTCTTCTTATAATTTGAGAAATTTATGACTCGCTTACTTTTACTTCGAATAATCTCATGATTCGTTCTAAATTTATTTGTCTCTGAGAAGTAGATTACTGATTATTTATCTGGAATCTTTATGCAAATTGAGAAAACTTTGAATTAACAGTAAAGGTTAGATATGATTTACATTAGTGCATTTTATATATACATAACAGATTATAGATATAGCTTTTAAATATTAGACCCGTCCTTTTATTTTGAAAATAATTTCTTATTATTTTGAATCTGCGCATTTGTGAACATTTACTGTAACTAATATAATATGAAGATATTTTATTTCCAAGTATGTCCAATACAAATGTAAAGCTTGACCATATCCATCGTATATTCACTATCATTTTGATTACTGATGGTCGAAAAATAAAGAAAAAAAAAAAAAATCACTTGCAGAAATAAATTACGGTTTTGTTTTAATTCGATCTTACTTGCGCCAAAAAAAATGGTGCTAATAAGAAAATGTTGTTCTAAAATGTATCACATTTAACTTTCTATACGTCACGACGTTCATGTATATTAGATACAAGGAATATTTTTTGCCTAACAGAATTGGGGGCGGGGCCGGGGGGTTGGGCATATTCTTTAATACCGAATTCATATAAAACATATTCCCACGTATTTTGAAACCGAGCACAAAATTACTTTAATTCTTATATAACAATTATTTTCATTTTCAATAATTTAAACCTGTATTTCATGAATATAAAAAGAAATATAGTTGCTTTTATTACTAAACGACTTTACATAATTCATCGTTGCATATAATCAGCAATTTTAATGACTATTTTTGGTCCTGAAATGATGAAGGTAAATTTCCAAGTAGTGATTTATTTTTTATTACATAGAAAAGTCACATTTACTTATGATTGGTGTAAGTATATTCATTTATAACGTTATCGGTTGAAGTTATTTTTTACATTATATAATAATAATAATAATAATAATAATAACAACAACTACTACTACTACTACTACTACTACTACTACCACTAATAATAATAATAATAATAATAATTGAAAAAGAAACCCACAAATTCAATTTGTAACTTGTTTAATTCTAAGTATTTACATTAAGTTTTTACTCCACACTCGAGTACTTTCAGGCCCTTCTGTGGCCCATTCTCAAGAGATGTTTGGGATGTTAGCCTGGGTCAAGGCCCAGCAGTCTTCTGGAACTTCTTCTCGTTGTGCTGTCATTTATGCGATGGCTGTTCAGGTTTTCTTGAGAGTTGCCAATCCCCTCTTGTCGCTCTGATATCCTGAGCTGATGGTCAATGGGATTCACCCTTGTGGTAAGGGTGTGGTGTCACCAAAAGTCTGTTGGGCAGGAAACCTAATCTTCAGGTCAGCAGGGTCAATCTTAGCTTCTTTTAATATCAAAGCTCGGCTTATGGGATCTTCTGAGGTAAAACCTTTGTTTCCTTCAATTACTTTGATCTCTCTGATAAGCGCACCTTCTACTACCCTCCTGTGACTAATTTGTTGCTTTTGTATATAAGCCACTGTTTTTTGAAATCCATCCTATGGTCATTTTCCCAACAATGTCTAGCTATAGCACTCCCCTGAGAGTTAAGCTGTACTGCCCTTCTATGTTCTTGGACTCTAGTCCTTATTCCCCTACCTGATTCCCCCACATATCTGTCTCCACAATTATTGCAATTGATTATGTATACCCCCGCTACATCATCTGTATTACTGTCTTCTCCTTCCAATTTATTTTTACATACTTTGTTTTTTAAAGTATTATCAAATGTATATACAAATTTATATGACTTTGCTTCATTTTTGAAGTGATTTGTTTCATTTTAAGGCATTAAAAGGGAGGGCAACTATTTTCTTGTTTTCTTTATTCCATGTACTCTCTACATTCGCTCTGTAAAATATTTTTCTAGCTTTGTTGAGTGCCCTTTTTCTGAACCATTCCGGGTATGCTAATGCATCGAAGCTTTTATCGATGTAATTTATTTCTTGCTCTATCTTGCAAGGGTCACACGTTCTCATTGCCCTAAGAAATAAACCTGTTAGAACCCCTATTTTTATATCATGACTATGAAAGAGAAGAAATGAATATATGAGTTTGTATGTGTGGGCTTTCTATATGTGCTGAATTCATATCCTGTTTCTTTTCTTTCTATGGAGTATGTCTAAAAATGGCAGTTTATTATTGTTACTTTTCTCTAGAGTGAACTGGATATTGTTATCAAACTTATTGAGCTCATCTAGAAAAGTTTCTATTTTATTTCCATCCCCTTGCAGAATAGCAAAAATATCATCCACGTATCTCCACCATCCTTGCAGTTTTAAGTTAGGGACATTCACATTAGGAACTAGATTAGTTTCGAAATATTCCATATAGATGTTAGCGAGTATAGGTGATAATGAGGACCCCATAGCTACTCCACTTTCAAATGTATTTATTTTCCATAATTTCTTCCCTAACAATAATGCTTCTCCATGACTTTTCTAATCCACCAACATGTATATTGAACTAAAAGGAAACTGAAATTAGCTTTTGCTCCAAGAGATACGGCTTTTTAGACCTTTAACAACCAAACAAAAGTTATTTTAACCGCTGGTCTATATGAGTTCTGTTGGTTATTATGACGTGACAATCTACACATATTTCGTGACCATTAATTATCAAGTATATCATAATTAGTTATTTACTGGCTACTGAGGTTAATTAAATATAGTGAATAATATGTCCTCAAATGGCTCTCTTCTGGACATAGCAATTATAACACTGTTGACTGCCATATCATCGATTCCGAGGTGATCTTATATCTGACGAAGAAAAGGAAGAAGAATCCTATATTTCACATGTCGAAAGCTGATTCGTATCTGATGAATAAGCTGATGGTGACAATGACGAAGCAATAGAAAGTGGGTCTACTTTTGAGCAGTAATGAAATGAAGTGGGTGGGAAATGATTCGTGGAGCATATCATTTGAAGAGATGTATCCGTCAATAGGCAATTTGATGCCTCAGGAATTATCGCTAAAGGCCAGCCAGTATAATACTTTTTCCGTCAAACAAAGTAGGAAATCGTTTTAAAGCGATGAGATTGCTTACGTTTAATGTCAGATCAGCGAGAGCCACTCGATTGCAAACTGATAGATTTGCCTTGATTTCTGAAGTTTTGGACAGATATGTAGAAAACTGTATCATTTGCTATATATAGACCACCCGGGAATATAATAGTGGATAAGCAGTTATACGAAGTGTAGGTGCCCATCCAAACAGTACATGGTCAGCAAGCCATACTAGTTCAGTATTAAGTTTCAGTTAGCGGCTGATGTAAAATAAAAATACATGCTCAATGGATTTCCATATCTTGGTAAACACCACAGTCGTCTTGCAAATCAACTAATCTTGGAATATGTTGTTCTGAAATTAATAAAAAAATCATAAATGGAAAATGGAAGAGATGTGAAGCCAGATAATTTGTTCACTTCAATAATGCTAGCGGAAACATGGCAAGCCTTGTGGTGGGAGGGAGAGTAAGTCCTATTCGGATGGAGTATCCCACATACATCAAACAAATTCCCATGACGACCTGTACAGCAGACTAGTGCTGACACAAGCAATACACCCTGACAGTGTATCAACGTAAGACAAACGAAAATGTAATCATACTTTGTAGCGTTAACACAAAAATTGAAAATGAGGCAAAGAAAACTTATGGAACTGTAAATTAACATCGTAGATTAAATGACTCGGTTGTACAGCAGCCAAGCAGCTTCACGAAGATGACCAATCCATGTGGTTGATAATATACTTGGTTTAGCAGGCATCGATGCGTCAGTTCTTTATAGGAAAGTTACAGGTAAAATGAAAAAATAGAAAAAACTCCCGTTGTGTTGTTTTTCATCAGTTAGCCGAATAACCTCTGGAAACGTTAGAAAATAGCAACACTACAAAGAGCAGTAGAAGCAATACTAATGCGATATAACAGCAGAAGTTTTCATAATTACTAAGAAAACAAAATAGTGCCAAATAGGATACTGCAGTGAGAATCAAGCACTGGAATCCAGCAAGGTGTTTAGGAAAAACTGACATTATTCCCTGGAGTAGAGAGTAGGACAATTTAAACTGGCCACGCATTGTTGCACAGGTATTTTTTTATTATTTATTTTCAGTCATTTTTTTTTTAAAGTACATTTTTTTGGTTGATAAATATTAATAAAATATGTTTAACGCTATGGTACTCATATACAAATTATGTGCTGAATCTCATTTCAAACTTTGTTATTTCAGTAACCTAAAAGGTGTAATTATAATGCATACCGATAAACCTTCGCTCTACTGCCAGTCACGACCGTCAATAGAAGATGGAAGAGTCGGTCACTGGACAGCGCCGTCGTTCTAAGGAAGAGGGTTGTTTTGATCTGCTGTTAAGAAGTCAAGGCTTAGGAAAAGACTGATGTTCTAGTTAACAATGTAGGAAATTATAATATTTTATCTATTTCAGGTTGGATAGTAATTATGTAGGATTTTCTTGAGATAATTGAGGAACCTTAATTACTGATTTTGTCAACAACTTTATTCTATTTCCTTACCTTACCATTTAAAAACTTGGAATGAAGGCTTTATTGATTATGGAGATCTTGAACTTGCTTTATCTCACGTTTTTCCTCTACTTTCATTCAATTCAATTACACAGAAGAGTTACTTGTTCATCCGGACATCCTGAGGCGAATAAAGAGGATTCGTTTACCTTTTACTGATGATTACGCAATGATAACAATACAATTCCTCTGAGGGGATCAGCCTTTAGTTTGATGAAATCTCTCTCTCTCTCTCTCTCTCTCTCTCTCTCTCTGTCAGTAAGATACTTAAGTCCATTATCCATAATTTTATCATCTAGAAAAGTTATTTTCCTTAACGATTTCTCTAAAAGAAGAGATATATCACCTGAAAAAAAGGGATGTTAATAAACCCGAAATCTCTTCAGATGTCAAGTGATTCCTTTCAGTCGGAGCACTGTTTGCAACAAATGCAGATCGAATATGAAATACGTAATTATCATTAAAATTCTATTGTTTCTGGAAGGATAAGAGGAAGGGAAGAGCGCGAAAGATTAAAGAATAAAGGGCGAAATGAGAAACAATGCAACTTGAGTCTTTTATTGAAATAAAAATGAATACAGATAGTCTTTTATTATTAACTTCCCTCTATGAAACCAAACGGAAAGGTTCAAGATAGTAGAAGAAGAACTGAATGTTGCTCATATGATACGTTTTACATTTTAGCAATTGTTAAAATTAATCTTTTAGTTTCATAACTTGAATGCTTAGTTTCATTGTTGTATCTTCAAGGCAGTTTATTTTCAAGAACAACTGCAATGTTTTGAAATTCATGAAATTCATAGGTAAGTTCGCGTCTTTATTTAAATTTCAGTTGATTTATTATTTTTTTCTTTTTTATGTCGGCTGGTCCAAGTAGTTGCATATTCTATTTATATGAGCGTATGTTTAACCTTACACACACACACTCACACACATACACACACACACACATATATATATATATATATATATATTATATATATATATATATATATATATATATATATATATATATATATATATATATATATATATGGTTCAGTATATGCTTAGTGCTTTTGCACACCTCATATCAGAATTATACTTAATATTCCAGCTCTCTCTCTCTCCTCTCTCTCTCTCTCTCTCTCTCTCTCTCTCTCTGTGTAATTGTAATCAAGGAGCTTCAGGATACCTCCCTCGCTCAATTAACAATCATACTAATATTAGCTTCCTGTTAATTCAATAGCCTTCTAAAGCAACATAAACGTCGTATCCTATCCCCAGAGTTCTCGTTACACAAACATCTCATTTGGAATTCGCTGAAAAATTCGAGTAAAATTCCTGTAGCCCCCATCCAATTTCATTACAGAAAATAAGATACAAATTGTATTTTACAATTCCTGCTGAAGGTCGGAATTGTAGCTGATGTCGTAAAAAAAAATATATTACGAGATTTTCGGTCTAGCAAGAGACTGGATTATATTTCTTGATTAAATACAAGGTCACCCTTCTTTCATCTTACGTAAAGAGAAATATTTTTGGTTATTATCATCAACAGTGCAAAAGAAAAAAAAAAACAGACGATGCAGTTTCTTTAGGCAAGCAAGAGACGGAATGATAATTTTTTTTTTTAAATACAAGGTCACCTTTGTAAACAATGAGATTTTCATCTTATCATATGTTGTGTTTCCCTTTCCTTATCCTTACATAGGGAGAATTATTTTTTTCGCTATATTGTTGTCAACAGACCGAGAGAAAAAAGTTATATGTTTCTCGGGTGGGTGGTGGGGGGATCATGCAAGAGACAGGATTATATTTCTGGGCTGAATACAAGGTCAGTAAGATTTTCATCTTACCATCTATTGTGTTTCTCTTTAGTCTTACATGAAGAGAATTGTTTTATGTTGCTCTTGTTGCTACCTTTTCAGAAAGACAATCAATCCTTCTTCTCTATACAACAGCAGAAAACTGGAAATTATGGATATTAACTTGCAACTATTTTGTCCTGTACAAGTTCAGAAAAAAAAATCGACTCCCCCACCCGACCCACTCCCCCCCAAAAAAAGTTTGTATTCCCTAAAGATTTGAAAGATTTCATTCATGCAAAGTCAATGATAACGATTAATTCTGGATTTATAAATTCGTATATCTATGAATTTCTTCCTGGTATGAATTGAAAATATTTAAGACATAATGAAACGTAATTTTACCCTTTTTTTATTTAATTTAATTTCAGTTTTCATTTAATTTCACTTTTCCCAAAATCCGTCGAAGAAGGTTAATCTTAACAGGAAACCAAATGTGCATTATTGAAATGCTTTCATTTTTTATGAGTAAATGGCCTTACATTATATTTAGCTTCCTATTATTACTAATAACGTAAACTTTTAAATGGTATTACTGTATTCTCTCTCTCTCTCTCTCTCTCTCTCTCTCTCTCTCTCTCTCTCTCTCTCATATGGCAATCTATAATTCAACCTCTATTGGCCCCTTTAAGTTGTTTTTATTATTATTATTATTATTATTATTATAATTATTATTATTATTATTATTATTATTATTATTATTATTATTATTATTATTATTATTATTATTATTATTATTATTCAGAACATTAATCCCATTCATATAGAACAAGCCTACGAGGGCCACTGATTTAAAATTCAAGATTCCAAAGAATTATGTAAAAACTAATTACTGGAGTTTATAACTAAATTTTATGAATGCATTGACTGGGAGACCCAATCCAAATGACTATAGTTTAGTGTTGATTCCTAAATTCTATTGCAAGTAAAGAAAAAACGTTCTCTTGGGGGAGATAAATCTGTAGTCATAAAAACTTCTTCGTCTCAAACGTCACCGCGATGCAGAAATTGGAATTCTGTCGATCGAGATGAATGTCTTCTGGAAATTCCACCAATAAACGCGATCACATAAGAGACGATTCCAAAGTATAAAGCAGTAAAGTAAGAACATCAAACTCAGATACTGAAGACATCCATCGCCCACGAATGCTTTCACAGCGAGTTCGAGTTCAGTCTCATCCTTCGTTGACTTCTGTTGGCGTTACGACCCTTCACTGGGTGATGAAACCCGGCAGCAGAAGTATGAACGTCGATCTTTCGTATTCCCTGGAAAACCCTGGCGATAAGGAGTCATCAGCGCAGTTTTACGATGGGGCTCTTTGCAGTCGATAAGGATAAACAGTATCTCTATGGACTTGTTTATGTACCGAGAAATAGCTGAGATATATATGAGGTTTTCGTCCTAAATCTTTTGGTGTCCTGACACTCAATCGTTTGAAGCCTCTAGCGCCAATATCTAGTTTTATAGCTAATAGACGAACGCTTATTTAAATTCAAATTGTTATCATTCCTGAAATAATAGACCACACTGGTAGCAGGTGTTCGATTTAATCAAAGAATTTCCGGTAATAAAATTCATAATTGATGTTAGAAATATTCATTTTACTGTCCTGTTTTAATGTAAATGTCAAATTAAAGTAGATATGATATTTCGAAGTGTTTTGATTGTCTTAAAGTAATTATATATATTGGCCAACGAAAGCATATCAGTTTAAACTATGGTTCTCTTAGATATTTATTATATATAGGAAAGATGCGGCATTCTGTTACAAAGCATCTTGCGACGACAAAACTGGTTGTCATTACGAGTAGTACGAGTGATTAGAGCTTTCCGTCTAACGAATAAAAATTAACAAATAAAGAAAGTGTACACATTCCCATTTAGTCCACAGCCACCTGTCCCTCATCGGTCATTTGAAGAATCCTTCGAGGGACCGTAGTATTACCTCCTCCGAACAGATACCCACTGACTCAGGGCTCGCCCTTCTCCAGGACACCTGTTCCAGGCTCTTTGGGGACGTCCGCTCCTGGAAAGGCTACCGGAGAAGGCTTCTTGATTTCGACAGACGACTGTAAAACTTCCCCAAACGGCTTTCTCCTGGGAAAGGGAAAGAGCCCTGTAAGCCTTGCGAGTGAGAGGAGCCAATGGTGGAATAAAAGAGGTAAGTGGACTTTGGAGGTGTGGGGGGAGGGGGGGGGGGACTGGGAGTTCTGGGCTTTCGTTGAAGTGTAGTGGAAGATACTGGCTTTGGGCTATTTTCTATTTTTGTTTTTTTTATTTTAGTTTACTAGCGAATGTTCGTTTACGAATTTATTTAACGACTTGAGGATGAGAAGAGGGATGTAGGTTAGGAAGGGTATTAAGTGATGCTCGGAACCAATCATGTCGGTCTCAGTATTTATGTGCACAGTAATATCCCCACCCCTTTCGCTATCTCTCTCTCTCTCTCTCTCTCTCTCTCCTCTCAGCTCAGTATTTATGTTTTTATAACATCCACCCCGGCCTCTCTCTCTCTCTCTCTCTCTCTCTCTCTATCTCTCATCTGCTAAATTTTCTATTATTTCAATTATCCTCACGTACCTTATTGGATGCAATTCGTACAATCACTGAGAAGTTATTGGACAAATATAAATAATGATATATCTCTTAATGTACGTCAATATCACTCATTTATCATCAAATAATAAAATTGCGTAAAACAGTAGCAATGTAAAATTCCTTAGTCGAGTTTTTTGCTTTCTGGGAGCGATATATTATAAACACACTATTAGTATTATTGCATTCAGTAATTGTACATTATAAAGATATAATCCTGGTGTCAATTGGGATATACCATAAAATCATTTCCAACGATAAGATCGGATTAATTATTTATTATTAACAAATTATATTAAAATCATAAGAGAACTAAATTAATAAATGAAATATCTCGAGAGAGGCTGCAGACATATCACCCGAAACATTTAGAAATAAACAAAAGAAGAAAGAAAATTTTATTTTTACTTTTCCTCAAACAATGGCCTGTAATACACAACTGCCCCTGTAGCATAAGAGAATTAAATAGAATATCTTGAAAAGTGAATGTTCAAGGAATTTCAAGGAAATTTCAAAAAGAACAAGTAAAAATGTAGTTAATAAACAGAAGCTTACAGTTTTATAGTATAAGTAAATGAGTCATAAAATTCTTCAAATGAAAAGTAAGTTCGCTTAACAAATGTATAAAATGTTAAGTGAAGATGTAAGTAAATAAAAAAAACATGAATTATTTATTATGAAACA
>NC_061109.1:68727861-68735361 GCF_015104395.2 Macrobrachium nipponense
GATTTAAATGTTTCTCGACGAAGTATTGCATCAGAAATCGCAGCATTTCTCACGTCACGTTGGCGCCTGTCAAGTTCCACAACACTCCTGCCGATTCTAGAACCATCATGAGAACAGGCACTTCCAACACACACGCAAAAGCAACCGTGCTGCAGAACTTCTCGAAGATGCGTTTTCCTTTCCTATATTTTTCTTTGCTATGAAGCAATTACCATTACACGTCCCCCCAAAAAAGAGAAAAAAAATGAAATCAACTGATTTCATTTTTTTTCCAAAGAGAAACAAGAATTAAACAGCAGGGGAACAATTCTGCATAAAACTTTAATACTTCTCCATTCACTCAACCACTCGTGCAAAAATAGAAAACGGCCATTAGGCTACTCATTCTGAAAAATAGAGACTATTAGCTATAGCATATCCCTTCCTCTTACCTTTTCTGTTTTCTGAACTCTGATTAAAACTTTGAAATGCTAAAACACCTCTTACGTTTTCTCAAAACGAATTTCTCTCAGTAACACTGTCACATCGAACACTGGCGGTGGCCATGGTATGGGGCGTTCTTTATAATGCTGGAGCAAGTTTACATTCATTGACTTTGCTCTACTCTTACCCATATTAATTCCATAATGTATATTTCCCCTCTCCTCTAACACTGAAAAAGGACCTTCGAACCTATAAGATAAAGGAGAACCTTCTTTCTGGACCAGTACTAAAACTTTATCTATTACACAAATTTCTCTCTTTTGCTCTAAGATCATGTTTCCCTTTAGTTCCCCTTTGACTTCCTCTCGCGCTTCCGTTCTCCTCAACTAGTTGCCAAATATCTCTTAATTTGTTTTTTATAATACTCTAGATTAGTTGTGCAATCTTCTCTACCCTTACTTACAGACAAAGGTCCGACCGTATCGATACCTACATTCTCAAAAGATTCGCCCTCTGAAGAAATATTACACAACGGAACTCTGGGAATTACTTGAATCGGTTTCCCGGCAATTTGATATTCATGACAGCTTAAAACATATCTCTTTACGTCATTTTTCATTTTAGGCCAAAAGTACGTCCTACTGATACACTTGAAAGTTTTATTTACTCCCAAATGTCCTTGCTCATCATGTGCTAACTTCAAAACTAGATCACGAAGCTTCCTAGGAACCACTAATTGTTCGGTGATTTCCCCTTTACTACCTGACTTAGGTCGAACATAACGACACAAAACTTCGTCCTTTAAACAAAAAGTTTCCTTACATATATCCTCGAGATCATCATCCAGCTCACACTAAAAAATTTTGGTTAGTGTCTCATCCTCTTTCTGCAACTTGACTAGCTCATCCTCAACCAAAACTTTATGGCCTAATTCATCATTGTAACTAGTACAAGATACCAGTACTTTAACTATGTTACTCTCGACAGCTGCACCTTCCGTTTGGCTATCACTGTCAGTGATAGAGTTAGATCTCTCAGCCACACTCATGCCAAGATCAACCTCGCTACCTCTATCACACTCGTTCGAATCCATGAACTTACTCACGTTCGAATCCACGAGCTCACTCTCGTTCGAATCCACGAACTCACTCTCGTTCGAATCCACGAACAAATTATGACTGTAGTCTACGTCTGTATCTAAACCCGACCTAGTTACTACCATTTCAGGCACTGGAATAATCCTCACAACAGGATTCACATTCTTGGATAAAGCTAAGTCATTACCGACAATAATGTCAATGCCATCAACAGGCAAACTGTCAACTACTGCAAGTTTCACTTCTCCTGACACTACCAGACTTTCTAAATTCAACTTCAACAAAGGACAAAGAACACAAGTGTTAGGAAATCCACCTAACATGACCTTTTCTTCCATGTTGATTTCTGCCCTGTTCTGCACACTCTCTCTCCTAATCAGTGAGACACCAGCTCCTGTGTCTCGAAGCAAGACCACTTCTCTTGAACACACTCCTCCATGAGAGGAAACTATGCCTTCTGACAGAAATTCACCAAACATTTTCCTAGTTTCTCTCATTACATCATTCCTACTTGACGAAAGGTTAACTAGAGACACTGGTTTCTTACTGTCCTTCCTTTCTACTGCACAATTTCTCGCTAAATGCCCTTTCCCATTACATCGGAAACAAGTTAATTTTGAGCCACTAGATGCCATTTTACTCTTACAAACCTTAGACGTATGACCTGGTTTTCCGCATGTATAACAGGAATAGTCACTTCTACTCGCATTGCTATTACTAGGACTGAAACCTTTACTGCTTTGTACTCTACCAGACGAAGGATCATTTCGTTTCTTACTAACACTCAAAGTATGAGTTAGACTATATTCGTCAGCTAGCCTAGTTGCTCCAGCAAAAGATACTTCTCGCCTATCCTCTATATAAAGCTTAATCTCGGGGGATACGTTATCTTTGAAGTTTTCTAACAACACTAAGTTCTTCAAACTATCAAAATCATCAACTTTAGCAGAAGATAACCAATCAAAAAACAGCCTTTCTAACTTCTTACCGTATTCTACATACGTAATATTCTCATCCTTTCTCAAATTTCTAAATTTTTTACGGTACGCCTCTGGTACTAACCTGTACGCGCTAAAAACAGTTTCTTGCGCAATATCATAATTATCACATTTCCTCCTTAGACATGCAACTATACACAGTAAGCGCCCTACCACTCAAAACTGACTGTAAATATAAAGTCCACATTTCTTTAGGAGAACCTACTCTTTCCATTAACTTCTCAAAACACATGAAATATTTCGTTACATCTTCCTCATCAAACTTTGGTACTAATTTCAGCACTGCACTCATGCCTAACGGTTCAGCTTCGTTTTCGTTCTCGCCTGTCCGACCGTTACGAGTACTTTCCCTTAACCGAGCAATTTCCAACTCATGGATACGTTCTTTCTCTCTCTCTTCCTGCTGCATTACCAACATTTCTTTCTCTTGCTGCATTTTCATTACTTCTCGCTCATGCTGCATTTTCATTGCTTCTCTCTCTTTCTCTTGCTGCATTTTCATTGCTTCTCTCTCTTTCTCTTGCTGCATTTCCCTCTCAGCTGCTCTTTCCTCTCTCTCAGCCGCTCTTTCATCTCTCTCATACTTCTCTCTTTCTTTCTTTTACACATTCTCACAGAGATCATTCCCCTCTAGACCTAGTAGCTTACCCGACTCGATAAACTCTTTCACCATCTCACTCATTCTGGCTCTTTCTATATCCTCCCTGTTAAAAATTGTTGCTATTCTAAGCAAGTTCGCCACAATGTTACGTCCTCTGAGAGAGGTCTGCTTCAGGTTCGATATGAAATAAACAAAAAAAGTTCAACACCAACTGTTGAAACTGGGGATATGGATATAGAAAGAAACACTAACAGAAAAAAGGTTTATTTACAAGCTTACTAACAAAGATAAATGCAGAATGATATCTCCTATTTACATAAGAAGGTAAAATCTTACAATGCGTGAACTAGGGGAACAGTGAGGTAATTCAAATACTTGCTGGCCAGTTTTGTGACTCGAAAGGATGGCTTCACAAAAGGAGAACTGCGATTGCCGACGTCTTCTTGACTCCGTATTGCAGAAAATAATGTTTATTCTTGATACTTGAAGGGCAGGAACTCCCCAAAACCTCTAGCAGTGACTTTTCCTCTCCGATGCTTTGTCCATCTTCTCTTATCTCACTCTCTGATGATCTCTGCTGCTGAGCTCTCACTGATAATCGGATCTGTGGCTCTTACTGATGATGTCTTACTCTGTGACTAACTGATGATCTGCCTTCTCGTACTTCGTCCGTCGTATTTATACGGCATCCTGGTGGCGGGGCCTACGGCGAGCGTCACAGACTCCCGAGATTACCGGAATGATTTAGAAGTTTCTTGACGAAGTATTGCATCAGAAATCGCACCGTTTCTCACGTCACATCGGCGCCTGTCAATTTCCACAACACTCCTGCCGATTCTAGAACCATCATGAGAACTGAAAGATTAGTTAAAATGAATGTCTGTCTCTTTATTTCTTTGAATTCATCAATATTTTGTCTGTACCTAATATATATATATATAATAGTATATATAATATATATATATATATATATATATATATATATATATATATATATATATATATATATATATATATATATAATATATATTTATATATATACACATATATATATACATATATATATATATATATTATATATATATATATATGTGTGTGTGTGTGTGTGTGTGTGTGTGGTGTGTATGTGTGTGTGTGTGTGTGTGTGTGTGTATTAGAGCTTTTGATCAATACCTTCTCCGTCTCTGCATCTCTGTGATTTCACGCGTAGATTTCCAGAAATTAGTTTTTTCAATGTGTACGTGATTGGTCGTGATTTCTCTTAACTACATGATTCAATTAAATCCATTATCACATATCTCTATCTCTCTGAATTCACAATTTTCTTATTTATTTTCATCTTTTGTATATAAACAACAGAGCTTACAATGAAAGAGAGTTATTGATCGAGATTAATTTACGTTTCTACATCTCTTTGAATTCACGTTTAGATTTCAATTGAATTTTTTTAGGCAATTGATTGTTTGTGATCTCTCACAAGTAGATAATTCAATTGAATTCAGAAGAACATCGGCAGAATTCATACTTAAAACGCCCTCGATGCTACAAAACAATTGTTGGATTTGAGCTCTGTTCCAGTGAAAAGGACTTTTGATGTCGGATCACAGATTCAGGGAAACAAAATGAATTGATATTTACGCAAAATATATCAAGGATTTAATCTGATAGTATTGTGATACACAAAAGAATTCGCTTTCGTGTTCCCTGTTTGATTTATGGTTAAAATCTCATTTAGATATGAAAATGTTTCAAGCAGCACGCCATATATATTCCTAAAATGATTCTATAGATATTTTCTTTGTTACCTTTTGGCATATATTTGAAAACTAAAACGAAACATATATATATATATATATATATATATATATATATATATATCTATATATATATATATTACCAAGATAGATAGATAGATCATTTTATGGACATTTATATATATATATATATATATATATATATCTATATATATATATATATATATATGATATATATATATATGTGTGTGTGTGTGTGTGTGTATGTGTAAAAAATTATATATATATATATATATATATATTATATATATATATATATATTATAATATATATTTATATATATATATATATATATAATATATATATATATATATATTTTAATATATATATAATATATATATATATATATATATATATTATATAGTATATATATATAGAGAGACTACGAGAGAGAGAGGAGAGAGGAGAGAGGAGAGAGAGAGAGAAGAGTACAATGTATAAAGCTATTTCAAGCTAGAAATAATTGCACGTAGTATTCGCCGAGGTCACAGCCTCATGGAAACCGTTCCATGAGAAAATGAGGAAGAAGAAGCCTTTTGTTTGCATCTCATCCAGCGCATTGTTCTCTGGCTGGTTATTCCCAACGTATGTCTGTCTGTCTGTCTGTATGTCTGTCTGTTTGTCTGTCTGTCTGACTGTCTGTGAAATACGAAACAGCAGCAATGGGATGTGAAATTGGAACCCACCGAGAAAGAGCAATCTCAAGGCAGCTCCGAAATTGCGGAGATGAGAAGGAGTTAACGGCCTGAAACTTAACTCTCTCTCTCTCTCTCTCTCTCTCTCTCTCTCTCTCTCTCTCTGACAACATAATTGATTGGAAACTTAAGAAGGGCGACACCCCAGATTATAAGTAATATATAGGCGACAAAGAACTGTTTTTTAATTCGTAATTCGAAAAGTGAACAATGAATATGTGTCCTATTTTTATAGCATTAATTAACCACTTTTAAGCATCTAATTTTGTAATAATGATAGATTTAAATCTACTAGTACGGGCAAAATAGTTAAAATATTAAAATAAAATTGCTGTAAGATTTAAAAGAGAGAGAGAGAGAGAGAGAGAGAGAGAGAGAGAGAGAGAGAGAGAGAGAGAGTGCAAGGACGAATGATGAGACTGAAATATCTGGAAATAAAAAACAACCCGTATAATCTTATAGTTATAGCCTCAGGGTTTATCTCAAAGATATTCGATGGTCTGTTACGCGTATAAAGTTGTCGTTTTGTAAAATTGGCAGCAGTGCAGATCTTTAAACGCCCCGCCCAGACAAGTCTCTTTGTGGTGGTAAAGCTATAGTCAGTGTCCTTGAAGATGTTTGTAATGTACAGTCAGTGAAAAAGCATGGAGATGAATGCTAAAATTATATGCTGATTTTGTTTTTACGGAATGTATAGTTATGTTCCAAATTTAGACTTGAATAGGTCATATAAGTATGCATATATTTTATAGTAATTGCAATTTGAAATTTAACGAAACAAGTCTAATGAACGTAGTCTCTGTTCCTTCTTTCCATAATTGTATGACAGGCAAATATATCAATTTATATTGTGTAAGAGATATGAGGGGTGTTGGATGAGAAAGAGAAATGATCAATAATTATTCTAATTAAAATTAATTTCATATATTTATTATTGTAATTCCTTACATAAATTTCATTAAGAGCAAACAAAACCATAAAGTTGATCAAACAAATCAAGACATGTTTTCCCACTGAATACCTTTTTTGTAATGAATGCGAAAAATAAGTTGTTGGTGAAAAAAGTAGATAAATTATCATATCTCTCATACATATCTGTCAGTTTACTGTCATCTCTTCACTCTGCGTGAACATTGCATTGCAGACGCTGAATGCAAAAGATTTTCCTTTTATCTCGGCAGCATATCTGAGTAATGCTGCTCGAGCCTTGTCTTGTATTTAAGTATTGATTCTCCAGCCTTCTATTTATCTGCATCAAACTTTTGCGGGACGATTCACTCATTTCCAGTGCACGTGCCGTCACTGCATTTTTTCCTCTTGATTTTGGGTCAAATAATTCAAATGTTCATTCTTCTTTTTCTTGGCCAAACAGCGTTCTGGAAATTTCTTCATTACCCAGGGTCAACAGCTCAGTCATTTTCCTTCTTTCTCCAGAGTCAAACAAAGGGTTTTTAATTTTTTTGTTTACTTTCTCCCGTCTTTCGTTCTGGCGAGAGTTCCGCTTAAAACTCTCGATGGTTTACAGAGGAACAGAAGTGGTTGTGTAACACGCCATTTCAATCAAACAGGTATTGTCAACAATTTTTCTCTTCAGGCTTTGGTATACTGGGTTTTGTTGATATATCTGTTATTCAATTGAATTATTCTTTCCATAGGCATGCGTTTTATTTTCTCTTATGACTGTAAATGCTAAACGTTGTATCATAGAATTTAAGACATTTTTGAAAAGTAATTATTCACTCAGAAATTGATTTTCCATCAATGAACTTTATAACTTCATTAATGTAGAAGGTTTTGAAATCGATAAATGCCATATACGGGAGATTTTAGTTTTTTCATATAGCTTCTTTGTCTTCAAATAGTTAACGTAGA
>NC_061109.1:68740361-68770361 GCF_015104395.2 Macrobrachium nipponense
TTGGGCAATAAATCCTTTTTCTTTTATCTTGTTTAATCTGGGATTCTTTTTCCAGATTCCCTGAGTCACGTGTCACGTCTCTCTGCCCGCAAGTGTTGCATTACCCAAGTTTATGAAACCAGCTTGTATGAATCCCATTTTGAGCCAGCTATTATCCATTTGTGAGAGATTATAAGTCCCAACGTGTGGACGCTGCATTTACTTTTCTCCAGGCCAGTACGAGCCTTTTGTAAATAAATAGCTGTAAAGTAACTAGCTGAGGTTCTGGTGACTTATTCCTCTAGATTAAAAGTCATTATAAATCAGTTTTACAGTAAGTTCAATTAATTTCAACTTGTCCTCCCTCCATTATTTCTGTTTACGTATCGAGCCTCTCTCAAGGCCGGGCTCATACGTAAAATATATATATATATATATATATATATATAATATATATATATATATATATATATATATATATATATATATATATATATATATATATATATTCCGTGAAATGCCATTGGCAAAATGGAAATGAAAAATGAATAATGAAAATAATTAATCTTCCCACAATGAACATTAGTTATCACTTATTTTCCGTAATGATTACATAATTCCAAAGTAAATGCGTGATTGCTTAAGTAAAATATCTTAAGATTAGAAAATTTAAAGGCATTTTGTCACAAATTTTGATGAGGCAACTAATATAAGAGCAAAGACATACAACAATTTTGAGTAAGCAAGTAACCTCTATTAATCTTTGATAAAATATTAAGGTTGAGTACACATTCGGAATGAAAGGTCTTGGATCTGAAGTAATTTAGATTTAAGGCAGGAAGGAAGGGCGACAGAATCACTAAGGGGATTTCAAATGCTGTGGGTGAATGAGTGGATTTGTGTACACGTGCATGGACCTGAATGAATTGGTCTTTCGTGTGTTTATGAGCTCAAGTATTCTGGGCTGAAAAGAAATTACGTATAAATAATTCATGGCTTAATGTTCATTAGAAAATTTAATATGATTTGAATCATATGTTCAATTACCAAGGTATTGGATTGTTCACAATAAATGATTGTTTTCGCACTCCGTAATGGGTAGAGTAATTCATTTTCCCTGCTTTCATTGGAAAAGAGAGTCAACGTCACAAAGATTCGCTATCATTAAAAGAACCCTAACAATTCATTTTATGCCGCTTCCCTTTTAGAAATATTTCCATTTCCCTAATGACAGAAACAGATAATAAAATGTTATAATGTACAAGCAAATGGCTCTGGTTAATATCGAGCTTAATTAGCCATACCGAAAATGACTTCATATTTCAACGACTGGACAGAATATGTTGCTACCAAAATAGGTTATTTTAATTATCCAGAGAACATTTCACTTTAATAATACTCGCTGTGTTATTGATTCCTTCGGTTATCTCGACTTGATTGGTTACCTGGATGCTGACTTACAGGCCTAATCCAAGGTGCTTGTTACAGGTATTGGGGTTTTGACTGAGAAGTTTATTAGTTATTTCATTTTAAATAAGTAAAAAGGACAATATCCTATCTGTCTACCCCTTGATAACAGATCAATTCAAACTAAGAAAAAATGCCACCACACTGAAGTGGGAGCATTGTACTCAAACTGTCTGCTTTTGATTATAATTGGTCTCCAATTTCTGGTTCTTTCTTGTCTACCCGAGCTTGTCAAGTTGACCCCATGTTATTGCTTTGGAAGAAATCCTTTTAAATCGCATTATGTTAGACTTTAAAATAGTTGTATTTCATTGTCTGTTATATTTAAGCTTGTTTTTTTTTTTTTTTTTATTTTTTTACCAAGGGAAGAAAATCTTACAGAACAATAGGACAGATTCCAGAAGTGCACCTACTAATTACTCATTTTCATCGCTGAAGGAGAGATTTCGGAAAGAATATGTTACGAGGAGTGGTAATTCTGGTGGATTCCAAAAAAGTAATTGACCTGTCGCTACTTAATAGTTTTACGTGTGAATAGAAAAACATCATATATTAACACTTGTGAATGAACGAGTGTTGTGAATACCACATACCTACAGATAGAACATACTTCATTTTTTTTTTTTTTAGTTTATAATTCAGTTTTATCCAGATAATTCCATTTAAGCTCTTGATATAACATAAAATTTTGGGCCATAACCTTTCACCCGGAACCTCTCTTTCCTTATCAAATAAACGCAAGCGATTCCCTATTCTCTCTCTCTCTCTCTCTCTCTCTCTCTCTCTCTCTCTCTATATATATATTATATATATATATATATATATATATATATATATATATATATATATATATCTATATATAGAAAGAGAGAAATACCAAATTACACCAGAGAGAGAGAGAGAGAGAGAGAGAGAGAGAGAGAGAGAGAGAGAGAGAGAGAGAGGACGCCAAGCGATCAGGCAGGATGTCGAGGTGATTTCGAGGGCTAAATCTAAATTAAGGGTAAAAGTACAATTCATCCGCACCCAGAGAGCTTTTTGGCTCCAAGCCTAAACGTCAGAAATTGAAAAAAGGCCTTATTGAATAAAAGTATAATTCAGTTGCCATTTATTTCCCTAGTGGATTTGTAGTGTGATTTAATTGTTTCTCGCCTTTTGTGGTTTTTGGCTGATGAGCGTATTGGCCATTTTTCCCTGGCGTTCCTCACTAGACAATTTACAGTCCTAGAGAGAGAGAGAGAGAGAGAGAGAGAGAGAGAGAGAGAGAGAGAGAATGAAAATGAAAATCTTATACGATATAATTTGAGGAATGTGAAAAATACTTACAAATTTTTCATGAATTGAGAGAGAGAGAGAGAGAGAGAGAGAAGAGAGAATTAGATTTAAATTCTTATACGATGCAGTTTATGGAAATAGTAAAATACATTCTTCTGAAGAGAGAGAGAAAAAGAGAGACAGACAGAGAAAGAGAGAGAGAGAGAAAGAGAGAGAGAGAGAGAGAGAGAGAGGAGAGACAGACAGACAGACAGACAGAGAGTGCTCAGAAGATTTCGAGGGCCATCGAGAACAGCATCTAAATAAAAAGTTTAATAATTTCCACTTATTTCAAGAGAGTTTTTGGATCTATGTTTCAAAAACTAAAGAAAAAAAAGCGTTCATGTCTGATTTGAGTTATTGTATCTCGCGGACGTGTACTACCTATTCCTCTATCTCTTGCTTCTATTTTCTTTCACTGAAAAATGTCGCGGTGCGATGCGCAATTATCTTGCTTTTTAGTTTTGTAGAATGAAACATCAGTGCTTGTACGTATGTGTATATGTATATGTTCTTTATTATCCATATTCTTTAGAAACTTTATTTCTCCAAATTTATTTTTATGTATGTAATAACTGATTGCATTCATTCAACATATATAGTATGTATGAATGTATGAATGTATGTGTTCGAAATCATTCATTTTTATTAGTTAGGAACAATTAACTTTATTTAATTTTCGATCTTATTTTTGTGCTTACATAACCGAATGTATTCATTCCACGTATGTATGTATGTATGTACTGACAAAAGGTTGTTCCCAGAAGAATGTAAATTAAAGCGAAGTTCCAGCGCAGGACACCTGGAAGCCTTTGTGACTGTATGGAACATTCCTTTCTTCTGAAGTTGCTTCAAGTTGAGTGAACTGATTGCCTTGTCAACTTCAGGGTCGAGTTCCTTTAATAAACCCCCCAGTGGTCTCTCCCCCGCTGAGCTGGAAGTTTTTTACCGGAAGTCTCTATGTAGGTGATTGTGTAGAATATTTTCCCCCATTCAAAGAGAGAGAGAGAGAGAGAGAGAGAGAGAGAGAGAGAGTCTCGGGGTTTTGTAGTGGGAGGGAGAGTAAATTTATCTTGTCGTGGATAGAAATGTGTTTGAAATATTTCGGATTTATGCAAATGTCACTTTAGGAAACAAATGTGCAGCTGTTGAGGTTTTCGGATGTCACTTTCTGCTTATTTTCTTTTGTTTTTCAATTATTTCTTTTTGTTCGCGTATTTCAACGTGCTGAAACATATATCTGTTTCCCTATCTGTATGTAAAACATTCTGATTATTTTTACAGTTTTCATTATCAAAAATATATATAAATAAACAAAGATGTGTTACTCATCTTTACTGACCAAATTCAAAACATTTTCCATTTCCCTGACGAAAGCGATTGTGTTTGTGGAGATAATTTATCAATGGAAAATCTCTAATTGATCGAATGGATTTGAACAAACTTTGTTCTCAGAACTGCCACTTGGAAACCTGACTGGAAATTCCTTTGATAAAAAAACATTTATTGAGATGTCATGAAATGTCCATTGCATTCAAGGATATTATATTAACTTTAATTATGTTTTGATAGAACATATTCAATCGAATTTATTTATATAATAATATTCATTAAAAGCAATGTTTCTAACATGCAATTGCATTCTCAGATATGAAACCAGTTAAATGAATTATTCGGTGGGCAATAATATTTTGTAGATATAAGCTCCGTTAATGCTTCAACAGTTGTATTATCATTACTGTTTCTTGTTGGGCATAAGCACATTTTTATTAGTCTGGGCTCAATAATAAGGGACAAAGTTGAGAACGAATAATCAGCTCCTTTTTCAATAACTAACAAAATCACAGCCATTTGTTTTATTTAGTGGAGACTTGATTACATTCTGCGAACCGGGTCCTCTTATGCCCACAGGAATCCCTGACCCTGTGCACAGCTGCTCGGTATTCGGCCTGTCACTAGAGTTGGTGTACGTAAGTTGTCTGGCAGGACATGACGGCGGTCTGGAACAGACCTTCATCCTGGAAATGTACGACCCACATACCAACTCGACCAGTTTTCAATCGTTGGCCATCGCCTCAGGGCAGCCTTCATGGGCGTCGTGTTTTCGGACGGCACCAAAGGGCGGGGCAAGAGGATCAGCCTCAAAGTCTACACAATACCAAAATATACCAAAATATACTCATTCGAAAGCAAGAATATTCTCTTCTCTCCAACGCGCCTACGAGAAAACGGAAAAGGCAGTAAATACGTCCGCGTTTTGCCAGTACATTAGAGATGAAATCCTCCGTGGCTGAGACTAATGGCGCGGATATCCGAGAACCTTTGCGACCTCGTTTCCTGTCCTCAGTCCTAATCCCCTCCCTCTTTGTCAGCGCCTTCGTTTAGCTGTTCTTGATATCCCCCATGACTGATGGTCTCTTTCTGTCTCCCTTGTGACAAAGGACAAAGATCTGTCTGTTTAACGCGAAGAAGGAAACAGAAAATCATGAACGAAAGCCGCGGATTTACTCGTTGGGGTGAGAAATGAGTAGCAGCTCTATTGGTCGGTTCGTACTTGAAACGTTCTAACCTTTTCAGTTTCGACCTGATGGAAAACTCGACGTTGTTTGTGTCTTTGATGATAATTTTATGAAGTATTGTGGGAAATAAGGGCTGCCTTATATGTAGTATTAGTACAGAAGAGTAAGGAAGGATTGGGATTATGAACTATTTTCTCTTTAGCAATACATCATCTCTTTCGCACTGTAGTTGTAGCCCATCTTTTAGGCGCACATACTCCAGTTCGAAGTAAATGGCGATTCTTTAAACCTTAACCTTCCTTTGTAATCAGGTACCGCCATAAAACCAAACCAGTATGCATATGGGCATCCTAAATTTCTAATATACTTAAAACATGTCCCATACAAAACAAATTTCCACCACATCTCACCTGGTCTCTTCTCCCGGAAACTTAATGAAGAAACTTCAGTAATTAATTTTGTCCTTCTTCTCTGGGGGCTTTTGGGATGTGCGGGAAAATTTCTTCATCTTGCGCATCAATGTTTAATCCTCTTTGTATTTTAAACTGCTCTGCATTGACAAAAATATTCTGTCCAGAATTAAATCGAGATACGCAAATTATATAAAATCTCTTTTTATTACTCTACAATTAAAAATTGACTCATATCTGACTATTTACAGCTACTATTTCAGAAAACGCCTGCATAAACTATAAAGAAATTTTCTCATTCTATTAACAAGCTAATGAACACCCGTCCAGCCACCCCACCTCACATTTCCTCTTTCTAGATCACCAAACAGAACAGTGTCCTGTCGATTATTTGCTTCTTTTCCCTTTACCACATGACTTTGGAATTGCTAGGGTACAGTGGTTAAGACGGCTTCACGAAGAAAGGCCAGGGATTTTGTAATTTGGGTGAGGAGGTGCAATGTCCAGCACCTTCACCTTATAACCGGAGGGCTAACCTTTAAGGGAAAAGGGTTTTGTTGAAAAATATATGTATATATATATATATATATATTATATATATATATATATATATATATATACTATATATATATATATATTATATAATGTTATATAAAAAGAGGAATTAATAATATATTTAAGACACCATTGTAAGGTGATGTGCTGTGACATTTCTTTGAATGTAGGGGTCATCAGTTTAGCTTCTCCTTGGAGACAGTGCCCGAAGTGACAAGCTTAGGAAATGCTGATATATCTTTCTGGGGTGGCGCGATGTCAAAGTTGCTACCTGTGCAGATCAGTGTCACGTCCTGTCTCCTTGCACGGGCAGTTGCAGAGGTGCCTTCAGAAACTGGTTAGAGGCAGTATCTGGGTGTGAACAATGTGTGTGAGTTTGTGCGTGTGTGCGAGCTTCATCCCTACATAATGAGTAAGTAAGATTACCAAGGTGGGAGATCGCTACAGAATCGGCAGAGCCAAGATGGCCTCTGCAAAAGTATTTTTGGTGAAATGTGTTGAATGGGTAAGCATACTTATTCTTTATCCAAAGGTGTGGCTTGATTGTATTTTGAATATTTATTTCAAAGATGTTGTATTTCCTTTGACCTTTTGATTTGATTTATGATCTTTGCTTATCGATATGTTCTCCTGTCATTTTATAGGCAGTTCTGAAACAAATGGGAACTGAATATGGTGACTTAATTGATATGGGAACTTAACTCATTTTTCGTGGTGTTACTAGACTATGACTATGCCCTGGTTTGTGACTAAGATAATGTTGATTATTGTAGGAGAAATATGGAGTGGGAAATCTGAATTCAGTCCTTCATTTAATCATTTTGTAAAGAACCTGAGTTATTTAGTTTATGCCTTGCTCTTAAATAAGTGTATTTTTGTAAGTTCACGAGTCTGATTTGATTGCCTTAGGTAATAGGTGGGGGGGAAGTTTTGTAGAGTAAGAGAGAGAGAGAGAGAGAGAGAGAGAGAGAGAGAGTGGGGGGTTGTTGGTGATGGAGAGGGGTGAAAGAAAATGGATGTTGCCAGTGCCTTAGACGCACTGTTCATTGCTACCTTTTAAGATAGAAGTACCAAGATTAGGATCTCATTAAAAGTTGGTGACAGCGGTGTAGGGACCGTTGTTACACCTTTTGTGAGATTAATGGCAGCTTAAAGTGTTTTTAGAGATTGGTTGTGGAAATTGGCTAAGATTTCATACGCTAGGTGACAGAGGATAGGAATTTTTGAGCCGTCGTTGTGTTGCTGGGAGGGAAAAATTAAATTAGGATCAGCATTTTCGTCTGTCGTGAGACACGCTGCAAGCTATGGGTCACTCAGTTGGGTCTTGTGAGTGCGCGTTTGCCAAAGTACTTTCTTGCTCGAGTGCCGGGTCATTCTTACACAAGCAAGTATGTGTGTATTAGCGTGTTTTTACATATGCAAGTCGGTGATATGGTGTTTTTTCATTGGCGGCGTGAGTGTTACATTTTTTTTTAGGCCCTTTTGTTTTTTCTCTCTTTCTAACTTTGTGTGTGAATCATTTTTGGAGTTAAAGAGGCAGTTCAGATTACTATATTTTTTCTCCATAGGAGCAGAACGTGATGAGTTTTTTCTTAGCACATTTTTAAAGGCAACGCATTTTTTCTTCTTTTTTTAATACATACGTATGCATATAAAGGTTTCATACGTGCAACTGAATTCTCGAGGTGCTTAGATTGCATTTTTTAGGCTCTTGGAGACAGTTTCTTTCAGGCATACACACTCAGTGCAATTTTTGCTGAGCAACCAGTTAAGTGCAATCCATGGGGTAGTGCTTGAAGGGAGGGTGAACTTTTTTTTTTCATTGTACCCGGGTTAAGGGGTGAGTTTGGCCTTGACGACATAGTTCAATGCCATGTCCTTGAATTGAGGAATTCAGCTGATAGCCACTTAGAGATGATGTGATATGTCCGTAGGGTTTCTTCAAGAACGATTTTTGTTCTTTCTTTTGAGTAAAAAGAAAATGAAATGAATGTGGTGCTAGTTTTCCTAGCGCTTTGGATAATGCCTTTACGCAATGGTAGAAGGCGTGATTAGAACTAGAGGATACAGAGATTACTTACTAATGGTGATGTGTTTGGTGATGATATTGGTGATGTGTCTGGTGAATGTGATGATGATACTGGTGAGTGGTAATATTAAAACACATCCTGGTGATACGGGAGATATTTACGGAGAATTATTACAGAGAATTATTATGGGAGATATTTACGGGGATTATATTGGAGTTCACAATGGTAATAATTTTGGCGAATATGACAATGATACTATGGGTGGTGAGATTGGTGATATTGGTGATATGGATACTAACAATTGGGGTAGATGTAATGAGAGCTAAGGGTGGTGATGTTTATGGGTTGTGAATGGGGAGGTACTAACCACAAATATATAATGGTGTTTTATCGGAGGATATTGTGTTAACGCCCAGTTCAAGACTATGTTAAAAGTCAAATTGAGTAAACTTACCATTCTTCTTTTGCCCGGGTTTTTTTTTTTTTGGTTTTCTGTGATAGCAGTAGAGTTTTCTTCCTTTTTTTATGGATTCAGTCGATAATTGCTTGAAGTCTACGTGAGTCACAGATGTTACAGGTGTCACGGGAACTGTCAACAGTGCCATTGGTTTTTCTTTTCCCCTTTTTGGACGTTAGCCATCGCTGACGTAAGTTTTTTTATCATAGGCGAATTTGAATTTATTTTTCTCTCAGAACAGTTTTTGTAGATTTTTTAATATCTCAGTTCGTAACTTGGAATCGTTGTTCGGGAATGCGTTTTTAATTTCAGCCGTTTGATGCTGCAAGAGCTTTAGGGGAGGATTTTTGCATTTTTGAATGTGTACATAATGGCACTACATTTTTTTTTTTCTGGATATTTGTGTTCCAGAAATTGTTGGCCTCTTGCACAATACTTTTGTTGTGTTAGTGGCAACTTTGCCAGAGATAGGAAACTAGATTAAGTTTCTGGTGGCCTGTGCCATAGTGAATATGGGGAAGCCTTTGCTTAGACACTTTGGATTTGTGGTTTTGTTGTAATGAGTTATGGCACACTGATGATCTTTTCTAGAATTCCTCCGCAATTTTTTGCCAAGTTTTTGCCCTTTCCAGCAGTTATGCTAAACAGAGTCTATAGTTTTAGACTGTAACATTGAGCTCCTTAGAGAGTCTTTTCGAGGTTATTTTACTGGAGAATTGGAGATATAACATTTTGGCCTTGTGATATTTTGTTCAGTTGGAGATAGTCCAGAGTTTAGGCCTATGGTGGTAAGAGCTATTTTTAGTTCAATTATTTTTGCAGTTATTTTGGTGCAAATGGAAACCTTTGGGAGAGGAGATATGTGGCAATATTTTTGAGTGTATCAGCTAGATGCTTTGAGTGCATTTTTCGGGGACAGAGTTTCTTTTTTGATCATCCTGCTTGGAGTGTAATGATATTTTTTGGGTACTTGGTTTTTATTCCACATGTGGTTATTGGTGAAATGAAGGCGAATATTCTTTATTGCCGGAGTGGTATTATTATCAATATGGTGACAAGTGGGTGGGGTTTTTTTATATTATTACTGAAGATTTTTTTTTGGAGGGCTGAGTTTTTTTTTTTTTTTTTGTGGCATTAATCTTTGGTGATGAATTTTTTGTGGTTATGATTTTTGGAGCTGAATTTCTGAGGTTTTACAAGCCAAAGAGGGGGTATTGGCATTACTGTATTGGAGGTGTTGTATTCTTATATTTACCAGTGGTTATTTTGGCAGCATATAATTACTGAATTGCAGTTTACTGTGGTTTATATCCCAAATAGGTGATAATTTGTTTTATATAATTGAGTAATATCATGTGGGAGTTATGTCTTTGAAGACAATTTTTAGGCACCTTGGTGATATCCTGGCGATAATTTTGTGAAATGTGGTTATAAAATGGCAGTATAGAAATTTTGGGGCTTTTTGGAGAATAATGATTAAGTATAGGAAATATTTGGGAATAATGGAAAAATGTTAGTATAGAATATTTGGAGAATAATGGTTTCTGGTGTTGCAAGTCTGACTAGACAAATCTATAGTGCTGTTCAAAGCACCTGAGGTGTTCACAGGTGGAATTTTGCTGATAATGCTGTGATGAGTCCAGTTGCTGACTTTTTTCCTTTAGAGTTGATTACTCAGAGATTTGCACTATTTTCGGATATTTACTATGTAAGAGGGTTGTTTCTGGTCTTTTCTGATCGATGAGATATGTTGCGCTAGCAAATTCTGTAACGGTACATATTGCATTCAAGGGGAAAATGTTGGATTATATATATTATATATATTATGAGCGTTCTGTGATGGGGAAAGTTCACTTATTATTGTTGTTATTATTATTTTATCTTTTTTTTTTCTTTTCCTATGAGATTTGTCGCAATTAGGGTTGCATTTCTATTTTAGACAGTAGATATAATTTGTCGAGGTATGTGAGTTAGATAGAAGGGTGTTTGGCATTATATTTCATGGAGGTTAATTATATTAACAGTAAAAGGGTTTTTGCTGTTAGACGGTATGGGTTCTTGCTGATTTTGTGGGTTACTGAAATATCAGAGCTTGAGAGAACATTTTTGGTGATAATTTGGGGCTGGGTTTGTTACGTTTTTTTTTCTTGCAATTACTGAACTACCAATCCAATTTATTCGGTGGTTGTTTTTACTTAAATGAATGAATATTGCATTAGATATTTGCCCAGTAAGGTTAAGCCAGCATAAATATTCTGTAAAAACTGGGCAAATATCTAATGCAATATTCATTCATTTAAGTGGAAACAAACACCAAATAAATTGGATTGGTAGTTCAGTAATTGCAAGGTCAAAAGATGTCTTATCACGAAATCTTTTAGAATCTGCTTTAATACAACTTACTTCTCATTGTAATTGCAATATTAGTAGTGGCCTGCTTCATTTAGACCTTTGTATTTGTAACATGTTTGAGAATGACCTCAAAGATATAATTACAGACTTAAATTAAAAATTAGTTGCCTTAGAGATATATTCGTTGTATATGTATGTTTAATATGTATTGTGAATATGTTTTTGTTTACCAAAGTTCTGAATAGCTGTCACCTATGATAATCCTTTAATTGTCTTGTCCTTGTGTCTGAGCAGATTGTCTTAAACTTTTAATTGTACCCATGTTTTTGCTTGTTTGGGAAGGTTATTCATCTTCCAGGTGTATCGGATTCTAGCTACTAATCTCTTTATAATCCCTATCTGTCATTTATACGACCTTTCATGTATTGTCATTTTCTCATGTAAGTCAGTTCATCGGCTAAGTAAAGGACGTTTGAATGTCAAAAGATCTCGCGGATACTCCGTTGTTTATTTTTCCTCATGGCATATCCTTTATATATATATATATATATATATATATTATAATATATCCATATATATATATTTATATATATAAAATATATATTATATATATATATATATATGTATGTATATAATTATATTAATAATAGAATATATATATATTATATACTATATATATATATATATATATATATATATATATATCATATTTTCTATATATATATATATATAATAATATATATATCTATATCTATATCTATATCTATAACTGTATTTGGTGTGTATGTTATATTTCTTATACTATATAATCATATATATAATATATATCTTATCTAATACTATTATTAAATATATAACTATATATATAATATATTATCATATATCTCTATATTATATATATTAACATACATATATAATAATAATGATAATATATATATTTAATAATATATATAATAGATATATATATATATTTATATATATATACATATATATATATATATATATATATCTAGCTAGACTAATATATAATTTATATATATATATATATGTATATAGATAGATATATTATATTAATATATATATATATATATGTATGTCTATATTATGAATATAATATATATATATATATATATATTCTATATATCTATATATATATACTCTACATAATATATATAATCTATAGCTATATATATATATATATATATATATTATCTATCTATCCTATTTGTGTGGTATTTAATATCTATATATATATCTATATAAACTTTTTTTTTTTAATTTTCATATATACTACTATATAATATATTATATATATATCTATTATATATATATTATATATATATATAAATAATATAGATCTATATATATCTAGTATATATATATATATTATATATTTATCATATAATATGTATGAATGTATGTATTAGATAAATTAAAGAACTTCAGCATATGGTTAATACACTTAAACAAAGGGGTCTAAGGAAACTGGGTCAAGTGATAATAAAACAATGGGAACTCTATCGAGCTACAGTTCTTTGCCAAAATTTACAGTTGACAAATGTTGTGCTCCAGAATTTCAGTCATTTCGAATATAAATATATTTCATTATTAAACTGAACAGCATTGCAAATTAAATCTGTATCGACATTTTCGTATTTGCATTCCATCTGAAAGTAAACGATAAATGTAAATGTTTTTTATTGGTTCATGTTATGCTCATAAAATCAGGGGCATTGAACCTTTGTCCACTGGCTTATTTGATTCTTCTGTTCAAATATCCCCTGCAATTTTTTTTAAAATCTATGTCAAATAGAAAAAAAATATTTTATATCATATTGTTTCTGCAATACATCACAATTTATAATGACCTTTAGGATGACATTCCTTGGTACATTGAAAAATAATATCTTCTCTTTCAGTTTCAATTTACCGCTATACCTGTTATATTTACCAATAATATAAAAACATGTACACTCGACAAGAAAACTGAAGATACAGTTTTCATTAGCTTTCGTTCATCCAATTTCCCATTTGTTTTTACTGAAAAGACATAATATCGCTAAATTTACTCTAGAATATGAAAATACATAGCAAATTATATCATATAAATTAAAACTGCAAAACAAAACCGTTCACATACTTAAAAACACCATATATGTCCGAAGTAATTGGAATTTCTCAGATGGATTCGTTCATAGAGATCTGGTAGGTAGAATGTGAATTTCTGATTTTAGTACTATGTATCACGAAGACACTATTTACTCGTTTTGCTTCATGAGCGGGGATATATTGCATTATCGTAAGTGTTGAATGCAATGATTTTAGTTTCTACAAACTTATGTTTGTATTCCAAAGCGATTAAAGTTAGCTGACGCCAATGGCACTCAATGTTGCGACGGCTAAGGTAGGTTGAACAAATCTAGTTTCATCTGCAAGAGCGTTTTCTATGATGTGAGGAGGAGCCCTAGAACTTCAAGCGGGAAAGCGCAAGTCACGGATTTCACACTTTGATTACTTTGACGTTGACATGAATCGAATGCTGGTTGCTGTTTACAAAGCTACTGTCTTTAAACATAAATCTTAATCAAGGTTTAAGTAGCATGTTAGCTCAAAGATTTTCTGGCTATATGCTCCCATTACAAAGCAGTTCGTAGTAGCCTACAGCCCTACACGACTGCATTTCTTTGCCGCGAGGCTGAAAGATCTCCCACGATATAAAACTTTAATTGCCTGTGCAATACATATTGAGTTATTTGTGGTAATAAATATTTTTACTTAACACAGCTTTTTTCGTGAATGATTTGTGGATGAAACCTGATTTTCAAAAGTAAAGACTATATCAAGAAAGCAAGGATGACCTCACCCTGTGTCTAAAATTTTCCAAGGCAACTGTCGAATGTAATCAAGATTAGGGTATGACTTTCTTAAAGAATTAACTTGAAGATTATGATACTTCAAATTTAATCTAGCATAATGCAGCACGATCTTGGCAGTCATATCATATCGCGCAAGCATAGGCCTATCGATAGAGATACTTAACTCAATATATTTTCTTCTGCCTTTCCCCCGTCACAAGTCAAGTCCGTCACCAATACTATCATTCTCTCTCTCTCTCTCTCTCTCTCTCTCTCTCTCCACTTCTAAAACATACTTTAAAAATATATATATTACCACTCAATCTTCCAAAGAAAATATAATGAAATTAAGTAGTTATAAATAGGCCTAAGCTTTCACATGAGCAGATTTTGCTCCTCTCTCTCTCTCTCTCTCTCTCTCTCTCTCTCCCCACTTTTAAAAAACATTTGAAAAAATATTATCACTCAATCTTTTCAAGTAAATATAATGAATTAAGTATCTCTATAGATAGGGCTATGCTTGCGCTCTCTCTCTCTCTTCCAAGTTTCTCTCTCTCTCTCTCTCTCTCTCTCTCTCTCTCTCTCTCTCTCCCCCACTTTTGAAACATTCGAAAAAATATTATCACTTAACCTCTTAAAGCAAATATAATGAATTAAGTATCTCTATCGATAGGCCTATGCTTGCGCGCTCTCTCTCTATTGTCATAATATTTCAGTCTTTACTGTATTGTTCCTCACGATTTCCACAAGTACTGCCCAAATTTTAAAACACTTTCTCTCATTGTTTAAAGTCCGTCTTTAATTGCATATGAATTTTACGTCAGTTTAGTGTCAAACATTACTTATAAATAAGGTTTCACAGTAGGTTTTTAAAAAGGGTTATCGATATACTACCCTGAACTGACGTTACCAAACCAACATTAACGGATAATATAGAGCCTGTTTCTAAATTCAAGTATAAATGATTATAGGACCTCAACAGAATCTTTATGGTGTAAAGTTGATGGAAATCTAGAAAGCAACAAACACTATCATTTTGAAGCGCCGCCCCCTTTCAAGAGTTGCCAGGTGTGGCATTATTGAACAATAGCTATGTGTCCGAAGGTTTTAAAAACTGTAACTTAAGTTTCCTTGTTGAGTGTACATACACTAACTCACTCATTTAAGGGAATCCTGTATACGTGTATATATATATAATATATATATATATATATATATATATATATATATATATTTATATATATATATATATATATATCATATATGTGTGTGTGTGTGAATATATATATATATATATTATATATATATATATATATATATATATATATATATATATATATATATATATATATATATACCGAGAGTCCTAATCTCGGTACTTCTATCTTAAAAGGTAGCAAGGAACGGGGTGCGGTTGCGTCTAAGGCACTGGCAAAACCATCTATTTTTCTCTCACCCCTCTCCATACCCAACACCCCCACCCCTCTCTCTTTCTCTCTCTCTCTCTCTCTCTCTCTCTCTCTCTCTCTCAGTAGCTACAACCAATCAGCGCCCAGCCACCCCAGGGACTCCCCGTGATCCACTACAACAGCCGGGGAGGACAACCACCAATCTCAGTGACCAATTAGAGTTAAACAATATATAGTCACAATCGGTCTTCCCCCTACATATACCACTGTACTACCATGCTTTCCTCGGTCGTTGGAGGAATGACTAAGACGATACGGAGCTGGAGAACATATTTAGGCAATCATTCGGTATTTCATTTTTTTTTTTTTTTTTTTTTTTGGAGAAGACTTCTTGCCACCTCAGGAAAATCATATTTAGCCTGCCCCTGGCAGACAAGTTAGAAATATCTGAAATACCTTACAGATGATTAGCTTAATTATACAGATGGGCAAAGAACATGGCTAGAAAGTATGCAAGAGTTGCCTATTTGCATTCCCTCAACGTGCAGTTAAAAGATTGTGTTGGCCAGTAATGACGCACAATAACATAATGTTAGCACAAAATCAAAAGGTTTGATAATGACTAATTATATTCATAACGTCAAAAATGGTTAAGGGACCTACTTATAATACTGACATAATATAGTGAAAATTATGAAACGGGAAAAAGCAGGAGTAAATTAATAAATCTGAATTCTGTCAATACTGTTGAATATTTTAAAGAATGTTTATATATATACACACACATACATACATACATACATACATACATACATAAACATATGTGTTGTTGCCCGCGTGTATATATAATATATATTAATAATTATAATTATATATATATTATATATATACTATATATTATTAATATATATGTGTGTGTGTGGTGTTGTATATATATATATCTATAATATATATATTATAATATATAAAATATATATTATTATATATATATTATATATATATATATAAAACTATATACACGTGCGCAACCACACATGTATTTATGTTGTATGTATGTATGTATGTAGGTATGTATGTATGTATGTGTGTATATATATATAAACATTCTTTAAAATATTCAACAGTATTGACAGAATTCAGAATTACTAATTTATTCCTGCTTTTTCCCATTTCATAATTTTGAATATATTATCTCAGTATTATAAGTAGGTCCCTTAAATATTTTTGACGTTATGAATATAATTAGTCATTATCAAACTTTTTGATTTTGTGCAAACATTTTGTTATTGTGAGGTATTACTGGCCAACACAATCTTTTTACTGCACGTTGAGGGAATGCAAATAGGCAACTCTTGCATACTTTCTAGCCATGTTCTGCCCACCCGTATAATCAAGCTAATCATCAGGTGAGTAAGCAGGTAATAAGAGCTTGTCTGGCCTGGTACTAGAGAGAGAGAGAGAGAGAGAGAGAGAGAGAGAGAGAGAGAGAGAGAGAGAATCCTCCTGAGAGGGAGGGAGAGAGATATTTTATAAGTGTTAACGTATTCAACTTAAAATATGCATCAGAAAATCCATCCAATAGATCATAAATCAACCTTCTATTTCACGTCAGTTAAGCTTCTGTAACGTATTTCAGATATTTCTAACTTGTCTGCCAGGGGAAGGCTAAATATGATTTTCCTTAGGTGGCAAGAAGTCTTCTCAAAAATAAATAAATAAATAAATAAATAAATAAATAAATAAATAAATAAATAAATAAATAAAATGAAATACCGAATGATTGCCTAAACATGTTCTCCAGCTCACGTATCGTCTTAGGCATTCCTTCAACGACCGAGGAAAGAATGGTAGTACAGTGGTATATGTAGGGGGAAGACCGATTGTGACTATATATTGTTTAATTTTGATTGGTTAATGAGATTGGTGGTTGTCCTCCCCGGCTGTTGTACTGGATCACTGGGAGTCCCTGGGGTGGCTGTTGATGTTATTTCTCGCTCGCTGATTGGTTGTAGCTACTGTGGAGATCGTTCCCTACTGCTCGGTTGAAATAATCAAGGTTCTTTTTGGTAATGCTGGAATATGGAGAGCGGTGTGATTCGTATTTGAGTGGAAGCCAGGTCTCTGCGTAAGGGCAGAAAGCAGCAAGATTTAGTTGCTGTCGAACTTCTCAGTTCCAGAGGTCCTTTATTCCTCACACCGTTGGAACTTCAGAAGTTCAAGGGAAGGTGCAATAAATTTGCTACCCTATCAATATTCTCCTCGCATTTTAATTATTTTTATCTATTTGTTAATTTATTATTATTATTTTTTTTCATAAGTTGGGTCTCTTCTTTCTGTATTTCCCTTTACCTCCTCTTACTTCTTTCTAATGGACACAGTATTCTTTGGAAGCTTAAACTTCAAGTAAATGGCCCCTGTGTGCTTGTTCCGTATGTATAGCTTTCTTCTGAATAATAATAATAATAATAATAATAATAATAATAATAATAATAATAATAATAATAATAATAATAATAAAAATAATAATAATAATATCTTCATTATTATTATTATTATTATTATTATTATTATTATTATTATTATTATTATTATTGTTTTTTTCTTTTTTTTTTTTTATCACAGTCCCCCAATTCGACTGGGTGGTATTTATGATGTGGTTGTTCCGGGTTGAATCCTGCCTCCTTAGGAGTCCATCACTCTTCTTGCTATGTGCGCCGTTTCTATGATCACACTCTTCTGCAATGAGTCCTGGAGCAACTTCAGCCTCTAGTTTTTCCAGGTTCCTTTTTTTTAGGGATCTTGGGATCATGCCTAGTGCTCCTATGATTATGGGTACAATTATTATTATTATTATTATTATTATTATTATTATTATTATTATTATTATTATTAAATATGGACTTCTCACATCATTTTACTTGCAAGTGTAAAGTTTCTAAAATCATGTCTCAATTTTCGCTAAATGAAAAGTTTCTGGGTTTATGCACTTGTGGATTAACCAGAGGGAAAACGTAATTTCATTACGATCCGTCGGCCAGATAGTTTTCCTTCCAAACTAAATCTTATATATAGAATCATTTTCAATTCGCTAACGTTTTAATTTTAATGAATAAATTTAACGTCGATAGACGCGAGAGTTGCTTTCCTCTGTCGTCACATTTTCTAACTTCTAATTTACTATGTGGTAAATAACATTTATGAATTAAAATATTCAAAATTTGTTGACATACTCCGCCTGACTGGGAACAATTACAAAGTAATATATATTGGTTGATTAATTGACTGATTGGTTGATTGATTAATTAATTCATTGATTTATTTATGTATTTATATATACCCATTTATATATTTAATTATATCCCTAGATAATTGATTTATTGATTTAATTAGTACTTATTTGTTTATTTATATTCTTATTATCTTATTTAAGTATTTACTTAGTTATCAGTTGATTTGCAATTCTAGTTGAGATCATCCTTGGACTCATTCGCTGAATCAAACCGATCCAAGCAGCGGTAAGAGCTTTAGGAACGAAACAGTACATGCCATCCACACTCTTCACTTGCTTGAACTCTGCTAAACATTTCCAGGAAATTAGATTTCATTGGAGTTTTGCATAGACAGGAAGGAAAGTCATTCCTGTGATTGGGGTTTCATTGCATAATTCCATGAATTTAGTTTTTGACGCGAAAGATTTTTAGTTTTAATGAACGCAGTTTTTTTTTTTTTTTTTTTTTTTTTTAGCTTATTACAAGTTCATTATTATTCATCATATAGGATCTTAGCGTATAATGATATTTGATTTGGTGATGATTCGTGTATATTGCTGGATAATTTCTTAATATGTATTTTGAACTTTGTTCTTTTATTATATTTGGTATGCATACCAACGAACATTCCACTTTTATTTTTCTTGTGATTTAAAAATTATTCTAGGTCCTTTCTGTGGCCCTCTACAGCCTACTATCTACCATTTATCAGTCCCTATACCTATTCCTCATTTTCCTTAATTTATATATATGATTTAATTTCGTTAAATTCAGGAAATACATAACTGAATACTTTATTTTTGTCATTGCAAAATTACTTATTTTGTGACATATCTGACAAGAAACGAAGCGTCTCCCTTCAAATTGCACTTGATTGGAATTCCTCCGTTCCTGCAGTGGAATTTCACGGTCGGTTGTATCGCTTGATATTCCTGGTGATATTTCCTCCTTTCCTCTGTGGCATCTCCCTCTCATATTGATTTGCAGGTCCTTTGTATTCGCTCGGTTTCCGGTGTTGATGTAAAATGGAGAGATTTATTTCGATTTGAGTGGGTAATAATCTGTTGGAATACCAGCGGATTATTTCAATGAAGGTAGACTATACACAGTCCATTGTTTAGATATCTGTATTAAGAATATTAGAAAGGAGATATTTATTCACATTGCTGAACTGAATAGGATGAAGGCGATGCCATTTGAAAGTACACAAACACAAGCTGACCAACCCGGTGTTGCCCAAGAAAACTCTAAATAACAAGTGATAAACTAGCTCTCTCTCTCTCTCTCTCTCTCTCTCCTCTCTCCTGTTAAGATAGTTGTTTCAAGTGCATTGCCCATAATTTTTGACATTTTATTTTTCACCCCTTCTCAACCCAACTTCCTTTCGGGGCTGAACTTTGACTAAAAGGGCATTGGGAGTGTCACTGTCCCTCTCAGCGATCTCGGAATTTATGAAATAGACACTAATATCTTTCGGTTTCAGTTATTTTTGCATGTCACCCCCGTCCTAACCCCACCCCCTATGGCGCAAGTGATGTTTTACCCCCACAGTATTCTTTTCCGGATGCTAAGTCATAAATATACCGAAATGAGGTATGGTAAACGCAGAATTTATTTAATTACTAAGTCTATGGGCAGAGCCAGCCCCATTTCAAGGAAACCATCCCACCCCCACCCCCTTTAGTACCCTTTGAGTGGTGCCCTGTGGCGCTAGTGATCTTAGTCCCTTGGATTCTTTTTTAGATAGTAAGTCATATGTAGACCAGTTTTGTTTGAAATTGCTCAATGCATGACAGAGTTATGCTGGAACATACGCACACCCATTTACATACACACACACCCACACCCATATATATATATATATATATATATATATATATATATATATATATATATATATATATATATATATATATATATATGCGCGGGTTATTCGTTATTTAAGATTTTCCTTAAACATTTCTTGCAGTTACCAAACCTGAATGAGTTGGCCCCTGGGTGTCTCTCTCACTTCACGAAATTCCCTTCCTTTATCTCTCTCTTAAAATGTAAATCTAGCTGTATCCTCTCAAGAGACATCGAAACTAACAAGAGCAGAGAGAATTTTCAGCAAAATGCAATAAACACATCCTGTTTTGGACTATTAGAAAGAAGAAAAACTAATAGTTTTCATGTTTCATGATCATGAAGGAAATGATTTGATCTTGAAAGTGCTCTAGTGGTCATGGAATGTGAAGACGGCGTCTCATCCTTTCCGCTTTCTTTTCCGGCAGACTGTAAGTGGCTTGAGGGGAAGGGAAAGGAAAGATTGGGGTATTCCCCCAAATGGAAGATGTTTTATATTGATGGGAAAAGATTTGTTTCACTACATGTATGCAATCAGTTTCCAGCAGTATGGCATATATATTTTAACCCATAATTTCTCTTTGTTTCTCCAATAGCCTTTAAATGTATTGGAAAAAAATATCAGTTAAAATTAGATATCAGTTCTAAGTAATTTCGCTTGCTGATGAACATATTATCTGTAACAATAAAAAAAATCATTATCAAAATGTAACTCATTTATCTGTTCCAGTTATTAAAATTATTGAGTGATAAATCGATCAACGAAATTAAAAACCCACACAACAAAAAATGAGAGAGAGAGAGAGAGAGAGAGAGAGAGAGAGGAGAGAGATTCAGCCAAGATAATGGTAATAATTTTGACAGCAATGCTAAGATATAGGATTTTTTTCAGAGATCATATCCTTCATTAATCTAATATGGAGACCAGTTCCTACATGAATATGGTTACATTATTGTTTTCATACAACCTAGCGTAACACAGTTTAGTTGTTTTGGAGTTAGTCAATATAACTATAGTGTAAGCCTCTACTCACTAGAAATAAATGACTAAATTTTGTGAATAACAAAGCTGAAAATACCTTCACAAAGATATAGTAATACTTTTCATTCCAGTTCAAGAGAGAGAGAGAGAGAGAGAGAGAGAGAGAGAGAGAGAGAGCCTTATGAGCACCAATCAAGTTAACATCCTCCCATCAATTCCATTCCTTGGTGAAGTGGCTGAAAGCAATTTCGGTGTTTTGTGTTCACTGCCTTCGCAACAAAACCTCTGTTTCTAAGGGAATTTGGGCAAATGGGCTTCTTAATTCGTGTTTCGTAATTGTTAATCTTGATCTGCTTATTCTGCTACTTAGAGGTATTTGTAGTTAATTTCCTTATATTCAGTTAAAAAATAGGATCTTCAAGTTTTATTCAGTTACACATCTTCAATTTGATATTTCCAAAGATTACTTTTCCTGTGGCTGTAAAATTTTCTATGAAATCTGTAATCACAGCGAATTGAATCTGTTTTCTTTTTAAAATATGGGTTCTAATATAACCAATGTAAACGTTGAATACCAGATGTGAAATACGGCAAATGAAAGCATATTGAGCCCAAATCTTAACATTCTAAATATGACCCTGAAGACCAGTTTTCGATGAACCAGCTAAATATTCCTAAGATGGAGAGGGTAGTGATAATTATTAATTACGGCTTTGTTTTTTTTTTATTCATAGACAACAAAACTGATTGTAGAGCCAGCATTGAAGAATACATCTTCTAACGCGTTAATAGTGACCAGTAAAACAGGAAGCCTTCTTTTTCCTCCAGAACAACGAATTTCACTTGCGATTTAGTCATAAGAGTGACATCAGTTTCAGACTAACTCATTTAATTGATTCTATAGCTGCAATAATTCCGTCTCCTCGTTAGAAAACCTTTAGGACTCAGTTGAGATCTAGCTGATATTTTTATTTTTATTCTTATTTATAGTGTAAATATTGTGGGAATATTTTTCACTAATGTATGATAAACTGCTGGTTCTCTTATCTTTGGTAACACATCAGTAACCTGAGGAAATTCCCCATAAATAGAATGTATGACAAAATAGAAAAGAAAGACAAAATGAGATTAATAAATTGACCTCACCATGCTTGATATGGCAGTGTTAATCATCTGAGCTGCGTCCTTATAATATCAAAGGCTGAAGATTTGGTTTAAAAGGTAATTAATTATGAGGGCGGCAAGACTTTCGGAATTACGTTTAAAAACAGCATACCGCTTTCTGCTGTAGCATTTTATAGTATAACGAAACATAAAGGAAAGGGGATTATAACAAAATATTGGAACAATTTTTTTATATTTAACCTCCCAGTGAAAGATATATATATATTATCTTAACTATGATAATGGGTTATTGAATCAGGAATCAAATTACTTATAATCATAGGTTATAAATCTTAATTATTTTTATTATTATTATTATTATTATTATTATTATTATTATTATTATTATTACTATTATTATTATTATTATTATTATTATTATTATTATTATTATTATTATTATTATACAGAAGATGAACCCTATTCATATGGAACAAGCCCACAGGGACCATTGACTTGAAATTTAAGTTTCCAAAGATTATGGTGTTAATTAGGAAGAAGTAAGAGGAGGTAAAGGGAAATATATAAAGAATATATGTCACTTATTAAAAAAGGAAACAATGAATTGATAAGCTATTAAATAGATTATAATGTATATAGATTCAAAGAAGCTGAATTATGAAAATTTATCCTAACAAAAAAAGAATAATAAGCATAACCAACAAATGGCATAAAGCTGCAAAGCCACCAGTGGGTTATAATGAGGCCCGAAAGCCAGCAGCGAAGTTAACGAAATAAGTGAATGATAAAGACAGTGATCTGTTGCAATCAGATCTGCAAAAGACACTAACGTAAACCAAATTTGAGAGAGACTGGGAGGCCACTTCAAAGGAGCTTTTTTGGGGGGTAAAAAGAACAGCAAACAAATGAATCTCGATTTTAGAAATTTGGAAGGTCAGAGTTGAATATTTTACGCCAGGAAATATGGTGATGAGAGAGAGATCCAGGAAGGACCGGCGACGGAGAAAGTTTCTTTCTGCATCTTGCTGGCACTGCGCCATCCTGGAAGTTTGACAGGGAACGGAGTAATAAATGAGGATGCAAGAGAAGATGTTATCTGTCTGTCTACCTTTTATATAAAATAATATGATAATAATAAATTACCTGTTAGTTTTACATTTATTTTAGTATTGCAGTAACACTATGCAATAAGACTAAAGCACACAAAGTTTAACAGGGACATGTGACATCAGCGAGCATATTATTTTTTTCCAGGACGGGGATGTTAAATCAAAAACTTGTCTTGTAGTGTTTGAAAGGACAACAAAAGATGCTATAGCTATATCATGGATTATGTAAAAGGTTATGGATGGAATAAAAATGATATACCACAAGGTATCTCTCATTAAATGGATTTGGCAGTCACACAACCAAATCGCAAGAAATTTGGGTTTTTACTGTAAGGACATAGTGACTTCTTGTATGAAATTTTCTCACATTTTGTACGTTTAACTCCAAAACGGATTGCTAAACAGAGAGAGAGAGAGAGAGAGAGAGAGAGAGAGAAACTAAAAAAAATAATGAAACTATAAATTATATAATAATTTTTATATATTTCATATGCTAACTTGAATTAAGGTTTTTCCCTTTTTTTTAACAGAAATATTTTTCAACATATGTTAATGTGATAACATTATATAAGTCAAATTTCACTCACGTGTTATTACGTAACAATCTTTATACATGATACTCTGTTGACGTGGTTGGTAGGACTGTTCATACCTGAACGCACTTCGGACAAAATACTAAAAAACTTGTACAAAACAGGGTTTTTCATGCAGTTTAATATTGTACTTGTGATAACAAATTCCAGTTTTCATGTTATGAAAAAGTTTTCTCAAACTAATCATTGTATGGAAAAAAAAAACGATCCGAACGATATATTTCGTAATTGTACGGTTATACTAATATTAACGAAAAGACTACAAGTGTATATTTTTTCCTCGTGATAATTATGGTACGAATTATGATAAGGATAACAATAATACTTGCATCCTCCAAACGGATGTTTAATTTACCGATTCTGCAAAAAAAAAAAAAAAAAAAAAACAAGCTCAATAGCAATATACTAAAGTCAAACTATCTTGCTATGTTTTTCAAGGTTTATATCATACATTAGTTAGACTGCCTCTTGGACGTAAACTGCGCATGCACGAGTACCCACCATGCATACCGTACCTTTCAAAATGACATCTAATATCAGCTGATGCTCTTTTGTCTTTTTGTAGCCCCGGAACAACCGTTTTCTTCACAGAATGACGTGATTCTTCAGAGCCATTTACGAAATGTGTCAAGAAGAGAAGACAAGAAAGTTATGATGAAACATATAACGAATTATCTTTGGACGGAGACCGACCCCCAGGTAATCTGATGGAGAAGATGGTGTTGAGAGAGAGAGAGAGAGAGAGAGAGAGAGAGAGAGAGAGAGAGAGAGAGAGAGAGAGAGAGATAAGGGGATACCCTTCGAAAAGCTGGTGCCATATCAATCTTAGACATAAGAAAGGGAAGAGGTCCCTAAGGTCCTGCCTAAGAGACCCCTTCTGACCTCCTCCTTTTCCCTTAACCAGACCTGACAAGTTCCAAAGGAGTCAGTCTCTTGGCCAAAGCCCAAGTTTCTCCTTCTACCTCCATCATACCAATTGATAGAGCTATTGATACTTCCCCAGTTTGTTTCCACTGACGATATGATAAAATTGCAGTGATTTTGTAAAGAAAATAATGAATCTTAAACCCTCTCAAGCTCACTTGATATACTTATCATTTATTAAGGAGTTCATACCACGATTTTAGTTATGGTCACACCGATATTTCACTTATTTATTTTGTATTTTTCTCGCAATTATATATATATATATATATATATATATATATATATATATATATATATATATATATATATATATATATATATATATATATATATATATATTAGCTGACCAACCCGGGAAAATTCTGAATGACAGTTAACATGTAAAAGGACGGAAAAGGGGAGGGGGAGGGGGAGGGAAGAGGAATTGGAATGTGGAAGAGGACAGGTAGAGAGAAGGAAGAGGGGGAGAGATTTGCTTTGAGGTTTGACTCACAATTCCACTTTTTTCATGCGATCTTTCACCTTTCGAACAGTTGTGGGTGAATTGACAGTAACGGTTGTGTTGACAGTCCCTTTTATCCAGTCATTGCTGTTCTGGTTGTCTGAGTTCCTTTTAACACTCTTTCGAAACTATTAATTAGGAGAAAATTCAATTCTTTTTTTTCTCAGTGGGCATTCATTTCTGGAATTCCTAGGTTAAGCCCAGACCAGTCAGTGCTCTTGGGTGTGATGGAATGACATCTCCCTGGCAACATCACTGTTCTTTGGACTTTTACTTTTAAACTTTCTTATTCTTTTCGTATTTAATTCTATCTCCCATTTTACGCATGTTTGCATCGATCATATCAAAATGGGACACGGAATTTCTTTGTTCCGACAAGTAAATGTTAACGGAAAAAATGGCCTTTCGTTGTGCTCACTTTCATAATTGCGTTGCTTCCTCTCCTAGTTTAATTATACGTATTTTTTATTCTGTTATAGTTTTTTGGCTATTGGAAAGGAAGGCAAGATTTCATTTTCGATGGGGAATTATGAAAGGAAGACAAGATTTCATTTTCGATGGGGAATTATGAAAGGATTATGAAAGGTACGTTTTGGTGCCTACATCGTCATGCATCTTTGTCGGTAACCCAGTGAATTAACTTTACTGATCTGGTGAGCACAAGTCTTGAACTTGGTTGGCTAGGCTGAATTCAGAGGACCAAAATAGACCTCTTATTCCTTTTACAGATGTACAAAACAGAAACACCGGGGCGAGGCTCATTAAAACAGCGACCCCGTCTAGGGATTAAACTGAGAAGAAGGACTTTCCTAAGCTCACAATTCGTCCCGACTCAATGTCAGCTTAAGAGTCAAATATTTCAAAAGGTTACGAGAGAACATTTCTCCTCAATGATATTCTCTTGAGATTTTTTCATTCGACAAGTGTCAAGGTTGTTTTTAACACTGCTATGATGACATTTCAAATGTGTATTCTACCGAATATTGCTGATACAACCCAGTCGTGTACAGGTCAACAGGAAGAGGTAGAAGGAGAAAGAGAGAGGAATAATTCTCAAAGGATTTGTTGTTAGTACCAAAGGTTAATGAGGTCAAGGGGAGAGACAGACAGACAGACAGACAGACAAATACTCGTAGAGAAAAATAAAGGAAGGGGATAATATATGCTAAGGCTATCTATGCAAGTATTATCGTTTCAGATCTAAGCTTTCGCAAAGCAATGGTGTGTTTTTATGTGCTCCGTGCGCGCATTTGTCAGTGCGCATGCACACATACATACACTTACGAACACAAAAACACGAAATCACGAAAAATTAGATATTAATTTCTTATACGCAGATATCGAAAACCTAACATTTAATTATCGTTGGTATCACTACAAAATGAGAAATCCAAATGAACCATTGGTATACTACATATTCCAAGAGAATGTACAACCATTACATTCATTCTCATATTCATAAAACATTAAATATATCTAATAAGAAATAGAACAACACTTCAATAAAGTTTTCTATATTACGACAAATGACAAAAATATGTATTCAGTATTAATGCTAGTCGCTTACAAAGGACTATATCTCTCAACTTTCTTCTTTACATAAAGCGTCTAAAGGTAAAAAGAAAATCCTGCAATACTTTCGACACGACCAGGTAACCTTTCCCTTGATGGATCTGTTGTATGAGCGTTAACGTGGTGTTGCTTCATGATAGTGGATAGATTCCCTCCCTGTCTGTCTGTATGTCTGTCTGTCTGACTCTCTGTCTGTCTGTCTGTCTGTAATGTCTCTCTGTATTACAGTATGCCGCCCCGCCCCCATCTCTGCCAGTCTGTATGCTGTCTCTTTGTCTGTGTTACATAATTATTTGTGGAGCAGAGCCCTGAACAGCTGTGACAACTAGAGGAGATCCGAATAACGGAAAAGACGGATGAGGAGAAACGGAAAATTACAATTAAGATTTTTCTCGCTCTTTGAGAATCCAAGTCTTTTATCTTCTTTTTGAGTGTGTGTGTGTGTGTGTGTGTGTGTCCGTGCGTCAATGGACTCCCATCTTACTCGGAAGAAATGTAAACGTTCAAAATAAAAGTTGAGATATTTAACTCACTTCTCGCTATCTCGTGTGTTGACCGAGTAACCCCTGCCCGCTATAGGCTTAACATTGTGCCTCTGAACGTTTCTTTAACGTCTTCACCCACAACAAACGTTTAATCCCCGGCATTTTACCCCTCCATAAATTAAGTTGGATGCATCACATGTGAAAACCAAATAGTTGGAGTAAAGGCGCGAGATAGTCCAATATTTACTTCATCAAAGAAAATACAAAGTTGTCAGAGAGGTAAACTCAGGTATTAGACGGATAAGAATGAAGACAAGGACCTGTTGGTGCCAAATTATTTTATATGAAATTACTGCAAGATTTGTGTAAATTCCCAGTTTTACAAAGTCGTTTTATATCGTTTTTTTTTTCTCAAATGGACCCAAAGAAGATTTTTCGTGAAATACAAAAATGTTGTTTTGAATCTCTTGCAGTTATGGAAATATTGTGAGTTGCATGTCCATGGTAGTGACTCAGATATGTATCTAAGAATTAATATTACTTAATGAAACAAAGCCTCATTGACACTTACTTAATAACAGATTATATATATCTGTATAGGAAAGGACTGCCTCCCAATCCATTTCCACCCCCACCCCTCCCCAACAGTCACCCACTTCTTCCCCTTCTCCAATTAGTCTCCTCCTTCCCGTCCCTTATCATCTCTGATCTCAATTAACTATCTTCTGCTCTAGCTGATTCTTTTTATTACATGAAATAAGTTTTTCGTTTTGACTAAAAAGAAAATCTGGACTTTTTTCAACAAGGCTATTGAAAGGCTTAGTCCAAGAGTGTCTAAAATTATAATGTTGTCTAAATAATGTCTAACATTCTTCTGCAATGCATTATTACATCAGCCCAAAAACGAGATGAAGTAAAATACTATATGAAGAACCAAAATAACAATTCTGTGATAGCAAATCATCCTCTTTCTTCCATCATAATTATTTGCTGTGTGAATATCACCATTCATCTCATTCATCAGATCTCATACTTGTTGCAAGAGTACCTTCGCTAAGTCAAGTCTGTGGTAATGCATACGTAATTCTTATGTAAATACGCCAGTGAATTGAAGGTAAAGTAATTCTTTCATACTACAATGAATAAGCCCGAAGTTTATGCATAATTTAATCATTTACTTGAACGAATGCTTATGAGGCTTGTAATAAGACATATGGAAAACATCACATTCTTAGCTCTTAATCAAATTTGACAGAGGCGTATGATTTCTTCGAATATAGATTCACATCAAGGAATTTACTTGCCTTTATTTGCCTTAGGAATATATTTATTTTTCAATTCCCTTGGTTTAGATTACGCTCTTTGTCTCTCTAGTTAAATCCATATTAAACCGACGTTTTTAAAGATCACGAGGGCAGTTCATGCCTGAAGCAACCGATTCTTGATAATTAAAATAATCCTATTCAGTTCTCAATGAGAGAGAGAGAGAGAGAGAGAGAGAGAGAGAGAGAGAGAGAGAGAGAGAGTTCAGGCGCACTCCACCTGCTTTTATTTCATTTTGCAATCCCTTTTGAACATTACAATGGCTGTTGCTTAAAGCAAACACATCGGAAATAAAGCTAGCAATAGCTTACATTGTGCAACTCGTTAGTTAGAAAGACCATTACCCTATAGGACGAACCGACTGGACGAAAGTCATGGTATAGATAGCTTTCATCATCACGTTATTGAGAGAATAGCGGGTGGCATTATATATATATTTATATATATATATATATATATATATATATATATATATATATATACATATATATAAACATATATATAAACAGATATTAGATATATAATATAATATATATCTAAATAGTATATATTATATATATATAATATATACGTTATTTATAGATTCCCTTATAGAACCAGTACACGAAACAATATTTGGAAATATATCATATATCAAATCGTGAAATAGGTCTGGAAATATGTAATCTTACACAGAGAAAGAGAGAGAGAGAGAGAGTCATTAGGGATCTTGAAATTCGCTTGTACTGTTCATCAAATTTTCGTACTAGAAAAATTAGGCATGAAGGCCTGTAAATGTCTATTTTGCGAAAGCTATCTCGTTACTGAAGATAGTGTTGGTATGTTGAAATTTAGTTTACTGTTGACTAATAATACAGAAAAAATAGAAACGTGCTCCAATTAATATCTTACCTCCTATTCAACTTTTATCATCGAGAAGTA
>NC_061109.1:68772861-68775361 GCF_015104395.2 Macrobrachium nipponense
GCACTACTGCTCGAAAAAAAAAGCATGCCATTTCATGACCAGGATGTTCGACTGATACTAAATTTCTCTATCCATATTTGCGTATTTTTAACGCTTTCTACTTTCCAGGGAATTCTGGAGCGATAATGATTCCAGGATTAAACCACAAAACACCCGAAACGCGAGTTGCGTAAGCTGTTCAAGAGGCCCCACAGACAATCGCCTCTTCTCCAGGTAGATGTTCCTTATAATTGCCTCGTCAAGAAAACAACCTAGGATGTTGACTGGCATAAGGCCAGCAGCAGCGGCATTATAGGTTCATCTCGAGGACGTACTCCAGGTAAATAAGGGAAGGAGTGTGTTAGGGGGACAGATGGAGTCAGGACTTTGACTCTGTGTCCGTGTATGTGTATGTGTGTGTGTGTATTTGTGTACGAGTATGGGCGTTTATAACCTTTTTCCACCAAGACATGTAAATCCAGATGCTCAGCCCTCACTAGTGAGCACTAAGTTAATGACAAACCCCAAACAAACACTGCCCAGCAAAAAGTTTATAGATATGATATGGAAAGAAAAATTGTTTTATGTGCGTACATGACAACGTAGTATGGATACGTAAATAATGCTTTCGAACACGTAAGCAACATCAATAGTTCCAAACGCTTTTATAAACTGGAATTTACTGACCATTCCCTTTCAAATGCGTCACACAGTTATTGCATGCTATATTGAAAACGAAGCCAGCGGGATTTTCCATTCATAAATGAACTAGCCTTAGTTCATTCATATGTTCCTCGTATATTTTTATATTTTGAAATTGCCTATGATTCTTTATATATATATATATATATATATATATATATATATATATATATATATATATATATATATATATAACATATATGTATATGTATACATATAAATGCTACAAGATATTAAATTAATCTCTATGCAGATTTCGTATCTATGTCCGGATATTCCACCTCAAAATTTAATGATCGTGGAAAGAGACGAGAAATAATAACCTTTGTTGGGAGTAAAATGCTTAATCTGTTGAACTGAACTTCAGTATTATTTGTCAAGATAATCAGTGAAAGGAGGCCATTATGGCGGCATATCAAAATAAAAGAAATATCTTGTGTAAAGTTTGAGAGCTTGAAATTTTGACCCAATTCATTTATGTTGGCTTTTTTCTATAGTGCTATTATTTTCACCCAACGAGTATTTTACTCCGCTTTCTATTACCTACGCTTTCTTTTGCAATATATTTTCATATTTTCCAAGAATTCCAAGGTAAATTTCATCGCTAAGAAAAAACGACAGTGGTTTTGTCTTTCATAAAGTTAAAGGTAGATTGTTCATTCAAGTGATCCGCTTGAAATCAGACGCGACTTTCGCCAAAGGCCAAATCTTTATGGAGCGAGAACCAAGCTTTAACAGATGCCGCTTTTATATGACAACATAACTATCGATGTATAGACTAATGCCCAGGGGACATGGGAGCAAATAAATGTTCGAGGGTTTTCGAACTGTGCAGTAAACATTAAGCTCTAAATGGTACATTTAAAAATTGTCCGCTATATCAAGCACCGCAGCGTGACCAGAATGCTATATTTCAAACGAAAACACAATCACAGTTTGATGTACAAAGGTCTATCGGGCCAGGCTTAAAAATATACAAACGTATATGGTTACAAAAGTATGGAATTCAGTAGCTTAGATTTCTCGCCATATAATTTTGATATTCATGGAAATTGTCGTTCAACAGTCAAGACACAGCGGTGTTTTTGTATGATTCATAAGAATATAGATAATAGCAGCAGAGTGTATAGACAAACCATTAATATAAAAAAAATCATCTAAAATGTATGGATATCCAAAAGTATAGTTAAACCTGGTTCAAAGGACAACAAAATAATACGCTCATTATATATATATATATATATATATATATATATATATATATATATATATATATACTATATATATATATATATATATATATATATATATATATATATATATATATATATATAGATATATATATATATATATATTATATATAGTATATATATCTGATATATATATACATATATATATATATATATATATATATATATATATATATATGTATATATATATATATATATATATATATATATATATATATATATATATATATATATATGATATATATATAATATATATATAGGCCCATTATGGAAGTCTGGTCTGCAGCTAAGGACTATATTTCGCTGGATTGATTCCCACCCGTATCAAGTAGTGAATGAGCAAATAAGTTACATTTGTGAAAGATATGGAGGGAAATGATGCCTTGGGTCGCAACTAAGCTGACGTAGGTTCTGTCAATTGTCTGAAACCGCTTCACCGTTGCCTTAAGGAAGTTATTGTCTATATTGTCAGAGTCCCAGGCTCCATTGGAAAAATTGATCTTATTATTTTGCAGTTTTATCAGTGAAGATTCTACAATCTGGCATTTGTGTCGACAGCTGCTTTTGCA
>NC_061109.1:68780361-68787861 GCF_015104395.2 Macrobrachium nipponense
TTACCAAAATAATATCCTGGAACTGAGTGACCGACCTTTATTAATCTCTGAAATATAAAACAGAAAGTGGATCCGTCCTCCCAAAACAGATTCAGAAATTCTCTCTCTCTCTCTCTCTCTCTCTCTCTCTCTCTCTCTCTCTCTCTGCGGATACACGTGGAGAACAAGAGTCTTTTCCGCAAGGAATGGTACCGCAAATCCCGGTCATATTAGTCTTTTCAATATTTGATGACCTCGAGGTATATTGTGAGACGTATACCTGATTTCAAAATGGCCATCAGAGGACGTTTGATTTGGCTTAATTTGTGCCTGAACTTGTGTTCGAATTTCTGCAGCGTTCGCTGTTTTATATTTACAGAAGTCGCATATCGTTGATGATATAATTGATAGGTAAAACGAGGCTTTCCAGAGCAGACGTTGAAGGAATTATAGGTAACGAAATATCGTGGACGTATTCTGATTAATACAGTGAATCTCAGGTTTGTCTATTTAATTTTTTGTTCCCTCATGTTTATTTATCACCTTCTTTTATAACTTGTCTCTCTCTGCAGCCTGATTTCTTTTGGATCCGTCTCGAGTTGGTAGTTTATTGACGCTGTTCATGAGGGCGCCCCCCCTCCCCCGCGCTATTTAAATGTTTGGTATGCGTTTAACCGTAGCGTAAGGCAAACTGGTTATACTCAGTCTCTCCCCCTCTCTCTCTCTCTCTCTCTCAAGGTGATCACTGGCAAAAGCCCTTTCTCTCTCTTCTCTCTCTCTCTCCATTCCATCAGGTCATTAAATTAGAGTCGGAGCTACAAAAATATATAAGTTTATTCAAAGTAAAGCATTAGTTGAATAATTCAAGTTCTTACAAGATAATTAATGGAATGATAATAGATCAAGTCTCACAGACAACTAACTCAGATAACCCCCGGTATTTAAATGTCTTAATCAATAATTAGTCATACCAATTATCATTTCTCCAAAATACAGTCCCCTCATTAGGACACTCAGTCCCCTCACTAGGACACTCAGCCCCCTCAATAGGACACTAGGTCCCCTCACTAGGACACTCGGTCCCCTCACTAGATCCACCTGTTTAAAAGACAGAACACACTAGTGAGCACGCACACAATTGTAAAGACAAAGTCAAAAGATTAATGAAAAGGAACATCTTCACAAGATATCAAAACCAGCCATCCTTTTGGCTAAAGCATGATAGCACTTAGCCATTACAGCTTGGAATTTCACACACTTTCAAATACAACTTTCGCAGAGCTATCCCAGCATTCTGCCTTTTGGCGACAGTTGGAACCACGAATAAACTGCCGAAAAAGAATGAAAGCCACTTGGTCCAGGAATTAGCATCATATATAATTGACACTTACTGGGATTAAACGACCAGTTCACAACCCTTAACGACCACTGCTATTGTTCCGTATTCAGAACAAATAGTGATATTTCGTTTATCCTTTGCATGTGAGAGAAGGGGAATCCCCGTCCTGTCAGAAAGATGAATCGAGGGGGTCATACTTTCTCTCTCTCTCTCTCTCTCTCTCTCTCTCTCTCTGGTACATTTTTTCTTCGTTTGTTTAGCTTTCGTTGGAATGTTAACATAGGAAAGTTTTCCTTTGCTCACATGAACGAGATATTGATCGGAAATGCCCTCGATAATTTTTGGGTCGTTTTTGGAATTTAGTTTCTGAGATAACTTGATCTGATATGTCGTAACTCTCAGCGTTCTGCGAAGTAAGGCGCATTATTACTCGTATCCTTATGGGAATGGAATAGAAAATCTTGGCCAAAGGCGAAGCGCTGGGCCCTAGGAGGTCATTCGGTTCTGAAATGGAAATGGAGAATAGAAAGGTTTACAGGTGTAACAGGCGGAAAACCTCGCGGTTCCAATAGGAAATAATTGTTAATAGAGGGTGCAAACTAAGTTGGAAGGAAGATAATATGAACAGAAGTACAGCAAACGGAATGAAAGAGGTTGCAGCTAGTTGCTGATGGGTCGCTGCAAAAAACTCTACATAATGCCTACAGTGCACTGCATAAGGCGCACTGACGGCACTAACCCCCTACGTGGCTTGTACCTTTTATACTTACTGTTACAATACTGGCTTCCAAGATCTCCAAAGGCTCAACTGCAAGTTTTATTCCAGTCCTCCTTTTACTACACCCAATGCAAAACGTGGCTGTATCTTAACATACAAATTTAAATATCACTCAAGAAACGTTTCTTCTTCCCACCGTCGTCCGGAGAGCAGCGAACGACCCCCCGACAATGCCAGATAATCAGGAGCCCCCACAGGATGATAGGATTCCTGCTACAGACGGAATTCCTGACGTTCATCCCCATGCACACTAGTGTGGCGCTCGCACGAGAGAATCCCCGATACCTTCGAGGCGAGATCCTCGACTTTGCTTAAGACCGGCCCGACCAATGAGAATGCAACTCTAGGTCCGAGCCGCTATAAATACCACCCCGCAAACCTTTTTTGCTAGTCTCTTCAACCTGCGACAAAGTCGAAACGTCACGTGATACCAGCTATACCAGCACCAATACCAGCCCTTAAAACAAAGACGACCCCGGCCCGAACTGAACTACGCTTACGGAATAATACCGGCACTGACGACGTCCCCTGCTTGACCTGGACCTGATATCCTGTTCTATTAAAAGATTATCTTCAGCATTTAGAATTTTTTGAAAATTCCCAATATGAATATTAGCCAGTTACTCAGAAACATCGCTGAGCCTAAGAAGCGAATTGTAAGGAAAATAGAAAAAACAATATATAAAATCAACTCGCTTAATTCTGCCATCCTTTTTAACAGCATTTGACTAAAAGAGGGTCTTCTACCAAAATATTATTATTATTATTATTATTATTATTATTATTATTATTATTATTATTATTATTATTCTTATTATTATTATTATTATTATTATTATGGTCCGAAGAAATTGTTTTGTACATATATTTTTTTTTTTTTTATTTTGTCATTTGTTACAACAATTTAATTAACTGCAAATATTGAAGTGTCTGGCAAAATTTCACTGACCGATTTATTTCCAAAAACTTGATAGTTCCAAAACTTTATTGTTACTGATATGGAAATGTATTTACTTATCCTGGCTTACAACGTAGTTTTTAGCACGTCATACTGCATGAAAAGTATTTTTTTCCTCCACATTTGCTCATTCAAAAATTAACTTAAGAAACAGAAAAAAATATTAATATTACATGAAAAATAATTCTTAACTATTTTTACGTCAAAAATCAACGCGGCAAATAGGGCACAGTACAACAAAAATACGAAAAAGTTACCATACTTAATAATCTTATAACGATACTAATTATCGTACAAAGTTTCCATAGAGTTTTATTTTCATACTTTAAATTTGTCCTTCCTACTTATTGCAAAATATTTGATATTTGTTTACAATGACGTTGTTTCCCTATATATATATATATAATATATATATATATATATATAGTTTCCCTTATATATATATATATATATATATATATATATATATATATTAATTATAATTATTAATAGCAGCTGATGTGTGTATGTAAGTAAAAATAGATATACACTGCAGAGGCAGCTGCTCATTAGGCAACAGTTGTTCCAGTATATGTTTGCACTCAGTAGCTAAAATCATTTGGGGAACTGATAACGAACGGAGGTAATGAACGAGGTGTCCTGAATCGGCTAATGAGGGCCACGTGCTTAGATTATAGCTCGTTATTAGAAAAAATGTATTATTTGCCGTGTCAGACCTGATACATCAGTGACTTCAAGTTTTGATTTGAAAGTTTTCTTACGTCAGGTTTTCGTTTGCGGTTGTTTGACCATAAAGTTGAAGAATAAGTCACAAGATTTAAAGTCACCGGGTTCTTTCTACACATCTGTCACAATGCATATATCATAAGCCAAATGTTCATTAATGATTGCATATCCAGGAGACAATATTATTATTATTCAGAAGATAAACCATTATTCATATGGAACAAGCCTACAGGCCTCATTGGCTTGAAATTCAAGCTCCCAAAAATATGGTGTATAAATGGAAAAAGTTACAGAAGGTAATAGGAAATACAGAAAGAAGAGTTCAATTATTAGAGAAGGAAAAGAAATAAAAATGATGAAATTAATACCTATAGATAAAAGTATAACTTAACTATAAAACTAGAATGCAAACTGTATTAGGGTAGTAATGCATTGCATCTTCGGTTGAACGTTTAAGGTTCTAATTGCACAGCATCCTCAGGGAGGCTTCCACAGTCCAACGGTGTGAGGAATAAAAGACCTTTGGAACTGAGAAGTTCCCCAGAGTGACACATTTACTGTTCACAGGAGCTGCTGTTCAACGTATGCATCACAATCATAATATCCTCGGCCTGGTTAGGTGAAAGTGCATAAATTTATTCATTCCAATAATCCCAGCGAATCCTTAAATTTACTCAAATGTTTTTACGAAGTTCTTCGCTTCTCTCCCGCCGTCATTTTGGGTTCTCGGGGAAATACAATAGCTCCGGGGTTCTTTTCAAACGAGAGCCAATACTCGGACATTTTCGTTGTCAGTCGGGCGTAAAAAGGCTCTTCCTGTTTTACAATCCAATTACCGTTTTTCAAGAGCTAATTGAAAGGCTTTCTCTTTCCGGCCTTTGTCACGAAACAGTCGCGGTCTCTGCATCCAGGGGACAAAGGGATGTTTTCCGCTCGTTTTAATGGGGTATTAGTGACCGGTTGTAATTATGGTTATACTATGTTTTTTAGTTTCTTTTGTAGTATTTTTGTTCATGTTAAATAAATGTAATGTGAAGATGAAAAACACAAGTACGCGGGCATGCACACACATACATACATATATATACACACACACACACACACACCACATATATATGTATATATATATATATATATATATATATATATATATATATATATTATATATATATATATATATATATATATATTAGTTTGCGAACGATTAAAAAGTTATGATATAAGAAGTGCAGTATTCATTATAATTCATTTACGAGAAAGTGACTGGTTTGGTATAAAATGAGGGATTGAGATAATAATGTGTTAAGTACCAGGCCTCTTTAAGATATTCATGCCCTGAATAAGGTGAGAAGTAAGAGAATGGAAATAAAAAATGTACGGGAAGCTTTGGAAAAAAAACTGGACGTGAATTATGCCCAGAACGGCCGATGTTTGTAAATGATACAGTAGTGGTAGGTGATAGAGGAAAGAATTTGCTGATACCAGTGAAACATTGAAAGTCCTAAAGCAGCAAAATTTTAAAAGTAAAATGACAGGTTATATAGGGCCGTGAATGATGTACAAAAATGGTGTTTGTAAATGATACAGTAGAGAGGGTGATAGTGAGAAGAAACTGCTGGTACTAGTGAAAGTTAGAAAGTACTAAAGATTAAATTTTAAAGTATGCAGGGGGTAAAGGGAAAGAACATTGAAAGTTTATATGAATTTGAAAGAATGAAGGGAGTTAATACGTATAGAAACTAAATATAACGAATCTTACATAGATGGTAGTATAGCGCGCACTCTCTCTCTCTCTCTCTCTCTCTCTCTCTCTCTCTCTCTCTCTCTCTCTCTCTCCAGTATAGACTTAAATCTTAATAGAAGTCTATTATATTTGATATGAGAATTTTGGAAGAAGTTGAAAGGGACTCTTTACAATTAAGTCAAAACAAAACCCTTAAAAATATAGCTTAAAAAGATAATACTTACAGCGCTTTTAATGATTGCCCTGTTTATCGTATGTGTGTGTGTGTTTTGTATGTGTGTGTGTGTTCAGACACACTCATGCAGAGAAAGACGGAGAGAAAAAAAAATCCAGGATACTCCAATACAAATCTCATTTATTATAAAAAAAAAATGGGAAATAGAACTATTTAGAGATCATTACTCATTCAAGCCTTATCAAAGAATTCATTGCAATAGAAGTTGTTGTTCAAAACATAAGGGAAAATTTGAAATAAATTCCTTCATTTACCAAAGGTTTCTTTAATTAATTCTCCTTTCTCTGCGCTAGAGTTTCGAACTGCGAAAGCTTCCACCTTCATGTTCAAAGCAGGGTAAAATGGACCGTTAAGAAAACATCAATTAAGGCAAAGCAAAGAAGGCAGGACTCTTTAAGAATGACAAAATGGCAATGTTTTGCGGTTGGATGAACCCCCCCACCCCTCTAAAAAAAACCCTCGTGTGATTGTATAAATGATCGTTTCATTATATTATAGGAAGAAAAAAATCGTTAATTGATAAATCATTCTTTATCGATTTAAGTAAAGATCACTATAATATTTCAAGTTAACAACTTTCCAGAACATTCCGTAAATATAAAAAAAAATTGGAAAAGATATACCAACATCATTCGAGTGTTTTCTTTTTCGTGTCATCAGTTAAACAATAAAATCCGATCTGTTTTTATAGGTGACGCTGATGCCTTTCACTCGATAACGGCGATGTGTTCATTGGGTTAGAAAATTTGATTTACATCTTGATGATATTTTAACTGAACGAGAAAAATGCTATTGTAATTATCGAATGAAGTATCAGAACTGAAATTTTAACCTGACACTCAAAGTAATAGTGTCACAGTCCACTGTACAGTTAGTGAACAGCAATATTAAATGCAGGCTTCGCTTTCCAAAAATTGCATTCGTGAAATTTAGAATGTATATATATTCTTGCTTAGATATTTGTGTGCTTCAGACGTGAAATATACGAGTACATACGCAGATAAGTGTATCATAACTAAATATCAAAAGAAATAGAAAAAATGCATACATTGCGGGGAGAGAGAGAGAGAGAGAGAGAGAGAGAGAGAGAGAGAGAGAGAGAGAGAGAGAGAGGAACATTTTAGACATTCACAGAAATCAAAAGCACAGTACTATAATTCCAGTGTCTCCCTCGAGACTCATCACTGCAAATCCTCACCAGCAAAATACGACGGTCTTACAGCAGTCCCCTAGCTTCCAAGAGGTTTCGGGTGTGCGTGTGCGCGCGTGTGTGTGTGTGTGTGTGTGTGTGTGTATGCGCATGTGTGTGTGTATGGCTGTGGTTGTATGTGCATGTAGATGTGTATGCTTGTGTGTGAGAAAAGGAAAGGGACACGATGAAAATCAGTCATTTTGATCAGAAAGTTGAAATGTAGGTGAAAGCATAATTCCCAAAAAATGGAAACGGGGAAAGTCGACAGAAGAATCCTAATGATTATTTATTCTTCTCCCTTTGTTTGTTTAATTTTCTTTCTTTGTTTACGCTCAGATAAATTATTACAGAAGCTTCAATGCATCAGACACTGACGCTTTTTCAAGCCCAGTTTTCTCCATAAAAAGTCACAATGATATGAGCAACTTTTAAAAAGAAACTGTTGGTCTGAATGAAAAAATAACCTTTGATAAAAAAAAGGCTGGATCATTGAAATCGCTTTAAAAAATAAGACCTATTTTTTTTATTAGATTATAAAGCTTTTGTTTC
>NC_061109.1:68792861-68812861 GCF_015104395.2 Macrobrachium nipponense
TTTGTAATTAACACCCCGGCCAAACTAGCCCACGCCACCATCTCTCTCTCTCTCTCTCTCATCGCTGTCGTCATTTATTCAGTGAAGTAAATGAGTCTGAGATATATTACCATTTAATTTCTAATCCTTTGGCTTGAAAGCTCCCTCAGAAGGTAGGTTTCTTGCACACTTATTAAAAATATGTTCCCAGGGCAAGATGTAAGTTAAATATTAATGACGATAATGAAAGTCTAAATTATTCAATTCAGGTAGGATATTCTTCATAATAAAGTAGTGTTTTGAACAAGAGGCATTTCCAGCTCCAAATTAGTTATATGAAAAGATATTGTCCATTCTTCTGTGTGTGTGTTATTTTGAACAAAAATGAGTATGTCAGGAGAATAGAAAATATCTTATCTGACGGTACGAAGTTTGAGTCTCATGGTGATATATATAAGAGGGAAGATAAGATCAACAGATTTCTGAGAAAAATTAAAAATGACATTATAAATTAAGCTATCTATCAGCAACTGTTTGTTACTGGTTCGCCATAAAGTATACAATACGGACAACCAAAAATACATAAGCCTGACCTACCACTTAGACCATAAGTATTATGGCTCCCGTTCTCTATCTCTAAATTTTTAGCGGGATTATTGTCTGAATTAAGTAACAATGAATATTCCTTAAGAAACGGATATGAATTTCAGCAATAAATCACCAAGCAAGATGGGGACTACTACATGGTCTGCTTCGACGGTGAGCCCCTCTTTACAAATGTTCCACTTAATGATACTATTAATATTAAACTTAATAGAATTTTTAATGATGATGATACAACATTTCATGGTTTTGATCGGTTGACTTTCAAACGGTTTCTCGATCTTGCTGTGCAAGATTCGATGTTCATTTTTAATAAACAACTCTACTTGCAGGTCGATGGAGTTGCTATGGGGTCTCCTTTGGGCCGTAGTTTTGCTAACTTTTTTATGTCTGATTTAGAATCAAAACTTTTAAATGGTCGTGACCCTAATTTTAAACCATTTTTATATCGAAGATATGTGGATCGGTGGATGCTACTTTTGTTTTATTTCGACATTCATGGCAGTGTTCCTTGTTTTTAGAATTTATTAATAAGCCTTCCATAGCTTGATATTAATTAAGGAAACTAGAACCTGCTCAGAATTCACCACGGCAGTATACAGAAAATGGACTTATACGGGATTGACCAATAACTTTTATAGCTCTTCCCAATACTCATTTAAACTCAACACCATCTATACGCTAATTAATAGAGCTCTCAAACATCCTTCCTCATGGCAAATATTTCATAACGAAATTACTTTCTTCGTAAACTTTTTCAAAGCCAATTCATTTCCACAAGATATAGTACATAAAATCACTAACAAGATACTTTCCAAATTTTTGCATCCATCATCAACTACTTTTGATGTACCGAAGAAAATATTTTATGCTACTATTCCGTATTTGTCGGATTCAAAATTTATCTTAAACCTCACTCGTATAATAGAACAGGAAATTCCCTGTCTTAGAGTCAGGCTTGTGTCGAGTGATTCTTGTACTATTCGATCGTTTTTTAACTTTAAAGATCGCCTTCAGCCCTTCATGAGATCCAACGTTATTTATAGATTTACATGCCCTGGATGTCCGGGCTCTTACGTTGGATTGACTCGGAGGTTGCTGAGGGTCAGATATTGTAGCCATTTAGGCTTTAGCTTCCGTACAGGTCAGAGGATAAAACAACCAGAATTTTCCAGTATCAGAAACCACTCTATAATGTGTAAAACTGAAATTCAAAAAGAACACTTTACAATAATTGATTATGTTAAACAGTCTGACCAACTAACAATGCTGGAGTCGTTATACATCAAAAGACTGGTGCCCTCATTAAACGGTAATTTGTCCTCGTCACCTTTGTACCTGGCATAGTTGTCGTCGCTTCTCTCTGCCAACTGTAACTCATTCCATCTTCACTTCTGATCATGGACGGTTGGTGTTTATAGTAGTCTCTTTTTATTTACTGCTCTTTTTAATCTTTTTTTAGACTTTATTTTTAGAAATTGTGAATTCCTTGTAATTTTGAATGATTGTCTATAATATGTCTTTGTATTTTATTCACAGACTGATGATGCACAGAGATGTATGTGCGAAACATAGCGTATGCAATAGACTTGTCCTTTGAAATTTCGTATCATGACTCCTTCTGGACACTATGATATATATATATATATATATATATATATATATATTATATATATATATATATATATAAATTATATATATTTGTGTGTGTGCTATATTTTGTATATAAATACTTTAAGTATAAAGATGTAAAATAAGCAAGGAAATGAGGAAATCAGATGAATGATTGGGTCAGTAAGTGAGGAAGAGACACAACAGAAATAAATGGGAAGTAGAGGCAAAGCAGTTGAGCGTTGAAAAGAGCTTAAAATGAAAATATAATATGATTTGATATTATGAAATATTAGTGCTGGTTAGTACATAGTCTAGAGAATGTCAGGTGTATATAAAATAGATGGAAAACATATGCAAAAGAAAGGGTAACTGAAAAATGTTTTATACTGGGGAAAGTAGATTAAAAGAGACTGACATGAGGGAAATATTAACTAATAACAGAGGTTAAAGAAAGGCAAGATTTCGACCTTCAGCCGGTAGAGCAAGAAGAATAACAAGAGATAACGGAATTGAACGTTATCACTGAAGGCCCTTCCTCTTAAAATAAAGTTGGCAGTATAGATCGAACAAAGGACCTGGCCTTGAGTCTGGCCTTCATTCTGACTTTCATCTGGCCTTCATTCTGGTCTCTCCGACATAACCAACATTCGCGAAACTCATCAAATGAAATACAGGAAGACTTCTTTCTCGAAACGCGAACAATCTCCGTTATTTGCAGCCACAATTGTCTGGACACCACCACTCATATCGAAACGGTCGAAGGTCATAACAACCTTATACGTAATAACTACCAAGTTAAGCAATAATGCTGAGCCGACGCAACAGCACCACATAACCATTATATAAAGGGATCATTGTTCTGCCACCGCTGGATTTATTAAAGGGGGTTATGAAGCAGGAAGAGTCTAAATGAACGGAGTTGAAAGAGGGATGCCTTGTTTGTGAGGAGTCGATAATTGTCACGAAACAGCAATTGAGATAAGAGTTAGACGGGTGTGCCTGTTGAACATTAGTTATAGGGAGAGAAAGAAAGAAGTTAGAAATCCTTCAAGCAGATTCTGGAGAGAGAGAGAGAGAGAGAGAGAGAGAGAGAGAGAGAGAGAGAGAGAGAGAGAGAAGGAACGAAATTCAGTTCGTTCAACATTTTGATCTAAATAATGAAATCTTTTCTTTCTTGATTTTCGCTCTTTATAGAATAAGTTGAGAAGCGTTTTTTTCAGTAGCCTTCGAATGAGATGAAAAAGCACAAATTTTCAACATCTTAAGATTACTACAGATTTGATACCAAGTCTCTATAGGTCTTATTGAACTCATTGAGACATTTTATTTGATGTTCGTCGGAGACTGGAAATAGGAAATAATATGTAGACGTGTCAGCTGCAGCCGTCATATTTTACTTATACGCGTCTTCGTTTAAAATATGAGGTTCTTCGTTTTTCAGAGAGGTTCTCCAAGTTTATAAGACAGAATCTTGCCCTTTATCGTATTTTTGTTTTATATTACGTCACAGACCACGCCTTCGTAAGTGAATATCTGTATAGAATTACAAAGACTGTAGTCGGTTTCTTTTCATCCGCCCAATCATGGATGGAGGTATGGCACGAATATTCGCATATGTAGCTCGAGATTGGCTAACAACCAACGTCTCCTATATCATTGGGCTTATTGCGATACATATTAAACTATTTCTTCAGTAACACACATGAATATTTATATACAACGACCCCCATACATTCTTCCAAATCATATATATGCCGATTTGCATCTGTAATATAACAGTGCCAGCACACGAGGGACGAGCTTGTTTAAACAACCAACTCAGATCAAATAGATCTCACTGGTATAGCCCAGGCTACATGTAGACCTATGGCCACGAATTGTTCAGATCACAAGATTTCTTTACCATTCACTATTAATTCAATGTACAATTTAATTGCACGAATAAGAAAGTAAATTTATTATGATACCAAAGTTATATCCACATCCTCAGACTGGAAAAATAACCTTCATTGATGTTGACATTTAGAACAGGGAACATTGGCAAGCGAAAGTTTTATTTCATATCAGTCAAAGTTACTTTCATATTGTTACCCTTATGTTTTCATCCTATCTCAATATAATTCCAATGCCTTAAAAAACAAACCAAGTTGGTCAGTGTAGAGATGAAAGGAAATAGACCGTACAGAAGTCATGCTTATGAGCAGCGACTGTGCGACAGAAAAAGCACAATATGTATTTCATCGTTAAGTTTAAATAGGTGTATATAGTTTCACTGTTCGTGATGGATGGACATGTTTTTCTATTTTCTCATAAAAATCCCAAACACCCTTTCTCATTTACTATGTTATCTAATTGAAGACAGTGAACGTAAGTACAGCGTTCGTAACAGCAAGTTTTGACGTTTCCGCAAAATGTCTTGCTTCGCTGGAGAAAACATATGCGCATCGATAAGGACGTGCAAACACACTCGGGTGAGCTCCCGCGTAACCTTTCTTTTACGCCAGAATTCACTTACGCAAACGTATTCATGCTTTCTCTGGGTAAGCAATTACTTTCACTCCGAAGTCTGCAGATAGCAAGGTTTAACGTAGGGGAGAGTCTGATGAAATTGGCCGTATTTGCTGCAATTCTTGAATTCTTAAGCGCATTGTGGAGGAGGAGGAGGAGGAGGAGGTGGAAGAGAGAGAGAGAGAGAGGAGAAGGGTTAGAGAGGAAGAAGAATGTTTTTAACTTTGGAATAAATAACCGTTTGGCCGACGGGACTATCAAGTTAGTGCTAGAGAAATACGAGTAGAAGTAGTAGCCTTAGATAGAGAGAGAGAGAGAGAGAGAGAGAGAGAGAGAGAGAGAATGAAAATAACTGCTATGAAGTATAACGGTAATTTCAGCGTAGTTCCTCTTCAGTTTTAAACGAATTTCCCACCAAAATAATAATAATGAGATTAACCCAAAGGAACAAAAACATATATAAATACACACCACACGCTCCTCCACCTTCTAGAACTTCCTTCTATAAAACGTACAATAAAATAAATACCAAACTCTTGAAACATTTACCAGCTACAGCGTCCCAACCAGCTCAGTAGACCCCAAAAGGCTGAACGACCGTATTTCATCATAAAATTCGGGGCTGTCTGGCTTTTGGAATTCCTCACGCTGCTGCAAGAACTCACTCGGAAAGGTCTCGTCATAACCTGAAGGAGTTTCCGGAATTTTCTGAATTCCTGAATTCTTGAATTTCTGAAATGTGTTGGAGGTGTACTCACGTGGAGGTATGTTTGCAATGTTATTTGTGCAGTGAATTGATAATCAGTTGACATAAATTGATAATCAACCGATATTTGAACTGATAATCAGCGGGAATATTTATGTTTTGTGGTCTAGATGATTTCATGTTCTGAAATGTAATGATGTTGATACAATTCAAGCCTTCAGATGTGAAGAAATAATCGCAGCCTCATGTATGAAAATTGTCCAATTCCAGTTGCCTAATGCTCAGTTCCAGTTCCGTTGCCTAATGCCTAATTCCAATTTCAAATTTCTAATGCCCTTTTCCAGTTCCCGTTGCCTAATGGCAACCTCCTGCTCCGATTGCCTAATGCCATATTCAAATTCTAATTCCAGTTCCAATTGCCAAATACCCAATTCCAATTCTTATTGCCTATTACCCTGTTCCAGTTCTGATTCCAATTTTCCTAATGCCCAATTCCAGTTCCGATTTCCTAAAGCCCAATTCCAATTCCGATTACCTAATGCCCAATGTCAATTCTGATTCTAATTGCCTAATACCCAATTTCAGTTCTGATTGCCTAAGGCCCATTTCCAATTCCAGCTCCAATTTCCTAATGCCCACTCCCAGTTGCAGTTGCCTAATGCTCAGTTCCAGTTCCAGTTCTGGTTCCAACTACCTAATACCTAATTCAAGTACCAGTTAATTAATGTCCAAATCCATTTGCCTAATGCCCAATTTAATTTCCAGTTTCCAGTTCCAGTTCCAGTTCCGATTGCCTAATACTCATTTCCATTTACACTTACACTTAACAAAAAATAAAAGGAGAAACATCATTTCTTAGAAGACAGTAATCGTTGTGGGAAGAAGTAATGGGATAATGGGCAATTCTCAAAATGATACCAGAAATCATAATTTACTGTTTCTTTAACGAATCAAGTGATTGCACTATGAAGTGTCGTGTTGCTTTTCACTTTAGAGTCTAAGGATTTTGATTATTTTAAATTGCTGATCAGTTGTTATTTAAATACTTATTTTTTTGTCTCTAATACTGTCTAAGCCTTTCTCGATCCTGTTATCCGTAACCTCTGGAATATGATTTTTCTTCATAAAGTTTTGCCATTCACCACAGGAACTTTCATACAAAAATTAGTAAAATCATGCTGTTCGTTGATAAATCAAAGTAATTTGTTGAATGGAAGGTCTTCATGAGAAACTATTTATCAGGATATCGTGAAATAAATTAAAATCCTGTTATGCTTTGATAAATCAAAGCAATTAGTTAAGTGAGAGGTCGTCAGGAGAAACTAAGTATTTATCATGTTATCATAGGATAATGTTTATTTCCCACAGGTGCCATTACAATGTAAGGTTCATGGCAATTCGCGTTCCCAGAAATTCAAGGATAAAATTGACCCCTTTTGGAAAAGGTAATGAGAGAGAGAGAGAGAGAGAGAGAGAGAGAGAGACAGAGACAGAGAGAGGGATAGAGAGAGAAAGAAATTTCAAACAAGCAGAATCCGCAGAGAAAGCGCAAACGGAAGGAGACACATCATTCTATGCACAGAAAGTAATGTCAGAGGCTGTAAAACCCGAGATCCCTTTCGCAAAATGGCATCTTTATAAACGAGCATTTTCCGGCGCGCATCCAGTAACATCTTATCTCCATTGTTCGAGATCTTTACACTGTGATGTGCTCGAATTTGTTGCTCTTCCGTTCGAACAAAACTTTTCCTGCCGCTTTCGAGGAGACTGCAAAGTCTTGGCTGTTCGTCCTAAAGTAAAGAATAGGATAATAATAATAATAATAATAATAATAATAATAATAATAATAATAATAATAATAATAATAATATTTTGGAAGAAAACCCTCTTTTAAACAAATTATGTTGAATAAAATGGCAGAATTCAGCGAATTAATCTTATATATTATCTTTTCTATTTTTCTTATTACTCGCTTTTCTGGCTCAGCGATGCTTCACAATAATTGTCCAATATTCATATTAGGGATAATGCTGAAAGAAGTATTTTATTTAGAACAGGCTTTATTAATCAAAGACTGGTATTATCAGTATACTGGTATTATCAGAATACTGGTATATGGGAAGGCGTTCCTCTGGTTCAGATCAAGCAGGGGGTTGTCGTCGGTGTTGGTATCATTCCGTAAGAGAGGTCAATGTCAGGCCGGGGTCGTCTCTGGTATTCAGCTGGTATTACTGCTGGTATAGCTCTGGCTTATCGCGACGTTTCAACCTTTTCGTAGGTCATCTTCTTGGCTAGTTAGCAGTAGAAGCGAAGAGATGGTGTTTGCATGCCGATTAATTCGCCGAATTCTGCGATTTAATTTAACCGATATAATAATAATAATAATAATAAAATAATAATAATAATAATAATAAATAATAATAATAATAATCCATCCTATGTCATGTCATACTTCGTACATTATAACTCAGTTATTTAATCCTCAGTCTTTTATATAATTGGATTCCTGAACATGTTGATATAGAATGGAAAATAAATTCAACAATTATGTTATAGTTTTTTTTTTAAATATGACGTCAAGGATTTGTGATAAAACATCAAAGAATGATTAAAAAAAGAAAAATTAACGATGAAAAATAACGCAAGACGACCAAGTGGAAGAAGAATTTTCATTGAGGCAGAAGGGAATTTCACGGATAATTTCATTCAATGAATGATAATTTCCCGGAACTATTTTAAATTCAGGATTAAGGACTATACGACTGATCGTATTTTATAACTGTGAATTGGTTCTAGATCACACTCATGCACGCTCATGCACGCGCGCACACGCTCACACACATATAAATATATAATATGTGTGTGTGTGCGTGCGTGAGCATGTGTGAGTGTGACTGTAATATTGTCTCGCTCACGTTACAGTTAACAGTTTGCAAATGCATCAAGATCAGCTTCCTTTTCCTTTTTGATGCTTCAACCACTCTTTCAGTTTTAATTTACGAAGTTTCATGGTTATTTCTAGGATCACACAAATTCTTGAAGAGCTGCTCTCAAGGTACCAGACTTATTGATGTTCGTATCAGTTTTAGCCAAAAAACATTTATTATTAGATTAAAGTGCAGCAATTGCAAGAAATATGCAGAACAATTATCAACACATTAACGGCAATTCATTGTGTGCAGAAGTCATGGCTCTACGTATTACTTTTCTAATTTATAGGATTTTCTTTTTAGCTTTTTTAGAGCAAACTTGATTTCCTTCTATGCATTCAGAGTAGCCTGTGCATTCTATTGATTTTATAACTTAATTCCCTTGGACATCTTATTGTAAAAAGCAAATCGCTTACTAGAATTTCACATGAACTGAGTCAGGCTGGATCAGAAGCCTGTTTATTGAAAAATTTATCTTTCAGATTTTATGGGAAAGAGGAGCGAAATATATTTCAACTTAGCCTTACACTTTCACTTTTTAGATTTCTATCTTTATCTTGCGTTTCCTTTTCTTTTCTTCTTTACAAGGAAGAGACAATGGAAATACCATCTGGCTACTGAATAAACTCTTCACGATAAACCCTCTGATCTTCCAGATTCAGAACAGCCATACAAAGATAAACGTCCGAAGACAAGCCAATTGTCCTTCATATTTTTAACCCCCATAACTCCCGATATTCCCGGATGGGAAAGCGCACCTCGTTTATTATATGAAATACGGTTTGGACGTAGCTCTTTTCCCCAACCAATGAATTATTAAGGCGGCCATTAATATTGCATTCGTGCTGTTGCAATGGTAAAGGCAGGAGTTTACTACTGTGGATGATCGAAGAGAAGAATTTCTGTGTGGTATTTATGCTACCTAGAGTAGGTCGTTTCTTTTATGTAATATGTATAATATAGTCTTCATAATTGACGCCAAATTATATTTTTCTACTACTTAAAAAACTGGAGTGAATCTGTTTTCATGCAAAATATAAACGGAGATTTGACAGGTAATAATCAGTCATGTGTAGAAATTTGTAATATATTATCTTCGTGATAAAAAGGCTAATTTGATTGTGGTATTACAATAAAAATTGGAGTAGATCTGTTTATAGAATATAGCCCGAATATTGACAGTGAATCATTACATAATAAAATGCATGAAATATATAATCTTTATGATAGAAGACTTAAGTTTAGTTTGATATTACTATAAAACCTAAAGTAGATCTGCTTAGAAAAATCGAGATTTATTAAATATTCCGTGGAAACCATTATATAAATTACATCTTGATGAGAGATAAATAATATTTTAATATTTTAGTTGTAAAGCCACTCACTTTATGGACCCTAAGTGGGACATTTAAAGGAGTAAACTCCAAAAATTATATGAAATTGTTTTAAGCAACTAGGTAAGTTAAAATCAAAGTAATTAGAGCAGACGAACGTAATTAGTGCCCCAAGACAATCATCTGTTGCACTCTTTTTAAGTATTTGACATTTTTCATTCCTCCTTAAGTCACTACCCACCTGTTTATATACTTTATTCGCTTAGATCTGCTACGAAACACAAGATAGCGGTAAAAGTGTTGTCACTGAGGATATTTATGCTAATGGTAACATGGAACTTAATTAGAATTTTTCGTTTTCATAATGAACATTGAGAAAGGTGCTTGATCTTATAATTCGCTCTATGCATTATTATTATTATTATTATTATTATTATTATTATTATTATTATTATTATTATTATTAAATATAATGCCGGGCTGTATGAAGACGAAAAATTCTAAGTGTTTGGCCTGCTTGCAATAGCCTTTAATCAATATCAAACTCGTAGTAAACAACAATGAATTGCTAGTTGGTGCTACGAAAATATTCAGACTTTTACAATAATAACATATTGATTGAAATAAATGGTTTTGCATATGAAGAACTTCCAATTTCAGCGTCGCAAAAGATCCTGTATTTGTCGAAATGAAAAGGCAAAAGTCTTTATTGCAAATATCAGCTTCAAGAGCTCATCTATATAATTCTCTTTTTTGAATTAATAATATATAAAGTAAACTGTCAGCATGGAAATTTTTCATAGCATCACAAAAGCATTCAATTTCGAATAAAGCACAACTGGTATGTAATACTGTTCACTTTATAAGAGAGAGAGAAAGAGAGAGAGAGAGAGAGAGAGAGAGAGAGAGAGAGAGAGAGAGAGAATTATTCTGTCTTTTTCCTACGTCCAATCTAAATGACACATTCATAATAATAATAATAATAATAATAATAATAATAATAATAATAATAATAATAATAATAATAATAATAATAAACTACTAAAAAAGCCTTTTGTGACGAAGAACACTTTCTAATAAAAGATTTCAAATATGTTTCTTAAAAGCACAAGAAGCATTTCAAAACCAAATTCTAGATGTTGATATCAGGTCATTGTTATTATGGCGTAGATCTGAGATTTCAGAATGACAGAGAAACGTGTGGGAAATCCATTGTCGTCTGTCTGTAATCGAAAGCTTAAAAGGTACCCTTTAACATAACCAGGTCTTATCTCACTATGGACTAAGGCTTTCATGTGATGGATGGTCTTATTAATCGTGATAATGGGCGCTGCATATGTTGTTGAGCGAGGTTAGAATAAATTGTCTACAGATGTTAAATTGGGTTGATGGTATAGAGGGCTGAGTTATCGTTAGCAAAACTTAAAAAGTATATGGTTTTCGTAGCGTTTGATGGGTATTAATTTTCCATCTTGTTACACGACAGAAATTAACACTATAAATTTTCGTTAAAAGCAATTGCTTTAGTGACATCAACAAGTTTCTTGCAGGTATCTTCATACCGATGAAGTTTTTTCCGATTCTCGTTCGTCAATTTCTGGTGAAAAATACGCAGACTTCCTTCTTCCATTTATTGAATTTTGTCGCGACAGCTGTTTCGCCTTATGGCATTATCAAGCGACTAATGACTTACAATCTGGCCTTTCGGCTTATTTATTTCATCGTGTGGGAAGTATGACCTTAGGGTATGGGTACTGGTTAGTCTAGAGATTAACAGCTTAAAGGTGTTGTTTTGGATACAAAGAACATAAGGACATATGTACTGTGAAAATAAAAATGAAAGTTTAAACAGTAGTTAAATAAATATTCAAAGTATAATGCCAGGTGCTAGTGTTTCCTTAAATGTATGTTGAAAATTTAATATATTACATGACGGTTTTAAATAAAAAATTACAAAATTACATGCAGGAATAAAAATGAATATGTAAATCTAAATACCGGAATAAAAAATATTTTGTAGCATGCATAAAAGTACAAGTCAGATCATTTCTGTTTATACATAAATGTGTATAATATTAAATTTGAGTGAGTGAGCGTGTGTGTGTGTGTGTTTGTGTGTCCAAATGGTCTGCGTTGGTTAACGGCTGCAGATTCGTGTTGGGCGGGGTCTCAGCGACCTGAGCAAGGATGTTTCTTGGCTCTCGCTAGGTCCTCTCATGTCTTCTAAGGGGCGCGATGTTCTCGGTGGGTTGGGGCGCGCTGTCTGGTCCCTGTTGGCTTGCGTATTCCTTATCCTGCTGGAGGGGAGTATATGGTCCGATTCTTGTTGGACGTTCAAGGTCGGCTTCTGAATAGCGATGCTCACCGCTTCGGTTATTATGAGGCAACCATAGTTGTCTTCTCTGTGCACGACCTGGGTGCCTTCTATGAGCTCTTGTAGAGATGGCTTCCTGTCGCGAACATCTATGTAATGTTGATGGATGGCCCCTTGATTTCTATGAGCCAGCAGACGTGTCCGAAGGGTCGTTGTAGTGTGCCCGATGTAGTTTTGGCTGTGAGATTGACACATCTCCTCTGGACAAGTAAATAATATATATGTATATATATATATATATATATATAGATATATATATATATATATATATATATATATATATACTTATATATATATATATATATATATTATATATATATATATATATATACTATATATATATATATATATATATATATATATATATATATATATATATATATATATATATATACATATACATATATATATTATATATATATATATATATATATATATATATATATATATATATATATATATATATATATATATATATATATATATATATATATATATATATGTATATATATATATATATATATATACATATATATATATATATATATATATATATATATATATATATATATATATATATATATATATAGTATATATATATATATACTACTATATATATATATATATATATATATATATATATATATATATATATATATATATATATATATATATATATTTATATACTATATATATTATTTATATATATAAAGAATGGCTTCAACATAAGAATGTTTCCCTTCATCCCGGTTACAGTGTAAGTGGCGGACAGCAGATGCAATGGATTGAAAAATGGAGAAAGTATAGCTTATTATGCTTCAGAAAGGTGTATGAAATAGGAGAAATAACCTGCGTGGAAGTACGAAAGAAGTTTATCTAACGGCGCCATTGTCGTGTTCTGTTATTCCTCCTGCTCGGACCAGCTTGGCCACAGAATTGAGAACCTGCATTATATCATATAATGAGAGTAAAAAAAAAACTTATTGCAAACACATCACAAACATGCCTCTTTCATCAAATTCTGCCAAGTTCACTGTAATAGAGTGGATGGTGTGGACCTCTGGGCTATTCCCAGGAAACATATAAAGTAAGAATCACTGCATGATTCGTTGTTATATAGCTAGTGTATCATCGATGCCGGATTGACTGCTATCTGATAGGTCGAAAATAAGAAAGAATAATAAATAAAAATCTATGATAAAATAGGTGATGAAAAAGAAAAAGAGAAGCAAAGGTAATTGATGTGAAGGTCTGGGGGAAAAAGGATTAAGGAATGATCTGCGAGAATGGGGGAAAAACAGGGAAGAGAGAGATAGAGGGCAAAGAAATACTCTGAAGAGAAAGGATGAGGGCAATCAATGGGAAGGGGAGAAAAGCGATGGGATTTATATATAAACTAGGAAGGCGACTCTCTCTCTCTCTCTCTCTCTCTCTCTCTCTATGTATGTATATATATATATATATATATATATATATATATATATATATTATATATATATATATATAGAAATATATATATATATATCTATATCTATATATATATGATATATATATATATATATATATATATATATATATATATATATATATATATAATATACATATACAAGTTAAGGAAGTGCATGTCCAGAAACTCCGTAGGACTCGCAAGGTTCTTGTAAAACTGACAATAACATAAATTGATGACGTAGACGAGAACTTCGTCTGTTCCTTGTCAGTAACTTTGCATATTTTTGTGACAGGATAATATTGTTCAGAATTCGAGAATTATGTGATTTTTCTGTTCATAATGTCAATTTTATTTTCTTCAGAACCATTTTTCTTGTTACCCTAGAAATGGTAGTAAATTATGTAAAAAAAAAAAACATACACACACACAAAGACACACACACGCACGCATATATATTTCACTTAGTATGTACCAAAGTGCAAATTAGCATACTACTTATTTAGAGATATTTTGTTATTCATTTACAGAGTAAATGACGAAATCATATAAAACCTAAAACCTCAGAAATAATCTTCCAAAAGTACAAGTAGACAAAACACTGATGCTTCGAGAAGATTACTTTGAAGTTTGAAATTCATATAACTTTGTATATATTAATAAAGGAAGCATTTTATGTGATTTCGTCTTTTATACCGTAATTGAATAACAAAAAATAATTAGATAAGGAATATGCAAATTAATATTGTAATAAACCAAACTTTTTATATGATTTAATCTTTTACACTGTAAATAAATGTTAAGCAATCCAACTCATTGATAGCAAAGCCACATATATAATTCAAATATAACTAACTAAATGACAAGATTATTATCCTTCCATCATAATCATCACCGAAGCAAAAGGTTTGTTATTTGCTCCTAATTACTTTGCCGAATTAACCATAATGCTGGGAAACTATCAATTCGGATGGAGACAAAACTTGGATCTGCAGTTGACAGGACGCATCTGGAGGGAAAACAAGTCCCGTAGGATGAGATGAATCCTTCAACTAGAGCGATGAAATTAATACCAAAAAGGGGCAATGGCAGGATAATTAATAAGAGAATATGAAAATTAGAACAGCAGAAACATGTCTCACCGTTTATACAATTATGTTCAGGAGTTAAAAATTTTTTTTCTATTGGATATTGAGAAAGTAAATAATAAGTAATGGGTTTAATGCACGGACTCTTACTTTCATAAACTACTTATAATTTCGTGAAGGATAGTGTATGGATGTTCGATTTTTTCTGAAATCAATAAAATTCCTTCAAGAATATTTCCGAAAGAGAGAGCAGTATTATTACAATAGATATATTCAAAAGAATGCATAACAATTGAGTTTTCGGATCTTAAGATGAAACTTGGAAACACACAAATATATATATAAATATATATATATAATATATATATATATATATATATATTTTATATATATATATTCTTGTTTATAAATGTATCTCTATATGTATATACCTATATATACATACATACATACATACATACACATATATACATATATGCATACTATAATTTCAAAACAATTCAATGAGCAAAGTGCTCTTATCTGCCTTTGACCAAAAACTAATCTAAATGAGGTTTCCACCTGAAAGCCAAGTCATTAACAAGCCAATATCATTTCAGTCCTTTCCGAGAGCACTGCAACGAAGCGTGACAACTTTATAAACGTTGCTGTCGTGATGCATTTAGTAAAACAAAAAGAAAACAATGGTGGTGTAGGATTCAACAATAGGAAGAAGATATGAAAAAAAGAACTTTCAGTTAGAAAGGGAATTTATCAATGGTATCGTTAATTTCTAAGAATTTAGAACATTTGAGTATCCGAGAAGCTTCATGTAAGACTTGACATCTCCCGCTTTGAATATAGGACGAGACAGATGGAATATATGAATGTGTATGATGAACTACGAAAAGAGGTGAACATAGAATTGAATACAGGGAAGGACCCGACACATATACAATGACAGGGTGGTGAATTATAATTTTCTTTATCTTTAAGAAATAAGACTGGCGTTACTTCCTTGAAGATAGCAAAGACGGAAAAAATCCATAAAAATTGAACTTCAATGAATTTTCAGTGCTAACCAACCATGGTGTCATTTTTTTTTTTTTTTTTTTTTTTTTGTGAAATACGTATTTTCATACATTCCCAATTCAACTGGGTGGTATTTTTAGTGTGGGGTTCCGGGTTGCATCCTGCCTCCTTAGGAGTCCATCACTTTTCTTACTATGTGCGCCGTTTCTAGGATCACACTCTTCTGCATGAATCCTGGAGCTACTTCAGCCTCTAGTTTTTCTAGATTCCTTTTCAAGGATCTTGGGATCATGCCTAGTGCTCCTATGATTATGGGTACGATTTCCATTGGCATATCCCATATCCTTCTTATTTCTATCTTCGGATCTTGATACTTATCCATTTTTTCCCCTTTCTTTCTCTTCAACTCTGGAGTCCCATGGTATTGCGACATCAATGAGAGATACTTTCTTCTTGGCTTTGTCAATCAACGTCAAGTCTGGTCTATTTGCACGTATCACCCTATCTGTTCTGATACCATAGTCCCAGAGGATCTTTGCCTGATCGTTTTCTATCACTCCCTCAGGTTGGTGTTCCTTCCACTTATTACTGCAAGGTAGCTGATGTTTCTTGCACAGGCTCCAGTGGAGGGCTTTTGCCACTGAATCATGCCTCTTTTTGTACTGGTTCTGTGAAAGTGCCGGGCATTTGCTTGCTACGTGGTTTATGGTTTCATTTTTCGTATTGCAGTTCCTACATATGGGAGAGATGTTATTTCCGTCTATCGTTCTTTGAACATATCTGGTTCTTAGGGCCTGATCTTGTGCCGCTGTCATCATTCCTTCAGTTTCCTTCTTTAGCTCTCCCCTCTGTAGCCATTGCCATGTGTCATGGCTGGCTAGTTCTTTAGTCTGTCTCATGTATTGTCCTTGCATTGGTTTATTTGTACCAGTCCTCTGTTCTCCTGTCTCTGTATATTTCTGGGTCTTCGTCTACTTTTATTAGTCCTTCCCATGCACTCTTTAGCCACTCGTCTTCACTGGTTTTCAGATGTTGCCCCAGTGCTCTGTTCTCGATGTTGACGCAGTCCTCTATCCTTAGTAGTCCTCTCCCTCCTTCCTTTCGTGTTATGTATAGTATGTCCGTATTTGCTCTTGGGTGTAGTGCTCTGTGTATTGCCATATGTTTCCTGGTTTTCTGATCTATGCTGCAGACTTCTGCCTTCGTCCATTCCACTATTCCTGCGCTGTATCCGATTACTGGCACTGCCCATGCGTTTATGGCTTTTATCATATTTCCGGCATTAAGTTTTGACTTGAGTATCGCCTTGAGTCTCTGCATATATTCTTTCCTGATTGTGTTCTTCATCTCTTGGTGTTTTATATCCCCACCTTCCATTATTTTCAGGTATTTGTATCCTGTCTCATCTATTTGTTTGATGTTGCTCCCATCTGGTAGCTTTATCCCTTCAGTTCTCATTACTTTGCCTTTTTGTATGTTGACTAAGGCGCATTTTTCTATTCCAAACTCCATCCTGATGTCCCCAGATACAATCCTTACAGTCTGGATTAGGGTATCTATTTCCTTGATGCTTTTACCATACAGTTTGATGTCGTCCATGAACATCAGATGGTTGATTCTGTTGCCTCTTTTCTTGAGTTGGTACCTGGCATCCATCTTCTGTAATACGTTTTTCATGGGAATTATGGCTACTATGAAGAGTAGCGGGGACAGTGAGTCGCCCTGGAAAATCCCTCTCCTCATATTAACCTCTGCTAGTCTTATTCCAGAGCTTGTAAGTATTGTATTCCAGCTGCGCATTGTATTTTTGAGGAAGCTGATGGTGTTTTCCTCTGCCCCACATATATTCAGGCATTCTATTAGCCATGTGTGTGGTATCATGTCGAAGGCTTTCTTATAGTCTATCCATGCCATGCTTATGTTGGTTTTCCTTCCCCTACTGTTCTTCATTACCATTTTGTCTATCAGGAGCTGGTCTTTTGTGCCCCTACACTTCCTTCTGCAGCCTTTCTGTTGGTGGGGGATGGTGTTTGTCTCCTCTAGGGAATTGTATAGCCTTTCACTGATGATACCTGTTAGTAACTTCCACATTATTGGTAGGCAGGTGATAACCTGTAGTTACTAGCTATATTTCCCTTACTCTTGTCTTTTTGTACTAAGGTAGTTCTTCCAGTGGTCATCCATTTGGGTGCATGGTGATTTGAGATACAATGCTGGAGTTGTTCTGCTATTCGTGGGTGTAGGGCCTTGAAGTTTTTGAGCCAGTATCCATGGACTTCATCGGGACCTGGGGCTTTCCAGTTTGGCATTTTCTTTAGTTGGTGTCTGACTGTGTCTGTCGTGATCTCTGTGAATCTTTGTTTTATTCTCCCTGTTTCTTCTTCCTTGACTTCCTGGAGCCATGTTTGTTGTGTGATACCGGATTGCTCCATAAGTTTTCCCAGTCTCTTACTCAGTTCAGCTTCAAGAATTTCTTGGTGGTTGTCTTCCCCTCTTAGTTGGGTGTATAGTCTTTTGGTTCCGAATAGTTTGTTCTGTTGGTATCCCTTATTCCTGTTCATGTACCGTTGGATCTTATGTGCTTTGGCCTTAAGCCTCTGTCTTACATCTTTTATTGTGTTGTTTAGTCCCCTCTCTTGTACTTTGTATTTCTCGTTGAGTTCCTCCCTTGTTTTCTTGCTTCTTAGCCTTTTTTCTGCCATCTCTTTCAGGTTACTCAAGTCAGATCTCATCACCATGATTTGCTTTTCCAGGCGCCTTTTCCAAGGAGGTTGCTGTTTTGGTTTCTGTTGGGTTGGTAATGCTGGTTGTGTTGGTGTTTGAATCCCCATCAGTTCTGCTACTAATCTTGCTCCTGCATATGGCAAGTTATTTGTTTGTGATACTGGTGGTGTGTATTATGCCCATTATTTCATTGACCTCACTTGTTTTCTCCCTTAATTCTTGGTGTTGTAAGGTTTCGTGGAGGGGATCTTTGTTCTCTCTCTATCTGGCTCCATCCAATGTCTAATCTTTTCTACCCATTCCATCCTCTCTATTACTTTGCCGGTGTTTCTTCGTGAGTAGTTGTTTGATACCTCATCATCCCTGTCGTCTTCTGTGGCATCGTCTCTCAGTTTGTCTTCGTGTAATTTGTTGTCTTGTGACATTTCTCTTTCCAGTTCTTCTCTTTCTGTTGGGGAGAGCCAGTTCTTTTTCTTTATGTTCCTTACTTGGTCTGCCAGCCTCTGCTCTGTTTGGGGGGTGTTATTCCTCTCATTCCAGATGTTGACCAACCTTCTTCTATATCCTCTCTCCGTTGGGTTTCTTCTGATGTAGCATCTCCAAATTTCCCTATTTTCTTCTCTTGTCCATTTCTTCCTTTGGTTTGTTTCTGTAGCTCCAATCGCAGGCTGTTGGTTACTGTCGTTGTGGTGGTCAGTTGCTGGATGACGACCTCCAAGTACCTGACCGTCTTCCCCTTCAATTGGGTTGAATACCTGGCTGCCGGACGAAGCTCCTCTGTTGCCAGAGGTTCCATTTACGTTGTTGTCGTTTATTCCTTCATTTCTTAACACCATTGCTGAGTTTTGCTATTTAACCCATAGCTGGACCCTACCCCATCAGGGATAGGTACTCATTTACAGCTGAGTAGACTGAGGACATTATGGTAAAGATCCTTTCTCAAGGAATCAACGCCGAGGAGAGCGGTCACCCATCCAACGACTGACCAGCCCCACTGTTGCTTAACCAGTCCATTGACGACCTAACCCACTCTGCCACGGCGCCACACATATTAATTATTATTATTATTATTTTTATTTTATTTTTTTTAATAATTAACCTTACACTAAAACGTTGCGATTAAATATTTATGGGCGTTTAAACATATGAAAGTATAATCCCAGTCTAGGAGAGAGAAAGAGAGACTCAAGAGCAAGACCTCATTAGCAGGGAGGCCGTGGAAGATGTGGTAATAGAATAATGTGCCCATGAGGTGCACAATTTCAGAATAATAGAATATGAAGCAGGAATGGTTGCATGCACTTAGGCTCTTGTGCTTTAAAAACACAAGATTTGTAGGAATTCAGTTCGTAATGGACCGGGGATTTCATTCACGGAAGCAGTTTTGAGTTTAATGGAGGCAGAATGAAGGGAAATTATGCGTCCAAAAATGAGAGTAATATCTTGTTGTCATTGACCAGAGAGAATTGTGTTTAATGGAGAGAGCAAATAGAGAAATTAAGCAGCCGAAAATAAGTATTATTTTTTTTATTGTAAGAAAAACTATAAATATAAATTGGTTGTGTACATGTACAAAGACGGCAAACAATTTAATTACTTATAGCCAGAGAAAAAAAAAGTGAATGAACAAATAACTGAAATGATAGGAACTAGCCCATGTATTCAATATAGAGACTATAAAA
>NC_061109.1:68817861-68820361 GCF_015104395.2 Macrobrachium nipponense
TTTGCCTTTATAAACATAATACATTTCAGAATTGTTCGTTTTAATGGGAAAAGCTGTTCCCGTGCTCTATCCTAGAGCATTCACTAAAATACTTTTACCTTCAGTTATAAGCTTTAAAATTACCCTTATTGTATGCACTCCGGCTTTACAATATCATTGAGATATTGAGATATAAAGTTTTAGCAAACTTTTAGTTGTTATGAGTTGTGAGAGATTAAATTCCAACAAGAAAACATGGTGCAGTGAGTCTCACCTTCAAGGTAAAAGGCGAAGCATTTGAAAAGTAAAGGATAAAAAGATAATGGGAGTTATGAGGGAAAGTTCACTTCCATATCAGTGCAACAGCATGATGGAAAGAGGAGACCTCTGATGGTTCCATTTAGAAATGAAAAAAGAAGGAAGAAAAATTCGGCATCCAGTGACATAAGAAAATGTCCACAAAGGATGAACTTGATACTCGTGTCTGTGTGTGTGTGTGTGTGCGTGTGTGTATAACAAGACAGCAGATCCGCCCCCCCCCCCCCCCCCCTCTCTCTCTCTCTCTCTGTCTCTCTCTCTCTCTCTCTCTCTCTCTCTCTCTCTCTCTCACTGGCATAATCATTAAATCAAGAGGAAAATGTTTATTCCTTACGACACATGCATAGGCTTTATATGCGTATATGTGTGAGTGTTTGTGTGTACCGCAGGAAGTACAAGGGTTCCTCTCCCAACGCTTCTGCAATGTCCAAAGCGAAACTTGCTATAAGAATATAGCTTTTAGAAGACCAAGCTGGGTTCTCCTCAAAGGAAGAGAGGAAACCCTCTCTTCCGGCCCTTGGCTCGAGGGGCTATTTCTGAATGCATACTCAAATGGAGTCGTTGCTCTTTATCTTGAGGCTGTTGAAGGTACTATTCATTCGTTTTGAAATGAGGAGAGTCGAGTACGATACTCACTTAGGTATTATGGCGTGGAGACAGCAAATTCGACTTTTTAACTTACAAGGAAAAATGAACAAATTTCAGCTTGTAAAACCAAATAACATAACTTAAACCTTATTGACATATATGTTTATATAATATTTAATAGCGCTTTGTCATTCATCTCTTAGTTTTTAGCTTTCATGACTTTTATATACAGGTGAAGTTGAGTGCTAATTCTGTCTGATTCTTTATAAATTAGAGCATGGACTGAGAGCATGACTGTTTCTCTTCAGTACTAATCGTAAAGAAAGAGAGAGAGAGAGAGAGAGAGAGAGAGAGAGGCGAGAGAGAGAGAGAGAGAGAGAGAGAGAAAACCACCTCGGCCTCAAAACACGGACGCAAAATAATATCCGCACCAGGATTCGGTCATGTAACGGAAAAAGTGACAAAATGTTTTCGGAGCAGTTTCGAATTCCGAGTCGTTTTATGACTTTCGCACTTCTGGAATAAATTTCTAAAAAAAAATCCACATTCATGAAGGCATATTCAGATACAATGTAACAGTATTTTTCAACTGTGTTAAAGTTTATTTTATAGGGTCCGCGTCGATTTCAATTCGACGCTATGCGTCCATTTCAGGCAAGTGTTCTCTCTCTCTCTCTCTCTCTCTCTCTCTCTCTCTCTCTCTCTCTCTCTCTCTCTTTGCTTACACCCGTGTATATCTTCCATATTTACTCTTTCACGTAAATAAAATGCGTATCTATAATCTGAATTTATATTTAATCGTTTTATGAAATTGAGGCTTTCAAGAGAAGCGCTGGGCCACTTTCGGCCATTCGGTGCTTTAGACAGTTGGAGCGGTTGGATAGCGAAATAAAGAGACCCGAATGAAAAGGAGAAGATGTACAAGGTTCTCAAAGGTGGAACTTTGAAGATAAAACCAGACTTGCACCTATAAATAATATTTAGAGAAGTTTGGACAGGAATATTAAAGAAAGGCAGCTGAAATGAAGATAAAGTAAATGGCTAAAAGGTGAGTGCACGGACACTACTAAAACCCTTTAGTAATGCCTACAGTACACCACGTAAGGTGCACTGACGGATACGATTGTAGAAGATAGATTAGAATTTTTATTATGAACTTTATAAGTAACCAAATTTTGTTGTTGAATTCATGCCGAGGAGGAGTTTTCGAAAACGTTTTATTCTTGTCTTCGCTTTCTTTCACTCTGCTTTCGACATCAGCATGAGATAATTGAAATTAAAAAAGAATATACTTCTTACTAAAAGAAAAATAAAGAACTTTCTCCTTACTCAGTATCGTCAGGAAACACTTTTTGACATTAAGTGATCCCATGAACTGAGAAACAATGAAAAACTAATGACAGAACTGTTACTAAAAAAGGCATTTACAAATAGGTCAACTGACAAACTTCAACAGCATGAACAAATGTAAAGCAATGTCTCTTTTTTTCTCAGTTCTTACGTCAGAGAGCAACAGTCTTTGTTGAGTGAGAGAAATGGCGCGTAAACATGAACTATTTTTTTTCTGACGACTTTGCCAGTGTTATTTCGAATTTCTCTTCTTTACTGTTTTCCA
>NC_061109.1:68827861-68832861 GCF_015104395.2 Macrobrachium nipponense
GTCCCTTCTATATTTGACTGCTTGGTGGGCATAATTTGTAAATATGTCTTTTGTCAGTTTAACTTTTTTGTGGGTGGTGAATATCTTTTATTTGATTCTACTGGCAAAGGCAACTACAGTGAAAGATATAATAACTTTCAATGCAAACGAACAACACGGAATTACGTATCCCGGATTTAAGAAAATTAAAGAAATTCTAAATGCCTAGTTATTATTAATATTTTTTTCTGGAGTTCTGTCAGTCATTTTTGCCGTTATAAACATATTTTCAGTACACCCAAAAACATACCAGAATAATACTTGTTGAATATACTGTATCTCGTGACCAGGTAAAAGAGAGAGAGAGAGAGAGAGAGAGAGAGAGAGAGAGAGAGAGAGAGAGACCCTTAATATATAATTATACATTTCAATTTCTCAGTTTTGCCTGCTAAGGAAAGCCTCTAAGTTTTCCTGTTATTTTTCTGTATACAGGAAGTTTACCTCTAAAGTTAGGCTAGACGATTTATCATTTTTGGTGACTGGACAAAAAATAATCATTTCCCATTATATAACACGAGAAGAATAGAAAGAAAATCATGTTGTTAATCACCAAATTGACGAATAATAGAAACATGTTTTTCCTATGTATTTTCTTCCAAACTCTTGTTTTTCATAATCTTGTTTTCCTAAGTTCTGTTTCCATAGTCTTGTTTTCCCTAGATCTTTTATTTCGTAAACCTTTTTGTTTCTAAATCATGTTTATCATAACTCGTGTTTTCCCTAAACCTTGTTCTACCTAAATAATGTTTTTCCTAATTTTTTTTTCCAATATTCAAACTTAAAACCAGGAGCATACGCAATGAGCTATCTAGGGCATCATGTGTATTTGAATGTCCCCAAAATCAACAACAGAAAATGTTTTGCTTCTCATTTCGTGCTCTGGAATAATATATGAGTGGCAGTTTAGTTTTCCGAGTTTTTTTTTTTCCGATGAGTCCTAAATGAGATGTTCGTGTTACAGGCACCGTTTTTTATGTGACTATCTGTTTTCACCAGTACTGAGTAACACTACCCTTTACTTCATTTCACAAAGCTATTTGATAAAGATAGGGAACAAAGCACAATTGTTCAATTGTCCTGGAGTAATTACTGAAAGGTTCTGAATAAAGTGGGTGATGAGAGAGAGAGAGAGAGAGAGAGAGAGAGAGAGAGAGAGAGAGAGAGAGAGGGGGGGGGGGGGAATGACATTAACACAGAGAAAAAGTTTTACTTTGTAGAGTTATGCAAGGAAACAGCACGATTCTTTAACTGTTCCGATTTAATTAATGGAAGGTTCTTGATTAAAGTGGAGGATGAGAAACAGGCAGACAAACAGGTGAAAAATAATAATAATAATAATAATAATAATAATATAATAATAATAATAATAAAGAGGATGTTACATGGGATTTCCCCTCTTAGACGACAAATCAGTCTCCAAATATTTGCTAAAGGTGATCGAGGGGAAAACTGGGAGAGTTTAATGTGAATTAGAAAGCGTAATGAATGTCGGAAGCAGTGGCTTGTCGGGTGTTACAAGCGTTCCCAAGAGGAGGATACTCTGAAATAGTATCTGTAGAAAAATTACACTGGAGACCTTTCAAATATTTCAGATGTTTTAAATCTTTCTGAATATTCAAAAAAGGCCATTCAACAAATGAACAGTATTTATTTAATACTAATGATAAGGAAAACAAAAGTGGGGCACTGAGTTATTAACGGAATTATTACAATAACATTTGTAAAAAGAGAAGAAATTAGAGAGTGTTTATGACCAAATTATTCTCTTAATATGAGTTTATTTTTGAAAAAAAGCTGCTTTACCTTTATCATCCATTAATGCTTTAACATAATCGTTGTAATTTTTATTATTTTTATTATATAATTATCATTCGATTTAGAAGCACAAATATTTGTACATTTACTGATCAATTCCCAACATTGAAATACACGCCAATATAAGTCAAAGCCCGAGTGTTATAGTTTGACCAAAAAGGTTCCACAGTACAAACAATAAACACTGAAGGGTGCTTCTATTTATAGCCTCAATAAAGCTTTCTTCCCTCACTGCGTTTCCTTTGGCTGGTAATCCATTACAAGAAAGAGAATATTGAGCCTGACCGACACCGGTGTTATTAATTACTAATTATTATCTCTCTCTCTCTCTCTCTCTCTCTCTCTCTCTCTCTCTCTCTCTCTCTGCCAGTGACTGTCTTCCTGCTTGTGTTATTTTGTGTATTTAGTTTTACACACACACACACACACGCAAGCACACATATACTCACGCGCGTGCGCGCGTGTGTGTGTGTGGTTTGTTTGTGTCTGTACTCTAGTAAGTTAACGGATTTCAAAAGTATGTCATATTACTATTGGAAAATAAACAAGGGGATTCAGAGCCATTTGCTGGTATCACGAAAGATACATTTTCAAATCCCCTAATAAACTAAATGAAATATATTTGTTACTAATATAATTCTGCAGTCAGTCTTTTCTTCTACTGATTCATTCATTACTTCCAAATTTTAGCTTTATTTACGGTAGCTTTATCGATGATCAGCATCACCCATGAATCGCATTTTGTGATGTAGAGCGAAATGTTAACATTCAAGTTTGCAAATCGTGTTTTGGCATCCTTACATTCAAAACTTCCTGGCTTTTCGATCAGTCCCTTACCTTATTCTCTCTCTCTCTCTCTCTCTCTCTCTCTCTCTCTCTCTCTCATGTTTATCTGAATTATAATGCTACAGCGCTCAGCACTAGCTAGTGTTTAATGCGGAGGAAATACTTACATTTACATTCGGAAAGAGCCTTTGGGCGATAATAATATTCCCCCAATATTTGCCAAATATGTCAGATTGCTCTGGGAAATAATATTATCATCCAAGATTTAATAAACTGTTTATAAAAAAGTTTTTTTTAATTTGATTCCGATACCATATGATATGCAAGCTTAAGTGTATAGCTTTTGTTTTCGTTTTAGTAATTAATAAAGTCTTTTCTATTGAGATAAATTTTTTATTCGATGCATTTATTTGCTTTTTGTGGTGATTTCAGAGTAAAAGCAGAAGACATTTGTGAGTAATACATAATTTCATGTACTATATTGTAGTTTATTTATATATATATCTATATCTATATATATATATATATATATAATGCTATATATATAGTATATATATGATATATAATATATATATATATATATATATATATATATATAATATAGATATATATATATAAAATAATAAAACTACAATATAGTACATGAAATTATGTATTATCACAAATGTCTGCTTTTACTCTGAAATCACCACAAAAAGCAAATAAATGCATCGAATAAAAAATTTATCTCAATAGAAAAGACTTATTAATTACTATATAGAAAACAATATAGTACATGAAATTATGTTTTACACAGACACACACACACACACACACACACACACACACACACACACACACATATATATATATATATATATATATATATATATATATATATATATATATATATATATATATATATATATATATATATATACGTATCTTATATATTTTAAATGTGCTTCCTTGTACTCGAAGTTTAGTTGTCTGTGATGTGATACGAAAAAGGCGCACTAGATTTTGTGAAAGTCAAAACTGGCATCACAATCAAATTCTTACTAATTAGTGAATAGGGAATTTATATCTGAAGAGTGAAACACAATTGAATATTTAATAAAACTGAAATTAAGATAAATTCATTGAAAATATCTTCGGTTTCAATAAATGATCTCTTCTTCCTGTATTTCCTATGACCTTCTGTTTCTTGTTTTTAATGATTACCATATTCTATGGAAGCTTGACTTTCAAATGAATGGGCTATGTGGGTTTGTTCTATATGATTAGGGTTCATCTTCTGAATAATAATAATAATATGATAAAAGCCATAAACACATGGGCAGTGCCAGTAATCAGATACAGCACAGGAATAGTGGAATGAACGAAGGCAGAACTCCGCAGCATAGATCAGAAAACCAGGAAACATATGACAATACACAAAGCACTACACCCAAGAGCAAATACGGACAGACTATACATAACACGAAAGGAAGGAGGGAGAGGACTACTAAGTATAGAGGACTGCGTCAACATTGAGAACAGAGCACTGGGGCAATATCTGAAAACCAGTGAAGACGAGTGGCTAAAGAGTGCATGGGAAGAAGGACTAATAAAAGTAGACGAAGACCCAGAAATATACAGAGACAGGAGAATGACAGACAGAACAGAGGACTGGCACAACAAACCAATGCATGGACAATACATGAGACAGACTAAAGAACTAGCCAGCGATGACACATGGCAATGGCTACAGAGGGGAGAGCTAAAGAAGGAAACTGAAGGAATGATAACAGCGGCACAAGATCAGGCCCTAAGAACCAGATATGTACAAAGAACGATAGACGGAAATAACATCTCTCCCATATGTAGGAAGTGCAATATGAAAAATGAAACCATAAACCACATAGCAAGTGAATGCTCGGCACTTGCACAGAACCAGTACAAAAAGAGGCATGATTCAGTGGCAAAAGCCCTCCACTGGAGCCTGTGCAAGAAACATCAGCTGCCTTGCAGTAATAAGTGGTACGAGCACCAACCTGAGGGAGTGATAGAAAACGATCAGGCAAAGATCCTCTGGGACTATGGTATCAGAACGGATAGGGTGATACGTGCAAACAGACCAGACGTGACGTTGATTGACAAAGTCAAGACGAACGTATCACTCATTGATGTCGCAATACCATGGGACACCAGAGTTGAAGAGAAAGAGAGGGAAAAAATGGATAAGTATCAAGATCTGAAAATAGAAATAAGAAGGATATGGGATATGCCAGTGGAAATCGTACCCATAATCATAGGAGCACTAGGCACGATCCCAAGATCCCTGAAAAGGAATCTAGAAAAACTAGAGGCTGAAGTAGGTCCAGGACTCATGCAGAAGA
>NC_061109.1:68845361-68855361 GCF_015104395.2 Macrobrachium nipponense
TCGCGACAAACTTCTTGAAGCTCTCATCTTCTGATCTTTTGTATCATGTCTCCTCCGCTTGCCCTTTGAAGTTCTTATAAAGTCCTTATCAGATATGTAGGGTTTACTGAAAACACTAATATTAGGAAATGGTCGCTATAGCTTTAGAGGGCTTCAGAATAAGGGCGTATTGCAAAAAATAGATCCTCTGAAAAATGCTTTCTATTTTACCATTTTCTTTACTTTTCTCCATTAGTCTACAGTGGTACCTTGACCTACGAGTTTAATTCGTTCCGTGGCCGAACTCGTAGCTCAATTTGCTCCCACATCTAATCAATTTTCCCCGTTGAAAATATCTATAATGCCCTTAATCTGTTCCAACCCTCAAAATGTCACCATATTTTTATGTTTCATGTTATTATATAAGGAAAATACATTTCTAAATAACAAATATTGTATAAAAACATAGTAAACGTATTTAAAGATATAATGTTTCATACACTGTATAGATAGTGTTCAAGTTACGATAATTCGTCTTATGATAATCTGATTTTACGAGTGACCAAATTACAATATCCTAACTTTATCCTATCTTCTGTTAAATAAGTTCAAAAAACAGCAAAAGAGAATGATGAAAGTATTGTTTTAACGTTATACTCGTTGCGTAGATGTGTACAGCCATGAACAACCGAACGAGAAACAGCTTTTTTTGCAAATTACAGCCGAATTGGATAACAACATCTGTTTGGCTTGCATTTCAACCATCGTACGATAGTAATGTTATAAATGACGTTTTATGTATAATAGGACTGAGATATTTTTATGTAATAATTTTATTCGCTATAGGTAAATCAGAGATCAACAAAGAAATATACGTTAAATTTTAATCATGTTGTAGCTGAAGCTGAGAAAACTGTTCAAGCTGCCAATGACTTTTATCGTGCATCGGCAACAAGGATACAATTCCCGTAAACTTATGCCATCAAACGCAACCGTAGGTGAAAATGAGAGAAAAATCTTTTAATCAAAACTACTGGGCTTGAAAAAACACATTTTACTGTTGTTCATAATCACAACGAGTCGTATCGAAGTCATATTTCGACTTAAAAACACGTCATATAACGAAAAATTCCCTTGTCTCATATAAGTCACGTATCTAGATATTCGTTTATGCTAACTAAAAGCAAGAAAATTCGCTCAGAATTGAGTTGAATATGGCGAAACAAACTTGTACAGAGATTAAGATTTAATGTTTAGCCAGTTGGAAAAGCTTCGTCGAGAGGAAAACATAAATATTGTCCAAAATACATCGAAATAAACAGGCATCGGTCTAGGGCAGATATATACGTCTAGAATGGTCTGGCTCACGATGTCTGATTTATTGCGTACAGGTGTATAAGAACAATTATAATAATAAATTGATAAATAGCCCCAGTTAAATAAATAATCAGGGCCACGCAAAAATATTTGGCTTCCCCCAGTATCCAACAAAAATTGTCGTTAGGCAGCAACTGGGGGCTTAGATATCGTTTATTTGCTTATCTATTTATTTATTTATTACCATTTTTGTTAGCATTATTGCCATCTTAGAACAGAATTTTACTCTCAAGTCAGATCTTAGTTTCGAAGAAAAAAATTGTCCACCACACTAGGTAAGACAGACGAGTTTCTGGCTTATTTTCGAAGAATAAGACTTACTTGACACAGGGTACACGTAAAAGATTGCTTGTGATTTTATAATTAGAATAATACTTGACACAGGGTACACTAAATAGATTGTTTGTAGTTTTAATGAAAATTATACTTACCTGGCACAGGGTATGCCAATTAGATTGCTTCTAGTTGTAATTAGAATGATCCTTACCTGGCACAGGAACGCCAAATAGATTGTTTGTAGTTGTAACTAGAATAATGCTTACTTGGCACAGGGTACGCCAAATAGATTGTTTGTAGTTGTAATTGGAATAACACTTACCTAGCACAGGGGATGCCAAATAAATTGTTTGTGGTTGTAATTAGAATAAAACTTACCTGGCATACGGTAAACCAAATAGATTGTTTGTAGTTGTAATTAGACTAATGCTTACCTGGCACAGGGTACTCCTAATAGATTGCCTCTAGTTGTAAATAGAATAATACTTACCTGGCAAAGGGTATTCCAAATAGATTGTCTTATTTGCAATTAGAATACTTAAGGGGTATTCCAAATAAATTGCTTGTAGTTATAATTAGTAGCATACTTCCCTGGCACAGGGTACACCAAACAGATTGTTTGTGTTTGTAATTATAGTAATACTTAACTGCCACAGGGTACACCAAATACATTCCTTATAATTGCAATTAGAAGCCTACTACCCTGGCACAGGGTACACCAAATAGATTGCTTCTAGTTGTAATTAGAAGCATACTTACCATGCACAGGGTACACCAAATACATTGCTTCTAGTTGTAATTAGAAGCATACTTACTTGGTACAGGGTACACCAAATATACTGCTTCTAGTTGAAATTAGAAGCATACTTACCTGGCACAGGGTACACCAAATGAATTGCTTCTAATTGCAATTAGAAGCATACTTACCTGGTATAGGGTACACCAGATAGATTGCTTCTAGTTGTAAGTAGAAGCATACTTACCTGGCACAGGGTACGCCAAATAAATTGCTTCTAGTTGTAATTAGAAGCATACTTACCTGGCACAGGGTACGCCAAATACATTGCCCTTTTGTAATTAGAAGCATACTTACCTGACACAGGGTACACAAAATACATTGCTTCTAGTTGTAATTAGAAGCATACTTACCTGGCACAGGGTACGCCAAATAGATTGCCTTTAATTATAATTAGAAACACTTATCTGGCACAGGGTACACCAAATACATTGCTTCTAGTTGTAATTAGAAGCATACTCACCTGGCACTGGGTATGCCAAATAGATTGCCTTTAGTTATAATTAGAAACATACTTATCTGGCACAGGGTGCACAAAATACATTGCTACTAGTTGTAATTAGAAGCATACTTACCTGGCACAGGGAACGCTAAATAGATTGCCTTTAGTTGTAATGAGAGGCATACTTATCTGGCCCAGGGTACACGATATACACTGCTTATAGTTGTAATTAGAAGCATACTTACCTGACACAGGGTACACCAAACAGATTGCCTTTAGTTGTAATTAGAAGCATACTTACCTGGCACAGGGTACACAAAATACATTGCTTCTAGTTGTAACTAGAAGCATACTTACTTGGCACAGGGTACACCAAATATATTACCTTTAGTTGGAATTAGAAGCATACTTACCTGGCACAGGATACGCCAAATAGATTGCCTTTAGTTGTAATTAGAAGCATACTTATCTGTCCAAAGTTACACCAAATACATTGCTTCTAGTTGTAATTAGACGTATACTTACCTGGTACAGGGTACACGAAATGGATTGCTTCTAATTGTAAAAATGAAGCATACTTACCTGGCACAGGGTACGCCAAATAGTTTGCCTTTAGTTGTAATTAGAAGCATACTTACCTGGCACAGGGTACACCAAATACGTTGCATCTAGTTGAAATTAGAAGCATACTTACCTGACACAGGGTACACCAAATACGTTGCTTCCAGTTGTAATTAGAAGCATACTTACCTGGAACAGGGTACACCAAATAAATTGCTTCTAGTTGTAATTGGAATGATACTTACCTGGCTCGGGGTACACCAAATAGATTGCTTCTAGTTGCAATTGGAATGATACTTACCTGGCAAAGGGTACACCAAAAAGATTGCTTTCATTTCCTTTCCTTCTTCCAGTATTATGTATTTGGTTCCTAGTTCATCAACCTTTCTGCTATATCCTTTATCGGCTGATATACTAAGCACTGAAGACTCCTTCCTCAATCCAGGATTCCATCTGCTCACATCTGGTCCTCGGGTCTCCAGCTTGCTTCTGTTTGGAAAGCTTTTAGTGCTTCTGAATCTTCATCCTTCACTGTTATTGCCTAATGACTGGTTTGTTTTTTGGCCTGTATGTGATGTTTAGGCCGATGTTGGCGTTCTTCATGGTGTCTTGTTGATGAGATTATCTTCTGCGACTTCAATTTCTCTGCGCATTTCCCTCCAATTGTGTCTGGAGCTTCCGTATTTGTTTGGCTTTCCCTAAACTATTCCCTTTATATCTATTAGTTTTTCCTTTCTTCTTGTTGTCTACTTCTCCAACTATTCCTCCTTCTTTGCAGCTGTCTCTTTTTTCCTAAGACTCAACTTGAGATCCTCCCTCGTCTTCCATAATCCAGTATTCCATCTGTTCACATCTTGGTACTCGGGTCTCCAGCTTGTTTCTCTCTGGAAAGCTTTTAGGGCTGTCGCATCGTCGTCCTCCGCTGTTATTCTTTTCTCTGAGCTTCATTTTACCTTAGATTTCAAATCAGACACATGGGAGCTCCGAGGACTTCAAAGATTGCTTCTAAGGATCTCGAAGCTTGCATCTAGAGTCTTTGGATCCAGTGAACCTTATAGCGTTGGGTGTACAATTAATTTTTCAATCCGTCTTTGTATCTTGAGTCTTCGCATCGGCATGTGAATTTCATTTCATTATTCCTTTCTTGGTCGAACTTCACCGGCCTCAAGGATTCTAAAACGACTTCGTGGTAACCCCCCCCCCCCCCCCCAAATCACTTGAGCTGAATTCTAATTATATTTCTCCTAGTCAGTTCTGCTGCTCACTGAATACTTCCCACCCTTCAAGGAAGAGATTCCAGTAGATCTGAAGCAGCATGTCAGTGGGTGGGTGACCGATGCTATGGCGGAGTGTGGAATCTGAGACTCCAGACTTCAGAGAACGAATGGGACTTGAGGAAATGGGTAGGAGCGTTCTGGCACATTTGACTTAGCATCTTTTAATTCTGGATAGTAGCCATTTCTTGAGAAGTCTTAAACTTATGCTGCTGGTGTGTCATATTGCCTATGACTGGTTTGTTTTTTTGGCCTGCAGGTCATGGTTAGGCCGATGGTCGCGTTCTTCATGGTGTCTTCTGGATAAGATTATCTTCGGGGCCTCTATTTCTTTGCGCATTTCTATCGAAATGCGTCCGCAGCTTCTGTAACTCTGTGGCTTTCCCTCAGCTATTAGGTCTTCCTTTCTTTCTTGTTGTCAACTTCTCCACCTATTCCTCCTTCGTGACAGCTGTCTATTTTTTCCTAAGTCTCAGTTTGAGATCATCCTCGTATTTCGTATCTTTGTTTTCTGGATCTCTTTGTCTTGATGTCCAGTTATGCCAGCTCACTCCTCCGTGGATATTAGCGCCCAAATAGCTGGAAGTGCCCCCACCCCTAGCGCCTGCCTATAATATATAGCCTTAGCTTTCATAATTCATTAAATCCCCTGAGGTCTCGTTCATCGATTGCAGGAAGGCGTAGTAAAATAGGCATGATCAGTGAGGATAATGAAAGTACGTGTGTTTTTATGCCTTTCCTTTCGAAATTCTTCCGTTCGAAGTTTTGGATTTTCAACATACCGTGTAAGTTTCCACCTGTTTCTTATATGTTCGAGAAAAAAAAAGGAAATTTATCCTCTGTCTCCAGTGTATCAACTTCCTTGACATAACTTCAAGTTAGGCGTTCTCTTTGTAATGTTACGATGACGTGTGCAACAACAGAAAATTTTCTTCTGGGGTTAACCTTGCGTTTATATTTATTTCTTATTTATTTCTTTTTGTTTACTTATATCTCATTAGATACATACTCACTGTGTGAGTGTGGTATTATAGGTCTTTCACTGAACGATTTGGTACGCTTGATGTAACTTCAAATGTTGTTATACTCTCTCTCTCTCTCTCTCTCTCTCTCTCTCTCTCTCCTCTCTCGTTAAGTAAAGCTAGGTATGAACTGAGAGTGACTATCGCTTTGTCAGCTGGCGACCGCACCGTTGCGAAGGAAAATTTACCCTGCAATTTAGACAAACCAGTTGTCGGTGCTGTGATTTTGCAGATGTTCTTGCTCTAGATTGCAATGTAGATGTACTGAGCTTTTTAATCTTTTCTTGTAAAGAAAATCAGGTGGTCGAGTTTGACACCTGTTCGGTAAAGTATGCTTGCTTGGAAAGAGAGAGAGAGAGAGAGAGAGAGAGAGAGAGAGAGAGAGAGAGAGAGAGAGAGAGAGAGAGAGAGAGAGAACATTATGTCGCCAGCAATGATATGCTAGGAAGTTTGACGTCTGTTTGACAACTGTTCAATAAACAAAGCTTGCTTGGCGAGAGACAGAGACAGAGACAGAGACAGAGACAGAGACAGAGAACATTATATCGCCAGCAATGATATGTTAGGAAGTTTGACATATGTTAAGTAAACGGTGCTTGTTTGTCAACGTTATTATTACCAGACACTTGTAGAGAGAGAGAGAGAGAGAGAGAGAGAGAGAGAGAGAGAGAGAGAGAGAATAGCATCAATATATCGCCAGCAATGATAAGCTAGGAGAAAATATGCTTCGTTGTCATGAAATGAGACTAATTTTCTTTGACTCAGAAGCAGAATTTAGTCTCTTATTTTATGTTACATTTTTCTCCACGATTTTATTCGTTTATTATTTTTTAGGTTTATTATTTGGGCAAATACACCAGCTCTCTATTGATTTTTTACGTCAAGTGGTACAAGATAATAAATTTAGAAGATTGGGGTTTTTATTGTAAAATTGTTTAGTAGTTTGAGGTTGGTGATAAGGAGTCGTGGCGGTATTGTTTTTGAATGCGTCTCGGGAGAAAAGGGTGAATCTGACACTTGTTAATGTGTACCGGTTTATGTAATAAAAATATGTGGATGGTCATAATTGGTTTTTATTACCCTCATTCTTTATTGTTCAACCTTCCATAGAGTTTCATTATTTTAGGTTATGGAGTAGAAATCTTTTTGCATTCATACTATCACGTGATATGACATGTTGCGAACCTGGGAGTGAGTCATATTCATATCTTTTTCATATACTCACTCACGTGGGTTAGGTTAGGTTAAGGGACTTAGAATTTGGTCCTCATATTAATATTTTTCATATACTCATGTGAGTTAGGTTAGGTTAGGTTAAGGGACTTGGAATTTTTTCCCTCATATTCATATTTGTGTGAAATGGTTTTTTTTTTTTATTATTATCTTGAGCAAATAGGTTGGGTTGGGTTAGGCTAGGTTAAGGGACTTGGAATTTTTTCCCTCGGTGGGTTAGGTTAGGTTAGGTTAGGTTGGGTTAGGTTAGGTTAAGGACTTAGAATTTTTTAACTCAGTAGGTTAGGTTAGGTTAGGTCAGGTTGGGTTGGGTTAGGTTAGGTTAGGTTAGGTGAAGGGACTTAGAATTTTTATACTCTGGGGGTTAGGCAAAGTTAGATTAGGTTGGGTTAGGTTAGGTACTTAGATTTTTTCTCACATATTTATATTTATGTCAAGTGGTGGTTTTTTCATCTGTAGAGGATATCTCGAGCCAAAATGGGGTTGGGTGTTTTCAAGGGGTGGGTTAGGTTAGGTTAGGTTAAGGGACTTAAAATTGTTTCACTCATATTCATATATATGTGAAATGGTGGTTTTTTCATCTGCAGAGTATATCTTGAACCAAGATGGGGTTGGGTATTTTCAAGGGGTCGTAAAATGGTGGTTTTTTCATTCGTAGAGTATTGAGTCTAGGGTTGGGTATTTTCAAGGGGTCGAGCGAAACCATGGTTCTCCTATCCAAAGAGTTCTTCATGAGCCATTTTGGGGTTCTTTTCTGAACTAGAACAAAATGATTGGTGGTTTTCCCGTGGAGTCGTTAATGGCCAACGTACATGAGGTTAAGATAAAGGCAAGCTTATGGGGTTTATCTCCTGTGAGCCGACTTGGGGGACAGGTGTTGAGGTTGAGCCGAAATGGGGTCTTTTTTTCCCTACTTATGAGTAATACGAAGACAGTATTAACCCAAGTTTTCTGACCTATATTTTTCTGTAGTCATCGCTATGTTACTTTTTGAACGTAATTAACTTAAAAGTTCCTTAAAACGACAGTCAAAAATTCTCAGTGTAATATAAAGATAGAAGACAGTGAGAAACTTCGAGGCATAAAAATCTTATATTTAATTAAATTTGATGTCATTTTCAAGGATATATCATGTTACAGAAGGAGAACTTTCATGAACTTTAAAAAATGTTGCAAAAAACAAACAAATAAACAGCCCAGGAAAGGGATCAATAAATGCAATATTTCTCAGTTTCAGTGATTACAGCTTATTTGGACCCAATTTTCAATATCCGGCAACAATGCAGCATATTGAATGTTGCTAAAAGAGTATGGTTAAGGAATCCCATCTTTGATGATATCCAATTCTCGTGAATAATTCCTTCTACCTTATATAACACCTGCTTCCCTTGTATTCATATATTATAAGGCTATAGTAGCAAGCGATGCTCTTGTATTACGGTATTTACTGTTATTTGGAATTCCTTCCCAAATAATTAAACACGAACGTGTTGACAAAAGGAAAGTGGAACAGTGTCAAATAAATAACTGATGACACTGAGCACGATTAACATCTGAAGCTGAAATGCATTGATGGTACCGAGTTGATAATTCATATAGGTATGAATTACTTCTTATGTAAGTCCCTTAGGGCACTTGATAATTGTGCAGGCAACGTAAATAGGAAGGAAAGGCAATAGAAACCTTACGTATTTGTTGTCACCAGAACAGCCCGGTCGTTCAATAAGAACCAACACTCAGGTCATTTTTCTATTTGCAATCAACAGCCGACGTATTCTATTCTCAAGGATACTTTCCCTTTCCCTCTCTGCTCTCTATTCGTCAAACAAGGGAAGAAAACCAGATAACAATTTAGCGTAAAGCAACAACGGATTACCCGGGTGGTAAAAATGAAACTGAATAAAGAAACCATACTTGGAAAGGGCAAGGGAAAGCATTGGAAAGCAGACGCCGTGACAGCATTGGAGTAAATTTATCGAGGCAATTTTTAGGAGGTAATTTGCTGCTTGAGTAGAGAAACTGCCTCTGTCTCTTGAAAAAAACATTGTCTCCTCAAACTTACTGCTAATTCAACAGTAACTTCCTTTGTAATAAAATTTCTCTCGAGTTTCATGTTTCAAGGGTCAGTGAACTTACAGCTGGGAGATTCAGAACATAAAAATGCAGAATTGCAGTCCTAGGTGCATTTATTTCTTATTCGCATATGTAATTACACAAACTCCCGCATTGCGCTCTCTCACACGCACACGCACACGCACACGCACACCACGCACACGCACACACACTCTGTGTGCACAAGAACATAAGGTTTCTCTAACAAACAGCGTTTCTCACAGCTAAATGTATGTCCTTTTCATTTCTCTACGTACCCTGCAGAAAATGCTATCCGACTTGTTTCTATATTTTTCTGTCTGTCTGTCTGTTTGTCTGTCTGTCTCTCCTACAGGAAGAGCAATGGTACCCAGGGGTAAATTGCCGCAACTACTACAACATTTTCGAAACCTGGAAAAGACGAATGGGCCAAAACAGAGAAAAATTCTATTTGGGACACTTTCTTTCACTCCGCACAAGGCTCTAAAACTATTATTGTCTCCATAAAACTACTTCCTCCTTTTCGTGTTTGAGCGTGTTAGCGCCTATTTTTTGTGGTTTTCCATGCAGGAACAAACTCGTCCCTGTTGCTTGGAAATGGAGAAAGATGTGAAACTTGTGATGAAATTCAGTTGGCTCTTCGGTATCCTCGTTTGCGTAGACGGAGCAAATGACTTCCCTCAGAGACCTAACTTAGCGTTCGTAAATGTCTCTCTCTCGTCCCCGATTAGACAACATAAAACTGCCGGCGTAATAATCTGAATATGACACTTCTGAATATGACAAATCTTACATTCGCCTCTTAAGCACACTGACTAAACAAACACAACCAACGTTTATAATTCTAATCAATTATCGCCGAGCTATAAAGATCACAGGAACCATCGCCGAACTTATCAAAACGCATCGGCATTTTTCAGGTTTGTCAAGAAAAGTCGTCGTTTAAAAC
>NC_061109.1:68860361-68862861 GCF_015104395.2 Macrobrachium nipponense
GATACCACCAGGTAAGACAACTAAGATATCATCGACATATCGGTACCATTTTAAGGGGATAAGTGTGATATTCGGGAGGTGTTGTCTCTCAAAAAATTTCATATATAAGTTTGAAAGGAGAGGTAATAAAGGGTTACCCATGACCATACCAAATATTTGTTAGTAGTATTCTCCATTAAAAATAAATCTGCAATCACAAATACATAACTTAATTAAGGAAATTATGTGACTAACGGACATAGGCAATTCATGCAGTACAAGTTCATTACTTAAATATTCTAGCACAGAGTCAATAGGGACTTTTGTAAACAAAGAACATACATATATATGTATATACATATATATATATATATTATATATTTATATATATATATATATATATATTATATATATATATTATAATATATATATATATTAATTATATATATTATATCATATATATAAATATATATATATATATATATATATATATATATTATTATATGATATATATATATATATATATTATAATTATAATATATGCATATATATATATATATATATATATATAAATATAGATATATATATATCTATTGATATAATATATATATATAATATATATATAATATATATATAATATATATATATATATATATATATATTATATATATATATATATATATATATAATATATATATATATATAATATATTATAATATATATATGTGTGTGTGTGTGTGTGTGTGTGTGTATAACTGAATCACGAAAGTTAGTAGCGTGATAAATTCATAAATAAAGATATATGCCACGAAGGAAAAAATAAACGAAGGAGGTCTGCAAGATCTTTCGACGTTAAGCGTCCTTTACTGAGCAGAGACTGACATACATACGAGAAAAGACAATACAAGAAGATTCGTATAACTGACAGATAGGGATTATAAAGAGATTAGTACCTAGAATCCGACACACCTGGAAGATAAGAAACCTTCCCAAACAAGCATAAACAATGGGTGCAATTAAAGGTTTAAGACAATCATCTCAGATACAATATCAAGACAATTAAAGGATTATAGGTGACAGCTATTCAGAACTTGGTATACAAAACCATATTCACAATACATGTCAGACATACATTACAACAAAATTAATAACTCTAAGGCAATTGATTTTTATCTAAGTAAGTAATTATATCTTTGAGGTCATTCTTAAACATGTTACAGATACAAGGGTCTAAATGAAAAAGGCCACGACTAACATTGAAATTACAATGAAAAGTAAGTTGTATTAAAGCAGATTCTAAAAGATTTCGTGATAAGACATCTCTTGACCTTGCAATTACTGAACTATCAATCCAATTTATTCGGTGGTGGTTTTCACTTAAATGAATGAATAATGTATTAGATTTTTGCCCAGTTTTTACAGAATATTTATGCTGGCTTAGCCTTACTTCTAAGCCTTTGCTAGACTGTCCGAGATAAAATGAGGGACAATCCATACATGGAATTTTATATATTAGACATTATAACAAATGTCTAATATATGTGAAGGATAGCATAAATCTTTCCCTATTTTTCTTATGTATTCAATTTCTTGATCCAAATATTGTGGACTGACAATTCGCAATGCTCGTAAAAACATAGAGGAAAAAATTGATATTTTTATGTTAAGATGGTGGCCTGAGAAAAAATGAACATAGGTTAAGTTGTTAGTCGGTTTCCTATAAATACCGAATTTACATTGAAATGGTTCTCTATGTATCAAAACGTCTAAGAAAGGGAGGCAATTGTCTTTTTCTGATTCTAGAGTAAACTTAATCGATGGTACCTGGTTACTTAATTTAGAGAGTAAATCATTTACATCAATACCGACAGGAAGAACAGCTAAACAATCATCAACATAACAATACCACTTTACAGGAATATGAATGATATTAGGTAAGTAGCGTTTTTCAAAGAATTCCATTTACAGGTTTGAGAGTAATGGTGATAAAGGATTTCCCATTGCCATGCCAAAAATTTGTTGATAAAATTCACCATTGAATATAAACGTACAATCACAAATGCACAAACTCGTGAGTGAAATAATGTGACTTATAGGTAGAGGTAATTCATGCTGAGTTTTTTCATTACTAAGATATTCTAAAATAGAGTCTATAGGGACTTTAGTAAAAAGAGAACATACATCAAAACTAACGAATCTATCAGTAGGGCAAAGAGCAATTTTGTTTAATTTATCAACTAAATCTAGAGAATTATATATATGAGAATCGGAGATGGTTCCAAGTAACGGGGACAAGATCTTAGTGATATATTTCGAAAGTTTATATGAAATTGAACCAACAGTACTGATAATAGGCCGCATAGGTTTATTTTCTTTGTGCGTTTTGACTAATCGGTACAAGTAAGGTAGCGTAGGAGATTTGACTGACAATTTACCTAGTAGTTCTGTTTTATCTTTAAGGATACTTTTCACTATGCTATTGTAGTTTTTTATGACTTGATCAAGGGGATTTTTTGTTAGT
>NC_061109.1:68867861-68875361 GCF_015104395.2 Macrobrachium nipponense
ATTTGTTCACGGAAGTATAATTCTTATCTCTTATACAGTAATTAGTGAATATCTATGAACTCATCTGCGAAAATGGTAAATATCCTCGCTAATTAACGATATCTTTTACTGGTCAGTGACGAAATAAAGCTCATTATACTTTATTTTCCTATGTATTGTCTTATCGCCAGGGTCATTATCGCTGTCAGAACCAACATTATTTGGTAAAAATTCCCAGTTTCCCTATTTCCTTATTTACCAGAAATTATTCCTTCCTGTCTGTTTTCGTGATTATCATCGCTCATTAGAGAATCCTCCGGTAAGGTTAGATTAACTCGGTCTTATGCCAGCATGAGCTCTTAACCTAAGAATTTGTTCGTTACCAAATACTAAAAAAATAACATACCCTTCTTATACATAAACAATTTCTCCAGCTGTTAAAGCTTTTTAAATAGATGATTTGCCTTAAAGAACAATATAAAAATGGTTGCTTGTTATCATATAATACAAAAAACTGATAATCCTTTTTCACAACACTAGCTGTTTCCACAACTAAGTTATTTCCAGAGCATGATATGAGCTACAATAAAAAAATCATACGGAACAATAATTTAATCAAATATATAATCATTTATTGACGAAAGTATTTACATTAATATACACATATAGATACCACAATATATAAATATTATATTAATACGACCATCACCTTTAGTCTCAATATATTGGCTACACTAAATAAACATTACAATAATAGGGCCATCACCTAAAGTCTAGATATGTAGGTTACATAGAGAAATGTTATTGTAACAGGACCATTACCTAAAGTTTAGATATAGGTTACATGAAGAAGTGTTATAATAACGGGGCCATTACCTAAGTCTAGATACATATGTTACATAGAGAAACGTTATAATATTAGGGCCATTACCTAAAGTCTGGATATATAGATTACATACGGAAATGTTATAATAATAGGGCCATCACCTAAAGTCTAGATATATAGGTGACATAGAGAATAATTATAATTATAGGGCCATAACCTAAAGTCTAGGTATATAGGCTACATAGAGAAACATTATAATAATAGGACCATTACCTAAAGTCTAGATATATAGGTTACATACGGAAATGTTATAATAACTCGGCCATTACCATAAGTCTAGATATATAGGTTGTACTTATAAATGTTGTAATAATAGAGCCATCACCTTTAAAGGTATAAAACCAAAATAATTATGAAGACCGCCCACCATCATACAGAAACGCCAAGACTCTTACAGCGAGGGCTCATCATATATTGCTTGAAGAAAAGACTCAACACAATAATTTAAAACAAATCCGCCATTTGCGTGATGAAGGCTCATTCTATCGCCTAAGGACCTGAAAGAGAGAGAAAGAGCTTTCGATATCACGTCACGACGCCATTACCTGACATGATGAGACATGGTTGTTATGCCTTTTATGCACTCGGGTCTGTTATTATTTCTATGCGTTCTTTGCAGTACTCTGTGTTTTTTATCATAAAATCAATAAGTCATCACGGTGTAAGCTGTAATTGTAGTTGTAAGTGATGGTTGCAGCATTCGATGTTGTTATTGTCTTTGCTCTTGTAGTAATGCAGGCAATTAGATATACGAGCCTTTGGTGTTGCAAGTAATCAAACAAGGTTTTAAAACCTTTAACTCCATTTTGTTTTTTCCAAAGGTTTATACGAGTTGCCCAATGGCTGATTTTATATTGACGTGTATGACCTTGAACAACTCTAGCAAGCTTCAGAGAATTGCTTCGTAATCAAAATCAACATATATAGAAAGCCATAAGCAAAATGGATTAGAGATTTCTAAGAAAAGCCAAAGATCGCTTAAATTAAAAACTGTTTTCGTCATAGACGAAGACAGGAAAATCTGAAAGATGAAAACGAAAGACAAATGACACTGCTGGGACCTTGGGGGATACCTGTTGGAATTGGGGGAAGGGGTGAGGGGTGGGGGGAAAGTATCCCTCTGATTTATTGTAGTCATAATGTGGCGTCAGTGAAGGAGGGATTAAAGATGCAAGGCCTCCCCGCCCCCTTCATTATTTGAAAATGAAGGCGTAGCATTTCTAGGTTCATGTAACTTTATAAGGACAGGAACGTGATTAAGAGTCTGCTTCTTCGGAAGTAAAATGACTGTGTGTGTGTGTGTGTGTGTAGAGAGAGAGAGCGAGAGAGAGAGAGAGAGAGAGAGAGAGAGAAAGATTTGAGAATCACGGCCGTTCGAAAACCTCTGTTAAAAACCTTAGTGAATACATGACACTGCTCACCAAAATGTATACAACTATTTCCCTGGCTTAAACAGAGAGAGAGAAGAAATTCACTGAAGATGGTAACTGGCAGTAATGCAAACATTCCATGATTTGCATAATGAAAGTTTCAGTGACTTCAGGAAGTCCCTGAAATAGTCGTGGCCTGCTGCGGCCGAGGAAGTAGAGCCATTTATAAATTCGAACCATCATAACTATCGTTCCGCTTTTTAACCTTCTACATAACTGTTTTGAGAGCATTTAAAAACAGTTTTGAAGTGATTTTAAGCATAGTTTTTAAGACATTTTAATAGTTTAAACACAATTCTTTGAGCAATTTAAAGATAATTCTTAGAGTTTCTAGATTATAAATATGTATACTTAAGCATTGTATAATTTCCAAATGTAAAGGCATTACCTTGCAGCTCGTTTGGGTTTCCCCAGGTCCCTCAGTGTGAGGCACCTCTAATGTCTACCAGAGAATTGCTAATGCATCTTCCGGTATATTTTGCATCTTCCAATCTTGGATGGTCTGGGATGCAGCTTAGATATTTGTTGAGCTTATTCTTAAAAACATCTACGCTCACTCCTGATATGTTCCTCAGATGAGCTGGCAACACATTGCATAGACGCTGCATTGTCGATGCTGGTGCGTAGTGGATTAATGTCCTGGTATAGTTTTGAGCACTATTAATGTACCTCTGCTTGCTCTTCCTAATATTTTTAGCTCATGATGTTTTCGGTAATTCCTTCTATCTGCTGCTATGCTTGTATTATCATGCAGTCAAAGGGAAAGGTGCTTTTATAAAGCCTTTTGGGACTTGATGGACAAGTCACCGAACAAATCAATTAAATGACAACTTGAGAGATAAGAATGACCGACCTGAAGCTCATTCCATTACAGGAGGCTTTCCTCGCCTCCTGTAATGGAATGAGCTACAGAGGATACGGGCCGATTAAGCCCTGTAAGTGACACAAAGTGTTTGAATGGCTTGACCTTTTTCGTATATCAAAATCTACGTACAGTTTTATAAATAATAATCATTTATTATCTGTGAAAGTTCTAAACAATGACTTTCGAACACGTGAACGGCGATCCTCCTCAAGGTTTGCGTTTAACATATGAATTCTCTATTTCTTATAGTTCAAATATTAGCCAATGTTAACTGCATTTGCATAGTCAGACAAGTAAACACATAGGCAGACAAAGGTCAATGTAGGATGATGTGCTAACGTAGGATGTTCTACTGGACGTTCACATAAGTTGTAGTTTCATTGGAATCCTTTCAATCACGTAGGAGACGTTGCGATGACAAGGAAAGGGCGACATTGTTCGCATCTGTCCCTCAAATCTCATTCTGTGATTAATCATTTACCTTTGTAACATGTTTGATTGAAAGCCCTTTAATCTCGTAACAGGTTTTGAGATGACGGGGTTAAATGGAAGGATCCATGACGGACATGCAGACAGACAAAGAGGTCAGACAGACATACAGACAAAAAGTGGATAAACAGATATAAACGCAGATATGATTCGGGAATGCAGAAAATTGACTGGAAAGTTATTGTACTTTGTATACCCGTGGCTATATAAGTGTATGAATAATATATATAAATGAACGATGTAGGGCAAATATGGGTGGAATTAGGAGTAATTTAGATTTTTGGGGTTTAAACAAAATTCTTTGGTCATTATTTGCCTTTCCAAATTCTAAGAGTTTAATGTAGTAGTGTACAGTTTAATTTTTCCAATTGAACATATATTCACAAAATTGTTTGAATAACGAAAATATGAAAATATTCAGCCGTGCGTAAACTTCTACCTTTCTGTCACCTCCTTTACGATATCAACTCCACCACTCCTTTGTTCAACTCCCCCATCTTCTTCTTCTTCTTCTTATTCTTTTTCTTCTTCTATATAATCCCTTTTGCCCACTACGTCCATCTCCTTGCTTCCCTCCACATTTTTCTCGTTCCATCTTATTCCAGTCTGCATCCTTCCCATTCTCCATTTCTCCCATCCACATCCCTCTCGTTCTCTCTTATTCCAGTCCACATTGTTCTCATTTTCCAGTTCTCCCATCCATATCTTTCTCATTCTCCACTTTTCCCCTTTGCATTGTTTATATCCTTCTCCTTCCTCCCTTCTACCTTCCACATCCTTCTCATTCCCCACCTCTCCCTTCCCCATCCTTATTTATATCTTTTTCGTGTCTCTCTTCTCCCCTCTACATCCTTTTCATTCCCCACTTATTCCCTCCACATCCTTTTGTATATCTTTCTCGTGTCTCTCTTCTCCCCTCCACATCCTTATTTATATCCGTTTAGTCTCTCTCTTCTACTCTCTACATCCTTTTCATTCCCCACTTCTTCCCTCCACAACCTTCTTTATATCCTTATAGTCTCTCCCTTCTCCCGACGGCATATTTCTAGTTCCTCCTTTCTCCACTCCACATCCATGTTTATAGCCTTCTAGTTTCTACCTTCTCCCTCCACATCCTCGTTCTTCCTTTCTTCCCTGCAACATCTTGTCATCCTTACAGGTCGATGCCATATCCTCCATCCAAACACCTCCCTCCAAAGGCAGTGCGCTTGCTCGCTTGGTCCAGCGAAAAGTTATCCCAGCTATGGAATCGCTTCGTTCCTAACGTACCTTTACACCTGCCAGGCCTTTTCTCTCTCTATCTCTCTCTCTGAAAAACAAGATTTCTTTCTGGGGAAAACGTTCTCTCGAGAAAGCACCTTTTTGTAACTAGTTTCTCGGTGGAAGGACATTGTTTTTCTTAGATTGAAAATATGTGTTATGAAGAAAGTTTTAACTATGGAAAGCACTTTTTCTTATAGAAATATGACATTTTAGGATTCTGTCAATACGTTGAATGGGGAGAATTTTAATTTGCTAGATATGCAGTTAACTTTACAATGTGTGTCATTACATGAACATTGTGACAATAAAAACAATTTATAACTGAATGCATCACTTTTGATATTGCCATTATACCAATAGCACCGTATAATTTTCACCCAAATATTAAAATAAAAGTACATTACACTCCGAAATATATATATATATATATATATATATATATATATATATATATATATATATATATATATATATATATATATATATATATATATATATATATATATATATATATATATATATATATATATATATATAACTAACGGAACAAATAAAACCTAGCTTCCATCGACATCATTTCAGCGAAAGGTTTGGATAAAAGATCCATCTGAATTCAGGCAGGTCCAGTTGCATGATGGATCAGTGTCCACGATGGGACCTGGCAAATATGATGATTGTCAGGGTTTATTTTTATGGTTTTCATCCTCTGATTACTTCTTTTGGTCACTTTTGTACTACTACTACTACTACTGCTATAATTGTTCCTATTATTATTATTATTAACATTGAACGAAACAGTTTAATTAACATTATCGGCAACTGCAAGACTACGTATAAAATCAATACTGATTTATTTAGAATCGAAAACAAATGTGAAAGTCAAAAGTATATCCCAAACCTTAATTCATTCCGTCCTTTCACTATCATATAGTTCCAAACTTATAAACAGGATTATGGTTTGTGAGGAACAGTAATATAGGCGTGATGTGGAGGCGATGAATTTTAAATTTATTCAACGCTTTCTTTGTTCACATTTATTTTCTTTTTTCACGAATTGTTGTTTATTATACGATGGAAAAAACATCGACGAGATACGGAGGTGGTGGGGAGAACGGAAGCTAGGCTATACTGTAATACAATTCTCCTGGTATTTTAAGTGTACTTAAATTTTTTGCTATCTATTAATTAATTTGTTAAATAATTTTTCCTTTTTTAATAAGTGACCTCTTCTATCTGCACTTCCCATTTCCTCCTCTTACTTCTTTCTAAGGAACATCATATTCTTCGGAAGCTTGAATTTCAAGTCAATGGCCCACCCCTGTGGGCCAGTTCCATATAAATCAATATAAAAACTTGGATTAGAATCTCTAAAGGTAACCGGAGGAATTTAAGTCAACTTAGATAAAAAAAAGGATACTTTTAAAGTTCAAAAGCGGAAGGTGGTACTTTTGAGGATAAGGCTAATACACAATACCTGTAAATCAAGGCAGATAAATGAGGACGAATTATTATGTATAGAAGGTGGAGGAAGTCTCGGTGAATAAATATGGCACTGGGAGCAGAGGTCATTTGTGGGGAATCCTAAGTTCAAATAAGATATGACTCCTTGAAGTTGTATTCAATTCCAGATGGTAAAACTTCACTTACTTATAGTCTGTTGACTTGGTCAGTAAAAATTTTCAGCTAAAGAAAGAAAGAAAGAAAACAGAAAGAAAGAAAGGGCACTAACGAATCATTAAGAGACTGTAATATAACACTAATTACATTTAAACTAGATACTCAAATGCTTGAAAGAAACTGTAAAACGTATAGTCATGATAGCAATGAAAGAGAGAGAGTGGTGTTTGGTGAATGCTGGAAACTTGAGCACCAGCAATTTCTAGACGTGAAAAAGGATGAAGAGAAGAATAATGAATGCTTAGAAACAGAAAGGGAGGCCGTGGTCCTTGATAAACGCGCTGTGGTCGTGACATTGTCCATTAATTAACGAACCACCTCATTTGTCTCGCGGCAAAAGAGAGAGAGAAAAAAAAAATTGAGAGAATTCTGTAAGCGGGAAAAGCGGCAGTTGGTACAGAAGACATCCTCGAAATTATTTTTCTTTATTATTCTTTCACAAAGAAAGTAGAGAGTAGATTCAAAGACAGACTAAAAACATGATAGCAGCATTTGTGAGAAGAAATTTTCAAAGATCAATATTTCAAAGTGAGAATCATATAATGAGGGATTTTATGTTTTTTCTTATTGGAAATATTGAAGATTTCCAGATTCGCATTACTCTTTTTGGGTTAGGTGATATTTTCGGTTAAAAATTTATAAATGATGTATAGTTATCCCATTTCCAAATGAGACCTTTGATTTGATATGTGTTAATATATATAGTTTTATTATCACAGGTAATTCAATCCGGTTTCATGAATGTATACTTAGGAGAAAAACCATTATAAACCGACGGTTTTTATTCTGTCCTTTCCTAGCTTATTTTACACATATTTTGTAATCCATCGACTTTGGAATATCTGCTGTTTTTCCCTAAAAACAACTACAGTTTCGTGACCTTATTATTATTTAAATTAATTTCTCATTCA
>NC_061109.1:68880361-68882861 GCF_015104395.2 Macrobrachium nipponense
ATCAAGTTAAAGTTTTTTTTTTCTACATTCAATTTTCGTATTTAGCCCTATGGACCTGACTACTGTAACCACCTAAGGTCTCTAGTTGAAATTTAATTTATATAATCTGTGGACTAACTGTTATAACTCTCAATGCATTTTTTTTCTCACCAATATTATTACTGTTATTACCAGTATTATGATTACTATCTTTTATGCTACCTCAGCTATTTTGTGGATAAGTGCCGAATACTCATTTTTCTTATCATGTTGTCTCATATATCTAGATTGTGTATGTTACTGTGTATTTTGTTATTATTATTATTATTATTATTATTATTATTATTATTATTATTATTATTATTATTATTATTATTATTATTATTATTGACCGAAGAAACTGTATATTATTGAAAGTATTTATGTTAAATGACAAACAATCAAAATGTAACCGTTTTGTGCAATAATTATCTTGGAATTATTAGTCTACCAGACACGCATCCCAAAGAAAAATATTCTCAATTACGTTTGAAGAAATAATCTTCTCTTCGTGCAGCAAAAATATTTCTTGGTTTCCTCATTTCTTATTATTTTCACAAATCTAGCCGAGCCAAATTATTTGAAGTCTTAGGAAAACTCTTTTGGGAAAAGTGTTTGATAAGAGTGATCAGCAAAATATGTTTTTTTTTTTTCAGAAAAGGAAACATCTGAAGTTTCTGATGAGGTAAATTAAATTCTTTTAAAATTTCGGCTTACTCAGGTTCACAAGTATCTATCTATCTATCAGTCTATCTACTTATCTATTATTGTATCATACGGCTCTCTCGCTTTATTAAGCTCTCAGCATACTAAAGTTGCAACACCTATGACCTCCAAGTTATCGCTGGTACTCGTTCACAAGTGGTTCGACTGGTGGTCAGTAAGCCAGGATCGAACCAATGTCCTTGCAAACACAAGCCCAGTTGTTCTACCAATGAATCACAACCGGAGAAAGAGAGAGTGTGAGAAAGGTAATCCCTTAGTCATTTAACCTCATTATTCATCCAAAGACACACAATTTAGTTGATGATGATATTATTATTATTATTATTATTATTATTATTATTATTATTATTATTATTATTATTATTATTATTATCATATCTACTTCTCGACTACAATTACCACTGTAGTTAAAGAGATAAATCTAAAAAGTAGCTGAGTATTATTGCTGCTATGCACTATCAACTAATAAAAAGGCAAAGCAATAAAGCACCACTCGTGGATATTACCCTTTCAAATATGAATAGGAAAAAATTGGTGATTTATTCAAACCATATAATATTGTTGACTATCGATTCGCATGTTGAATTCAGATTCAGAATATTTAAACATATTATTACCGGTTTCAATAGCTAACAGCTTTTTGTAATACGGCAATGTATTTACGCACCACTGAAGAATTGGCCATGAATTTTCATTCACTGACCAGTGAATATATTTGTCCATAAATTGTGTGTTCACAGTCTGATCAGAACCAAATTTCAGCTTTGCGAGCATAATCATGATGTTCATAGTAAAGAAAGAAATCATGTTTAAATTATGCCCTTAGAATATAATAGAATATGCATTCTTGCACTAGAAATAAAGGCCATAAGAATTGAGAAAATATATAAATCATGCCCTTAAAATATAATAGCATATAATTTTTTGCAATAGAAATAAACGACCATAAAGACTGATACTGTCTATCATAAAAGCTTGCATTTTCAGCAACCAAATATTTAATTTCATACTTTTTTTTTTTTTTTAATCACCTCAAATCTCTTAGGTTACGGGAAAATTATAAAATTCGTTTTTAGTCACAAGGAGATGGATTCAATTTAGCAAGAGCTATTTCACTTTTTCAGTCCCAAACCTTATTTACGATTCCAATGTGTTGCATTTCTCAAGTAATTGCTACCTTATTCCAGTATTAGTTCAAGGAAGGTGTCCATTTCCTCCTAGACTCTTCGACTGAGGTTATTATTTCTTTTTTAACTCCGAAATTCTTCACTTTTTAGAAAGTAACAAAGTTTGCGTAATAGTTAAGCAACTCTGCAAGACCGTAAGTCAAGATCCTTCGCGCAATTGCAGAAGTAAATAAATAAATAAATAAATGAATATATAAATAAACAAATAAATAAATAAATAAATAAAGATAAATGTGATTCAGAATAAAGGTAATGGATTTACGAACCTGCCCACACAAAAGTTCGTAAAAGTTTCTCGAAAATAATGAGGGAAAAATTCACGTCGATGTAGGATCATAACTGGAAGCCAAATATGAAATATCTCGAATCTAAAATAAAAGATCAACTGTATGTAGACCCACGATTCCTTAATTACTTCGAAGAGAATTCTATGAATAGAGAAAACCTCGAGCCTTCAAAACTTATTTAATACTACTTTGAGAGTACGAATAAAGCGCTGTCTCGCTAACTTAAAACTAGCTTAAATTTGTATAAGGAAACACGAACATTGTTATTAAAGTCACTAAAGT
>NC_061109.1:68892861-68905361 GCF_015104395.2 Macrobrachium nipponense
TAATTGATTTAACCTCAGCTGACATTACATTTTTGAGTGCGGTGTATTGCGAAAGGAATTGGATGTAAATAATTCTTACTGAATAATAATAATAATAATAATAAAAATAATAATAATAATAATAATAATAATAATAATAATAATAATAATAATAATAATAATAATAATAATAATAATAATAATAATGATAATAATAATAATAATACTGATGAAAATAATATTTTTCCTTCCAGCTCCTGTCATCAAACTCGTCTTAGGATATAATGCATTCAGTGATTTCATTCCATATTGGTCTTTGGTCCTTGATCTTCGGTCCGTGGTCCTCGGTCCTCAGGGACTCAGGGACTCGTGCCTCGTGCCTAGGATCTCGATTTCGTGGTATGGAGAACCGAGGTTATACAGCAAATACTTTGAGGGAATGAAGAAAGGTCAAGTGTATCAGAAACAAGGTAAATATGAATTGATGCATGAGCAAATCTGTATTTCATGCAATAAAGATGTTTAATGTTTTTGGTTTTGCATATGGTAGTTGGTTCATATATATATATATATATAATATATATAGAATATATATATATATATATAATATATATAATGTATATATGTATATATATATATATTATATATATATATATATATATATATATATATATATATATCGAACTACAAATGTCCTTTAATATCTAATTCGCTCTACCTCGGAGTTAATATACTTTCATATTTGTTTAACCGAGGGGGAATTTATTAAGCGATAATAGAATTGGCGATCGACAGACGCGAACCATCGACCTCTCAATTCTATGACTGGCAGTGAAGCCCCAGACCATCCCGCCACCGCAAGAGATATAAGTATATGCCGCCTCCCACCTCAAATACCTGCCGCGCGTAGGTATTTTTTGTTTTGGAGACTGCATACAGCCCATCTCGTTCTAGGTGGCGTGGTAGTGCTTTTGCCCGCACGTAGTCATTATATAAGTCTATCACATTACCGGTGATTCATATACATATATCGAACTACAAAAGTTCGATATATGTATATGAATCACGGTGATGTGATAGACTTATATATATATATATATATATATATATATATATATATATATATATATATATATATATATATATATATATATATATAGTGCATGTATATATGAATACATACATACATATACACATACATATTATAGTTTCATCATGCAACGACAACTACAAATGGAAATTATTCACGATTTCATAAGAATTAAAACTGAGCTCTCCTGGAAAAGGGTGGGCGATAGAAGGGAAATTGAGAATTGAGGGTTTGGAGATGGGGGTGGGGGGGTGGGAGGGGGTTGCTGGAACCGGGTGCTAACGAGTTGTGATTAATTCTCTCCATATCTACGGCAGCATCAAAGGGAAATTCTCTTAGTAAGACGAATAACCGCTGAACCTTTTAAGGGAATTCTAGAGTGAGTTAGGATAGACGACCTTTCACTTCCAGTCTTCGTGATTTATTATTATTATTATTATTATTGTTGTTATTATATATATATATATATATATATATATATATATATATATATATATATATATATATATATATATATATATCTTGCCGAGTCTTTACGACTATTTAAACAAATTAAACAAACAGGCAACCCTCCTACCTTTCGTTGCTGGTTATCCTTCTGCAAGAGCTAAAAATACAAGCTGGGCTAATGAATACTCGTAGATAGAAAAATATACTTTTAATTCCCAAATTAGCTAAACATTAAATGGAACAAAATGAATGTGAAATGGAATAAAATAAAAGAACAAAGTCTGACCTTCAAAAGACTGTAAACTGTCATTCTACTCTCCTGAACTAGATTAAGTAATCATCCCTTAAATCTCACAGTGTGATTAATAATGCATTTAAATGGTCAAAGTCTTTTAGAGAACTCATTTTCTATATAATGCCATGAACCCATCTGAAAAAAAGAGACATATTTATTATATCACTCCAACATGTAAAAGATAATTAAATGAACGTGTACACATTACACTTTTCTCTCTTTTCAAAGGGTAACTTTTCCAAAGTCTTAATATTACACTACCTTGTGATGGGTGTGCTCTCGAGTCCGCTCCAAATGTGTTCTATACCACAACATCGGTAATCGAAGAATGTGCCCTCTTCTTTGGCACCTCGTACTGTTGGGCCTCATACATTACACGTCTCAGACATGGACACGCCTTTTGGAATGGCATAGCAACTGAGTGCCACACCCAGTCATATGACTTCCGAAGGGGTCGTCAAACTTATATCGCATGGTCACCAATTTTGACTGTTCTTTCATTTCAGCACTCTTCGAGGAATCAAGTGCTTGTTGCTAAGCCCTCCTGAGATTAACAATTCACCACCGCACCTATTTTTTAAGATATACATATTTTTTATTACAGTCATCCTAGTCGACTGGGTGGTTTTTATAGCGTCAGGTTCCGGATTTCATCCTGCCTCCTTAGGAGTCCATCACTTTTCTCACTATGTATGCTGTTTCTAGGGGCACACTCTTTTGCAAGTGTCCTGGAGCTACTCCAGCCTCTAGTTTTTTCCAGGTTCCTTTTCAGTGATCTTGGGATCTTGCCTAGTGGTCCTATGATTATGGGTACCTACAATTTTCACTGGTATATCCGATATCCTTCTTATTTCTATTTTCAGGTTCTGATATTATTGTTATTATTATTACTATTATTATTATTATTATTATTATTATTATTATTATTATTATTATTATTATTATTATTATTATTATTATTATTATTCCAATAATAATAACAATACAATAATAGTAAATGCTTTATTTGGCATAAAATACGCGAAAGTGAATTTCATACATACAGCTCAAGTACAAAATATTGAAATTCCATGGAAAATATTTTAAGAATACTAGTGTAGAATAAGACAACAGATGTATTTATTAACATTATTATCCAAGCGTCTTTCTTTTACGTTTCAAACAAACCAAGACCTGTTGGTATAATCTTCTTTTTTCACTTAAAGAGATTTTTTTCATTAGTGAAATTTGTTATTTTTTCACGCTTCATTTCTAAGGTCTGCGGCGAGTTTCCGGAACCCTACTCTACTCTATTTTATACAGACAGGAGGCGTCTTGATACAGAAATTAAATAAAATCATTTGAAAAATTTCAGTTTTCTTCCTCATCCATTCTAGGCCTATGTCATTATCATCCGTTCATCGCTTTTGCCTTAGCAGTTTTCATATTTTGGTCTGAAAATAAAACAGTCAGTTCGGTCATTCTCAAACGTTAGGATTTATAAAACACAAATAAATTCGTTTGCTGTTAAGATAATGCTTTTTGTCCAAGAACTTATAAATGCTACCGTATATCCAAATTACATATAAACTAATATTGCCTACCAATCGTCACCAAGGAGGATAATCAAATCATCAATAGCCAATCTTACGTTAAGCTGGAGGAAATGAGAATTCGATCGAAGACATATTGAATTGCCTTAATTACTTAAAGATTTGATGTAATCACTAGGGCACCCGAGAGCAATTAACTCAGATTTTCTAAACTTCAAAAAGAAATGACATCATTTTAAACTCTTCGTTTCATTGAAGGAAATAAGCTAATTTTAATATAAAAAAGGAAGACTCCAAAGACCGTTGCCTTCCGAAGAAGTCAGAATTCAAGTTCGATAATATCAGGGGTATGAGATTTGTCATTTGAATTCAGGAACTTTTCTTGGGTTTCCATTTCTTCTTCCGTTTCGTCGAAAAGTCTCACTTACGAAACTTTGAGAATAATTATGGAATAATTATGGGAATAATATCCACCAGGGTTAAAACTTAGAAAAATCATTTTCATATGCTCTTAGAAAGGAAAGTTATTAAGAACTGTGTTTAACGAGGGACCAACTTTGAAGGAGAAAGTTAGATGGGCTGTAGGTCATCTCTCTCTCTCTCTCTCTCTCTCTCTCTCTCTCTCTCTCTCTCTCTCTCTCTCTCTCTCTCTCTCTCTCTTCTGTAATGTTGATTTTTTCAAACCTATGAAGCCAATACTCCTCTAGAATTTTTGTGAAATCTCTTCGAATGAAACTGATTATATTCTCCCTTTTTCATTCTTAGTTTTATGCTCATTTTTCGACAACTTTCATCCGGACAACTGGTCTTATTCCGCTTATTAAGATGAAAGGACGAATAGGATACTGTCTAAGATATTTCATTTTCGTCGAACGAACCATATCCTGAGAGAGAGAGAGAGAGAGAGAGAGAGAGAAAGAGAGAGAGAGAGAGAGAGAGAGAACAATCGTTTTCCAAAAGAAATGATCTGATCTTCCTTCTGACAGCACTGACAATGAAAAAGATCGACATCGCCTTGAAAAAGCCAGTCAGGGCAACAACGGAGCGACTCGATTGCCTTTCGGAGATTGTTATTATCTGCTCTTCTCCCGCGTTATAAAGCCATTTCCTTCCTTCTCCTTATGACTGCTTATGCAATGTCTTCTTAATGAAAAAACGAAGAATTAAGAAAACACTCCTAACAACCAGACAGCAAGCACTAAGCAAACTCCATTACTCCAAGACAATCTCTTGATAGACAGTCCTAAGTAGAGAAACAACTCTCCTCACTAAAGGAACCGATTAGGTAATGAATAAAAAGGAGATCTTGTGTATCCTTCGTGTTAAGGGATTAAAGTCAGGTTTTATTTGCATGTCGAGACTTCTAGACTTTTATCACCAATAGGTATAACAGCTTAGCGGTAGTAGAACTAGTATTAGTAGCAGGTAAAGGAAAATTAGTATTAATGGTGAAAGGTCCAGCTTGTTTTTGATGTTCACGATTGACGTTCGCAGTTTCACGTAAAAAATTAGCTGCCAACATAAAAAGAAACAAAGTGATATTTATGAGATATCCATAGACCATCACTGACATCAATGGTAAGATTATCGAGAAGAGAGACAAACACAGACAGAGAAACACTGGCAGACAGAGAGACAGACAGACAGACGGACAAGGAGCAATATCAAGTATCAATAGAATTCATTCGATGGAAAAGTAGACAGAAATGGAACTGAGAGGATGATAAAATCTAAAAGAAAATGTATGTGGGTTGCCAGTCCCTTACAAAGTGTATCCCGAATAGATCTCTCAGAAGATGAACTGAAAAAATTTAAAATATAAAACATTCCAGCAAAAAAATACAAGAAAAAATTATAGAGGCCACGAGTTATATACACCCTTTATCAAGGTTTTATCACTAATAATCTCAGCGTCATAGTTTGCTGTAAACAAGGTTAGGAAGAAACGAAAATAAGTCCCAAAAATTATTAAAATAAAAGATATTTAAAAGGGGAGCAGCACAGAGGAACGTAATTAGGTTATCGTAATTAGGTTTATAATTAAAGCAGTGGCGTGACATTTTCTTGTTATGTAAAGTCTACCGGTTTAGTAAAAAGAAATGTTTTTCTGCTGAGGTACTTTGCCTTCGTCATAATCTCTTAAATATCTCGTCATATTTAAGAGATTATGAGATAATTTGCGAGATAGAATATTATGACCTAAACCTATTGCCAGTATCTCGTCATATATAAGAGGTTATGACGAGATATTTGCGAAATCGAATAGTATGACCTAACTTACCTAAAACTATTACCAGTATCTCGCCATATTCAAGAGATTGTAACGAGATATTTACGATATAGATTGTTATAGTGAATCATATTTCGGTATATTTTTCAAGTATGCTTCGAAAATAATGTCATATTTTTGAGAGCTTGTTAACACTAACAAGTTACGAACCGGGAAACACACCCAAGCTTACAAATTGAAAGGAAAAAAAGTGAGAAAAAAGAAAAAATTATATTTCTAATATTTTTTTACATGAGCTTAAAAACTTGAACATTAACAAATCAAACGGTCAGTAGTTTCTATAAGATTTAATTTTGAATTACTTTTACAAAGACATCGTTGTTGTTAACGCTCTGAATATTACATTGCATGAGGTATTCGTTGGCCACTCTCATTATGCATAAGATTTTCGAGAAGAGAGAGACATACCGACGGAGAGAGAGGAGAGAGAGAGAGAGAGAGACGAGAGAGAGAGAGAGAGAACCGAGAGAGAGAGAGAGAGGGGAGAAGAGAGAGGGGGGGGGGGGGCGAATAAAACGAAGCTTAATACCACTATCTTCAAAATTTGAATTATTCCGAAATTAATATCTTGGCCTCCTCTTGAGAGAGTATTTTCTAACCATTATCAATCCTTCTCTATACAGACGTCATTCCCTCCTATTTTTATTTTCAATCGAAAACCGAAAACAAAGGAAAAGAAAGAAAAAAAACTTTGAAAGATATATTCTTTTTCCTACTCACTAATTACGAACATCAAATTAACAGCAGCGTTCATACGCAATCCAAAGCTGTTTTTGAAACGCTCGTCTTGGACTTTCCTTTCTATTTATAGTCTTGCCTCTCGGTTTTCTTTCCTTCCTCCTCTTGGAAGCGAATTCGTCTTCGTTAGCCTCTGCTTATCTAAGGAAAGATCCCCCTTTTGAAAGCGTCTCAATCGAGCTTTGCCCAATTACTAGCCACTGCCACCCATTAGTCGCTAACCCCGGCCCCCGCCCTCTCGGAGTGGATACCCAGGCGATCCTAGAACATACCCCCCCGCCCCATCTCCTCAGAAGACGTTTATGCTCAGAGATGAATTTGGCGATGTTGTGTGGGATTTGTGGAATAGGCCATTTGTTCGTCGCCTATTCATATGTCTCCCTCTTACACTGATCTCTTGTGGATATATATATATATATATATATATATATATATATAATATATATATATATATATATATATATATATATATAATATATATATATATATAATAATATATATATATCTAATAAAAGGAGCCCATAAAAACACCAAAATGTAGAGAGAAAAGTTACTATATTTCAGAGACTGCTGTCTCTCTCTTCAGGTATATGAATGAGAAAAGTTTACAGAAAAGGTGGTATTTATACCAAGAGATTCGTCCACAAGTAAGCCAATTTAGGTCACCCCCGCTGATAATCTTCCTTTAATCTTCTTAAGCGTTGGTTGAATGAACACTGCGTCGACGATATCTGATTTCCAATTCCCTTTTGAGATGTTCATTACCTGCTTCTCTTTTATTAAGGCCGATTTCATCATTTGACTCTTGTACCGGCAGTTGCTGCTATAAATTACACGTGACATATTCCAGTTTATTCTATGGTTATGTTCATTTATATGGTTGAAAATAGCCGAGTTCTGTTGTCCATACCTAACTGACCGTTTGTGTTGTATTAATCTCTGGGGAAGTGATTTACCTGTAAATCCGATGTAAGATTGGTCACAGTCCTGGCATGGGATCTCATATACCCCAGAGTCTTTGGGAGATGTCTTTTGTTGGACGTTAATCAGGATTTGGCTAAGGTATTTGGGTAGGTAAATGCAAAAGGGTTGGATTTCCCAAGGGTGTGAGTTACTCTCTTAATCGTCTCCAGGTGGGGAATTTTTATTTTATTGTTGGGTGTGTCTCTGGTCTTGTCTTTAGGGGGTCGGTAGAAAATTACGTTTGCTTTTTGAATTGCTTTCTCAATTATATGGTCAGGATACTTTAAAGATGAAAGTTGCTTGCGAATTAGTTCAAATTCTTTTTCCAGGAAATCTGGGGAACAAATTCGTAAGGCTCTTAAGAATAGGTTGCTAGCTACACCTATCTTGATAGTATTGTCATGATAGCTAAACGTAGTGAATATATGAAAGTGAGAACGTGGTTTTCTGTATATGGTAAATTTGTATTCTGTCGTGTCTCTGATTATTAAAACATCAAGAAAAGGAATTTTGTTGTCTGTTTCCCATTCAACTTTAAATTTGATGCTGGGCACTAATGCATTTAATTTTGAGAGGAATTCATTAAAATTACCCCACTTATTATCCCAAAATGTTAGTATGTCATCCACGTATCTCATCCACAGCATGTTTTTGGGTTTTATTGCATTTATTACTGTAGTTTCAAAGTATTCCATGTACAGATTGGCTAAAATAGGACTTAAAGGACTACCCATACTTACACCCGAATTTTTGCTTGTAGAATGATTCCCCGAATGAAAATACGTTATTAGATGTACATTATTCAACTAACTTATTATTTTGTCAAGTGCCAAAGGGAAATGATCTGAATAGGGGGATAATTTTTCCCTTAAAAACTGAAGAACGTCCTGTACTGGTACTTTTGTGAATAGGGAGTCTACGTCAAGGCTTAAAAGTTTTATGTTGTGAAGTGGTATATGTGCTTCTCTGAATTTGTGACAAAAGTCTTCCGAATGTTTGATGTGACTGGGAGAAAAAGTGCCTAAAAAAGGAGAAAGGAGGCCAGCTAACCATTTAGAAATTTTGTAATTGAAAGCTCCGGCGCATGAAACGATGGGTCTAAATGGAAGATTGTCTTTGTGAGTTTTGGGAAGACCATAAAAGTAGGGTAATTTAGGATTAATTACTTTAAATTTCTCTAATAGTTCAATACTCTTTTTGTCTTGGCCAATTAATCTTACTTTCCGAAAAAATTCTGTGGGAACGTTCTGGAGGGGATTTTTCGTCAGTTTTTCGTAAGTATTTGTGTCGCTAAGGAGCTGGTTGATTTTGTCGAGGTAGAAGTCTTTGTCCATTATTACAATTTTGCCGTCTTTGTCGGATCTACTTATTATAATATCTAACTTTTTTAGCGAGTGGATGGCTATCATGAATCTGCGGGGAACAGGATATTTCTTATGAAGGTCAGTTAAAGCATTTAGTAACACTCCTTTTAAACATATCTCTTCACGGCTGTAGTTTTTGTCAGATATGAATTTATCAAAAGCCACTATGAAGTCTAGGTTGTTTTTGCGGTCTGGCATAAGGGCAAAGGATAAGCCTAAATTTAAAACTAAATGTTGATTTACAGTAAGGGGGTGTTGGATAAGTTTAAAACTTTGTCTTGTTGTTCAAGATTATTCCATGCGCTATTATCTATTAGGTTATTTAACTTGCGTAAAAGTCTGTTGGAATGAGTCACGCTATTATAGGCAGCAATGTCGGAACAGAATGAAATCAGATACCTGTATATGTGGTCCGTAGTGAGGAGGCGAAGATTAGATTGAGTTCCATATATCACTCTGCGTAGCACGAAGATGTCGTTTCTCGTACTGGTGATTCTTTCTTCCAGGAAAATCTTGTGTGATAGAGGGAAGGGGTTTGATTGCAGAGTCCATCTCCCGAATCCGTACATTTTTGGAAGTACTTGTTCTTTGAGGCATTCTTCCAAAAAGTGTTTTTGGTTTTTCAGCCGGTGTAATCTGTTCAGTTCTTTCTCAAACTTGCGGAAAACTGGCTTGACTTCTGGAAGTGAGTGAAGAATCGTGGAAAGGCGGTTGAATTCCATAATGGGCTGACAATGACTGGTAAAAATGTTCTGTAACAACAGAATTCCATCTAATAAAAGGAGCCCATAAAAACACCAAAATGTAGAGAGAAAAGTACTATATTTCAGAGACTGCTGTCTCTCTCTTCAGGTATATGAATGAGAAAAGTTTACAGAAAAGGTGGTATTTATACCAAGAGATTCGTCCACAAGTAAGCCAATTTAGGTCACCCCCGCTGATAATCTTCCTTTAATCTTCTTAAGCGTTGGTTGAATGAACACTGCGTCGACGATATCTGATATCCAATTCCCTTTTGAGATGTTCATTACCTGCTTCTCTTTTATTAAGGCCGATTCCATCATTTGACTCTTGTACCGGCAGTTGCTGCTATAAATTACACGTGACATATTCCAGTTTATTCTATGGTTATGTTCATTTATATGGTTGAACTCGGCTATTTTCAACCATATAAATGAACATAACCATGTAATGGAAAAAAGTTAGCGAGTTTCGGATAAGTGGGAAGTTTTCTCGTCAGAAATGTTTCCCTCTTACACAAGCAATAATTCTCACTGAGAAGAAGGAAGAACTTACTTTTGAGGATTAATATCTCGTAATGTTATCGTTTCCCTCTTTTCCTTTATAAAATTACCAGTTTTTCTCATAACGGAATTTTTTTCTATAGCCTCGAGTAATTCTTCTGATATGCGTATGTGAATATAGGTGTGTCTATGTGTACTTATGTGTTCATCCGCGACACAACAGTTGAAATAAAAGAGTAATTGCGGTTGATATTGATACCAAAACGAATTAATAAAAAATAGCATATGAGTAGTGGAAATCATGGTAAAAAATTTTTAATTATCCAATTAGTTTCTTTAACTGTTCCTGAATCTATATTTTAGGACCGTTTACGAAGATTTATAATGTGTCTATTGTGCTAGAGTCCTGATTCCTAGAAGATAAAGAATAGCAATAATGATAGTAGCGATCATGATTAATTATTATGGAATAAAGTTCGAATTACATTTATACTCACAATAGGTTGAACACAAGCCTAACCTTTACTTTTTACTTCCTGATTCTGGAACTACCCCAGCTCCATCCAAACGTACCCTCTCTCTTCTTCTCTTCTCTCTCCTCTTCTCTGCGCTCCCTCTCCATCCCCTCCTTTGTGGGTCTCTCTCTTGGGTGTGTGGTTGTGAAGGTTTTTATTGACTTACAAACTTATCGTTGATATGAATTTGTCCATTCCCTGTTGTCCCTTTCTTTACCCTCCGTATTCTCTCTCTCCTCTTTTCCCTTTTTCTTTTTCTTCTCTCTCTCTCTCCTCTCTCTCCTCTCCACCAGGTGTCCAGTGGAAATTCCTGATTCGGCATCATCCATGAGGAGATGATAATTACGTCTGTATAATTTTTTTTTTTTTTTTTTTTTTTTCTTTAAAATGAAATAGGGTCGCGTCGATAAAACGAAGGCAAGAACTCTTAGCAACGAAGTCCTACGGTTGAGGACTCCTTCCATGGCAATCATTCCAGAACGCAATAATCCTGCAGGATTCAATGGCCTGCTGACCTTGGCGATGCCAGCCTGACGACGAAACTTTTTGGAGGAAACTCGAATCTTCCTTCGACTGGAATATAATTTTTTCGACCTTTGGATTTTACTCCGCAGTTCTCTGGAAATCTGGAGTCCAGGAAATGAATGGAAATTCGAGTTGGGTCGTTGGACACTGGGGATAGATGACTAACTCACAGTCTCTGTTTTATTCCTTTGATACTTATCCTTGTCTTGGAGTTGCCTAATTTCCAGTTGTGTTCTCTCTCTCTCTCTCTCTCTTTTTCATTCCTTTCTTTGCCTTTTTTTATTCTCTCTCTCTCTCTCTCTCTCTCTCTCTCTCTCTGAATAATTTGTTTCTCTACGGGTGTGAGGACTACGTATGTCAAGCACTAATAAAAATATGAGTCAAAACTTCCCTCACAAGTGAATTCGTGAATTCAGTCAGTTAATTAACGAAGTCGTCTCGACGTCCCGAAACATACGAGTAAAATACAGAAATGGAAAACTAACTGAGAATCTAGTCCATCGGAAGAGACGCGTTCAGTCCTTCAAAATACGAGGCCGAAAATCGTTACTCACTTTGGTTCACAGAACGGTAGCTTCTAAAGGTCCTTTGTCTTCATTATCTTTTTCGAAACGGCGGGGAAACGTTCAAAGCGATTCTTCGCAGTAAAGCAACAAGAGGTTTACCTGATAGAAATATTCTTGCAGAGTGAACAGACGGTGATTGGAAATGTTGAAGGGAATGCGTTGGGTAACAGAAGGGTTGTAGAAGGGTTATGATATGGTTGTAGAAGGGTTACAGAAAAATGACTGATGCAGTTCTAATCCGTTACAACGGCTCCCTACAACTGCTTTGAAGTTAGTCTTTATAATGTACACATAAAGAAGCAAGGATTTCCTTTTATGGGATAATTCCTCTCCGTTTTCATCTTAATTGCTGTTGAAGATTCAACTAAAATTACGATCTCAGTAAAGTTGTTGCCTTCTGTTTGTTTTGATAATCTTATATAGTTAACTTTATCCTTTACTAAACAAACACGCAGTCACACACACACACATACACACACACACTAACACACACACACACACACACACACACACACACATATATATATATATATATATATATATATATATATATATATATATATATATATACATATATATATATATATATATATATATATATATATATATATATATATATATATATATACTATATATATATATATATATAACGTATATATATTTCTGAGTAGTAATGATGATATTAATAATAAATACTTACCAGTTATATCTAGTGTGTAATTAATACTATATATTATTTCATTGCTAACTATCTCACTTCTAAAGACACCAATTCCAGTAACATCTAGAGATGTCATATCAACATATTTCATATTGATAACTGGCCTTTAAAGATGAACTTCACACCAGACTTACTAATAACAAGAACGTGACTTCCCAACTTTCTTGTAGCATTTATTAAGTATTTTTCATTTAAATTCGTCTGTATATCAGGTGCCTGTTATCAGTG
>NC_061109.1:68907861-68917861 GCF_015104395.2 Macrobrachium nipponense
GGGAGATGTCTTTTGTTGGACGTTAATCAAGGATTTGGCTAAGGTGTTTGGGTAAGTAAATGCACAAGGGTTAGATTTTCCGAGGGTCTGATTCGCCTTCTTAATCGTGTCCAGGTGTGGAATTTTTAATTTATTATTGGGTGTATCTCTGGTCTTGTCTTTAAGGGGTCAGTAGAAAATTACGTTTGCTTTGTGGATGGCTTTCTCAATTATATGGTCAGGATACTTTAAAGACGAAAGTTGCTTACGAATTAGTTCCAATTCTTTTTCCAGGAAATCTGGGGAACAAATTCGTAAGGCTTGAGTCTTAAGAACAGGTTGCTGGCTACACCTATCTTTATAGCTAAAGTAGTGAATGTATGAAAGTGAGAACGTTGGTTTTCTGTATATGGTAAATTTGTATTCTGTCGTGTCTCTGATTATTAAAACATCAAGAAAAGGAATTTTGTTGTCTGTTTCCCATTCAACTTTAAATTTGATCCTGGCACTAATGCGTTTAATTTTGAGAGGAATTCATTAAAATTGCCCCACTTATTATCCCAAAATGTTAGAATATCATCCACATATCTCATCCACAGCATGTTTTTGGGTTTTATTGCATTTATTACCGTAGTTTCAAAGTATTCCATGTACAGATTGGATAACACAGGACTTAAAGGACTACCCATACTACACCCGAATTTTTGCTTGTAGAATGATTCCCGAATGAGAATACGTTATTAGATGCACATAATTCAACTAACTTTATTATTTTGTCAAGCGCCAATGGGAAATGATCTGAATAGGGGGATAATTTTTCCATTAAAAACTGAAGAACGTCCTGTACTGGTACTTTTGTGAATAGGGAGCCTACGTCAAGACTTAAAAGTTTTATGTTATGAAGTGGTATATGTGCTTCTCTGAATTTGTGACAAAAATCTTCCGAATGTTTAATGTGACTAGGAGAAAAAGTGCCTAAAAAAGGAGAAAGGAGGCCAGCTAACCCATTAGAAATTTTGTAATCGAAAGCTCCGGCACATGAATCGATGGGTCTGAATGGAAGATTGTCTTTGTGAGTTTTGGGAAGGCCATAAAAGTAGGGTAATTTAGGATTAATTACTTTAAATTTCTCTAATAGTTCAATACTCTTTTTGTCTTGGCCAATTAATCTTACTTCCCGAAAATAATTTGTGGGAACGTTTTGGAAGGGATTTTTCGTCAGTTTGTCGTAAGTGTTTGTGTCGCTAAGGACTTGGTTGATTTTTTCGAGGTAGAAGTCTTTGTCCATTATTACGATTTTGCCGTCTTTGTCGGCATTTAAACCATTTGCTTTTCATTCCACTTCGGGGATGCCTTTCATTGACATGGCTGAGGGGCCTCACTATTCTTTGTCTATCACTTAAAATCCCACACCAATATTTCAGCAGCTTTATAATAATCCAGTTGCAATCTTTTTCTTCCAAACGTCTGATTTCTGAAGCGTTGAGTGTCTGTGTTTATTCGTACGTGTGCAATTGTAACCAACTTTTCATTAATTTTCTTTTATCTGGTTTTACATAACCTTTCCTAGACATTCTAAACCATTTCATATAGGTAATTTTGGAACATGTTTTCGTTTTGATGGCCCATTCCTTTCTGTACTGTCTGATTTAATAAATTTGATAATAAAGAGAAATTTACAATGTGACACCGTTAGGCCTACACTTGACCATATCAATAAATAAAAACGAAATCTAATATTTAATTGAGATATGTATAAACACGCTCAGAAAAGGGAAGAAAAATAAGAATTTGATTAAAAAACATCTTAAAAAGGGGGAAGAGATAATTATAACATATGATAGATAGAGATATTCATAAGGAGATATTATGAAAATAACATTGATCTTGCGAATAAAAAATTTAAAAAAATCTGTTAGGTACAGTGATGCTCAAATCTCACGCGACATGACTCCATAGGATTTCGTTCAAAATTCACTAACTGGCATGCTCTATATTTATCTCTTATTTCAATGCGGAAACGCGATTATTGCATACAATAGGGACATAATATATTTCATAAGAATTAAATCTGTCATATATGTCAAAACTGCAAGAAAATGTCACGTGTAGCAAATTTCAGAAAAAACTCTTTCGAAACATTTTCAAAACTCGTTCACACATCGCTGAAGCATTTGACCAAAATGAAGTCGTCATCAAGTATCAGTTCAAATGTTGAATAAAAAAAAATTGTCATAACAATAATGCTTCCAAAGCCAACATAAAATTTAAAATAGTCCTATTTGATTGCTTTTATACCTCAATGCTGAAAAAAATTTAAATATGTATATACATAAGTAGAATGCGCCCACGATATCAACATGTGAGGAGAGCGTGTGTGACGTATCATTAGTGTTGGTGCAACAACAACCACCCGGTGTAACATAAGTAGGTTTACACTGAGGAGCGACAATGAAATTATCTTGAAAACACTTACTTTATATGTGTTAGAGGAATTTTTGGATTTTTATACATAATTGTTATAATTCGTAAATATTAAAAAAATATGGAATACTAGCAAATATTCGCCTATACAATTATTCTTTTGTCAATGCCAAGATATTGTTCCTAGGCCTAGGTGTTAGATTGCTTTACTTTACAATTACAGACACATCTCTCTATTAACAATTTCTGGCAGAAAGCAAATGAGGTTATCTTCACATTCTTGTTCTTCAAGTTACCTTATGAAAGAATACATTATACACCAAAAACGAGGAGAAGGACTTTTAAGAAAATAATATTTTAAACCAGTTGAAAAACAAGTTTTCCATACGCTTTGATATCAATACTTATGATACTTCGATTTATAGTCATTTTCTCCATATAATCAAAATCATCTTTTATTCCTCAAAGAACAGGTAATCTCTACAAATAAAAACATTAGTAACATTACATCTCATAAGGCTTAGATTATCCTTTTAGGCCGATAAATCATTTTGCAACATATTGGCAGCTTTAACGCAGCCTAAAACTTCAACATTCAAAGAAAACTAGTTGTAATTCTACATATTCCTATTGTATTCGTCAAAAAAAACTGATAATCTCTACAAATAAGTTCATTAATAAAAAATTATATCTCAGAAGGCTTAAATAATTTCTTTAGGCCTATAAAACATTTTGCAACATACAGGGTTTAAACACAGCCGAAAGCTTCAACTTTCAAAGAAAACTTGTTTTATTTCATATTCTTACGTTGAAAATGTTGTTATGACTGTTGAGCTTATTAGGTTTACTGTCATAATGCAGCAGACGTAGTAATGTTGACCAGTCCGAGGAGCATGTAAAGTGTGCTTTCATTGATGGCACAGCTAACCTTATCACACCGCACTTTGAGCTTAGCAGCGTAAAAAAAGAAAATCAGTTCAAATCACACAGATTACGAATTATAACAATGCATAAAAGGGATCATATTTATATAACCATAAGGAAAATACGGCTAGCTGTGAATTCACAAATTTTATTGACATGTATGACATTAGAAAAAAAAGTATAACACTAATTGGCAACATCACGTTGAGTCTGAGAATCTGGATGATACAAAATGAATCATGTCACATGAGATTTGAGCACCACTGTACTTCAGAAAAGTTTCAGTATTCCTTCTCACCTCTCAAACTATTTTTTTTCTTTTTGCTTATTTTCTTCTACCACAGAGACGAAAAATAGAGTAATGAAAGTTATGAAACTTTTGCCGAAATAACTTTCACCGCAAAATGTTTTAACGAGCGAGGCATTACGTACGATGTTCCCACCCACAACAAACTCCTCCCCCACCCCTTGCGTGAGACCGAGTCATTTTCGCTCGATTTGATTTTGTGACTTTCAAGAACTTATGCCCCGACATGAAACGGAAATAAATTCGAGTGAAAGATAACCCTAATCTGTCGTAATATTGCTGATACACTGCTGACACTGAGCGAGTCTTAACTGAAATGTTAGCTGGCTTTGACAGGAAGTGATTGATGCTGTTTCTTTCGTAACAAGTAAATCTTTCGACTCGTTAGTATGAGAGTTTTGTACAATGCATGGTCTACAGAGAGGATTTTTTATACAATTTTATCAAAGTTATTATTAGTAAGCGTCTCCGGGTCTTTATAACCTGTGAAGTTTTCCCAAGAGCTATATGCCGGCAGATAAAGTATTAAATCCATAACATTAAAATTACCAATACTGTTACAATTACAGATATTATCGAGGACAATGCTAGTTTCAAATATATGTCATATGCAGAATCTTCTATATTTTTTTATGTAAAAAAATTCATGCAAAGGATAGGGAACAACTTAAGTTTTCTGCTTTTTATGAATTTTGAAATTTCGCTGGATGAACACTCGACGTCATCACTGATTGATCCACTAGCTTCTAGGAACAAGTTAACAATATTTAAACTAATTCAGATCCATTTCTACGTTCCAGTTCAAGAATTCTGGGAATGGAATCAGTTTTGATTTTCCGTTCTATTTCAGACTTCCAGTAGGGGTTGGACCATGATTAGGGGGAAACTCGGGGTATAAACTGGCATAGAATTTCCACCTAGTCATGGCCCACCTCCTACCGGAAGTTTGATATAGAACGGAGACTCAAATTTGAATACATCCACAGATTTGTTGAGCTGCAATCTAGAAATGAATCTGAATCAAGTTAGAGAATGTTTCAGATGCTGCATGACGAGGCTGTGACAGCTAATGAAAATACGGCTATTATTGGTTAAGGTATTCGTTTTAATGATTCTCTTCGGTACAATTAACAGTTACCATATCAATCGATATCTTTTTGACATTTGTTATTATTAATGTAAAGCAGGCATTTTTGTTTATTATCATATATTATTATTATTATTATTATTATTTCGGAAGGAGACCCTCTCGTAGACATGTTTTGTTAAAAATAACTGCTGCTTCAGCACTATTAATCTTATAAAGAGTCTTCTCTATCTGATGACGGCTTTCTCGTTGTTGCTTAGACTGGCGAGCAACGCACCAAAGGGCATGGTAAAATTCGGTTGAGTCATTTGATTTATTATTGCTTATACAATTCTCTCTCCTCTCTCTCTCTCTCTCTCTCTCTCTCTCTCTCTCTCTAACGCTTGATAATGTCCTGTCGATCAGGAGGAAACGTCGCGTTAGAGAGAGAGAGAGAGAGGAGAGAGAGAGAGAGAGAGAGAGAGAGAGAGAGAGATTGTATAAGCAATAATAAATCAAATGACTCAACCGAATTTTACCATGCCCTTTGGTGCGTTGCTCGCCAGTCTAAGCAACAACGAGAAAGCCGTCATCAGAAAGATAGAGAAGACTCTTTATAAGATTAATATGCTGAAGCAGCAGTTATTTTAACAAAACATATTATTATTATTATTATATTTATTATTATTATTATTATTATTATTATTATTATTATTATTATTATTATTATCACACAAGGGCCATTGACTTGAGATTCCATCTTTCAAACAATATGGTGTTCTTTATAAAAAAATAGCAGCAGGTAGAATAAAGTAAAAGTTATAGGACATATCTGTACTAGCTTTTTTCTGGAATGAGTTTAATTTACTTAAATTTGATTCCTCGTTGATCAATAGCCCTTAAACCAAGTGGTCATGAAGAAATATTTCTTCCCATGTTTTAGGGGGACACATTCTTTACCTCCTGATTCCAGAAGAGTCATCCAATTTGGCATTGCCCAATGTTATGAGATGCTTCCTACCCATCTCCAACACCAGTTTCACTATTTTTTATTAATACTCATTTCATTGCCTCTATATTATTATTATTATTATTATTATTATTATATTATTATTATTATTATTATTATTATTATTATTATTATTATGTGACCCATAACTACTTCCTTATCATTCTTTCGTTACCTCTATATTATTATTATTTTTATTATTATTATTATTATTATTATTATTATTATTATTATTATTATTATTATTATTATTATATGAAATGAGCTACAACTGATTCTCCCTTTTCCATTTCCACTTGATAGAAACAGAATACAAATAACGCAATTGAGCGTGCATGACGCCTGTGGTCGTAATTAAAAACGAAATGCATATTAATGATTTAACATTGCTGGGATTTTGTCATTCGAACATTTCACCACCGAATAGAAATTAAAAATAATTGATTGCGGTGTAAGTGACAAATCACAGAATGTCAGGCTGTCATTACTGTAAATGAAAAATGCATGAGTTTTTTTTCGCAAATCAATTGAAATCGAGACCGTAGATATCCGTGCATAATGGAAATAGACAAATCAGCTTATGGTCACAATTATTGGCTATTTCTTTTTTTTTTTTATCAGCCGGTTAGAAGATTCATATAAAATGATTTTACAATGATTTAGCATTAATGAACCTAACTATTCATTTTGATTTTGGCTTTTTCTTTGGAAATTATAATTTTAGTTTGCAAAAGGAATGTAGAATCTGGTTACAGTTATTTTTTTCAAAGTCACATTCATCTTTAAATTGCAGTAAAAGATCAAAGAGAAGCTGGAACTTGGAGAAAAGGCCCGAGTTTCACTAAAGCGTTTTGGTGACATTCTCCACAGCAGCTTCTTGTAAACCAGTCAACTATAGTTGCTTGCAGCTGAGGCAGGAAGAAGTTTCGGAGATTCTTTTAAGAACCAAAAGTTTGTTAATTATAAGGTTTTAGTATGATACCTAATATTATTGAATCTGAACTGTTCATTAAATAGTTTCTAAACCAGCCAATCTTAGTAGCTTGTTACTGAGGCATGAGCAGATTTCTGACTTCATATATAAGCCGAAGGTTTGTCAATTATAATTTTAGGTATGAAACCTATCGTTACTGAATCTAAATAGTTTATCAGATATTTTCACCAAGTGGAAAATGTGCTTAACACCTGAAATTTGTAAATTATGACAAGTTTTAAGTATGACATCTTAGATTCTATAATCAGATCAATTTGTTACATTTGTAAGTCAAGCTGTGAATCCACAAAATACGCTATTTGGTGTGCGACATCCACATATCTCCGTCAGGACTCCCAGAATCCCCGGCCAAAATCTCGAAAAATATCCTTCGGTAATAAAAGCTCTCTTGGTTTTCGGCGGCTTCCTACATTCCCATTTTCGCCTGTTCCTTCGAGGGCCATGTATCAAACAGCATGAGCTTATCGTATCCTTCCGCGTCGCCATAAGATGAAATCTAAATTCCGGGGCGACGTGGAATTCCCCGCGGGGCTCAGCGGTCGAAAACCCCATCCCCTGGAATGCACTTTTCATCCTTATTCCAAGGACAACAACTCGTAGCCTTCTCAGCCTAAGCCTCCGTTGTCCCAGATGCAGTATGATCGAAAGAAAGAGAAAGGCTTTGGGCCTCTGTCTAAAGGCGCCAACGAGAGAGAAAGCTATTGATTTAGCTTTCTCTCTTCTGAGAATTTAATGTCAGCTTTTTAACTAAATTTCTCACTGGATGACATAAAAATATTTTGCTCACAGTTATCTTAAATCTTGTTCATATGCATGTTTTTGTACAGCAGATTCCAAGAGAGTAAGAAATGTTCAAGTATTATTATTAATGCAAGTATAGATACTGAAAACACTGAAAGTTATTTGCCCTTAACATAAAGAAATTCCAAATTAAATAGTTTTTTTAGCAAGAAATGACATTTGCTCAACTGCGCATAAAAAGACATTAAACTGTTCCCTTTCCACCTTTTCATGGAAATATTCTTCGGGAGTTTGAATGCTTTATATGATCTGCGAAAATGAATAAGTTAAATCCTGCTAAAATTCCACAAGTTGTGAACAAAAGACTACAACCGGCTAAAGGTATTTTCTTGGAAAAGAAAGGTATAACTTCCAACTCATTTCAAAGCAATTATATTTTGAATAAACAATGAGATAATTTTACTGCAAAGTTAAGAATACGATGATTATGTACAATGTTCTCTCCGCTTATTTTCATCACCGTTTACCCAAACAGCATTAGAATAAAATCTTGTATTTAAACTGAGAGAAGTTATTGTAATAATGGAAATAAACCCTCTCAAAAGGGCATACTAAAGCTGGTGTTTAGAATGTTTGACGAGTAGCTCTCTCTCTCTCTCTCTCTCTCTCTCTCTCTCTCTCTCTCTCTCTTTAGCAGATACTTGCGCACACTTCCTCACTTGCGGGTTAGATATATGACGAAGAAACAGTAAAATATAAACAGTAAGTTTTAAGAAATCTTGATACTGATAATTGTCTTTGTGAAAGCCCACAACATGTGTATAGACCTCAGAAGATCGTGCAAATTATGATATGACGTATGTCTCTTTGATTGCTAGTATATTCTTCAGGACAGGAACGTTAAGATTAATGGGTAATTTCTATTCCTCTTGCTATGCTGCAACGATCTCAGGTATGATAGTGATAAGATCTGCGTCATAACCATAGGAGTAAGAGTTGGAGGAATACAGAAGTTCACACTGATCTTTGAAAATGAGGATAAAGCATTCTGATGAACACGATGATGTAAATTTCATATGCATGGAGTATAAAATGATACTTGGGGCTACCAATGGCCTGTGAATACATTTTGGAGAATAATCTGCATCACAAAGATTACCTTTCCTCAAAAACAGCTGAACTGCTAATTATGTAACTTGTGTGTTTTGATACCACTCTTGGCGAGTTTTAATCAGTTAAATAGTTATGGTAGGAATGGAAAGTCAGAAATATTATCTTGATTACCCTTTTAATTTGTATTAAATTCTAACATCCCGTAAGTAAAACCCAGTAATGTTAAAATATGTCCCTTTCTGAAAGCAAAGACAGTTTCCTGCGAATATTTATTACCCAATATCGTAAATGAAATATTACAATTGCGGACTAATGCGTCGTAATTCATAAAGAAGGAAGTTTTAATCATGAAATATATAATGAAACCTGATTTTTCACAAACTCATTGTACAATATATTTCACTGTAAAATTTACTGGAGGGAAAACACTAAAAGTTAATGAAGAGTATCAGAGAATATCATAATTATATCAAACAAAAATATATGAGAGCAAAAACAATTAATTATCTCGATTAGCAGATTTGGCAGTTATTGTCATCAATTGTTCTCGGTTAATCATTTAACAAGAATAACGTTTCCGTGAGAGCTATGAAATGTCATCAATAATAGTGTTTGTTTGAGTTATTACTACACAAATGGAGTAATTTTTGTTATTTAAATCATGGACTTTATGACTATAATTATCTATTCGTAAAGTAACATAATTCCAAAAACCTATCCCATTTATAAAAAAAACAATTAGAAATCAATATGCTCAATTTAAAGAAAAGTAATTTACCTAATTTTATCAACATTATTTTACAATTGATATTGTTTTTGTCGTGCTGTTTACATAAAATGTAAATAATTAAAGTCAGAAGTTTACCCTTTTACCGGTTGCCTTTGGAGCAAGAGTCTGTGCAGGAGACTGACCTAACATAAAGTAACATAAATAACAATTGATAATAAAGAAAAATTCTGTATAATTCAAACACCGGGCAAATGTGCAATAATTTTTTTTTTATTGTTTGTTAATGTGACATATTTCGACACTACAACGGGGTATTAGACAATTCACCCAACATTAAGAATCTAAAATAGAATACCTGCTCCCTTTTGTTGCTCGGCAGAATTTCAGTTGTAAATTAATTAATTTTATGCAACCCTGAATTGAGTACATTTTTGTAATAATGGAAACAAATGTCAGCAGGTACACACACACACACACACACACACACACACACACACACACACACACACACACATATATATTATATATATATATATATATATATATATATATATATATATATATATATATAGTATAAAACTGTCAGCAGGGATAGATTTTTGAATTATGTTACTTTACGAATAGATAATTATAGTCATAAAGTCCATGATTTAAATAAAAATTACTCCATTTTTGTAGTAATATATACAATAATTTTGCTTTGGTTTTTGCAT
>NC_061109.1:68940361-68942861 GCF_015104395.2 Macrobrachium nipponense
TGAATTCAGTTTGACAAACAATGTCGTAATCATCTCCCTTTCTCGGCTTTAAATGTCATCTGACATCCTGAAGCCCCATAAGGTAAGCCTCATGATTAGGAGAGTAACGTTATATATGTTACAGTATTTTAGAATTAATAATAATAATAATAATAATAATAATAATAATAATAATAATAATAATAATAACTAATAATAATAATAATAATAATCAATAATAATAATAATAATAATAACTAAAAACCAAATTTTTCTAGGAATAAGAGATACACAGCAAAATATGAACCCCAAAGAATTTATTATATTTTGATAAGTGTAAATCATTTATATATGTACTTATTTTGCAGTTTTACTTTTATGTAAAAAAATCCATAAATAAAACCGCTGTGGAGAAATAGCCATCTTCATGTAAGTGAATTCAGTCACGGAATTTATATTTCATTTCGCCGAAAGAAAGTAAAAATCAGTGGAATGACAAGTTTGGGTCAAGATTTTTTTTTTTTTTCCTAGGCCGCTCAAGATGGAAAATAAGATAAATTATTCTGAAGAGTAATTCAGGGAAATAAGGAAAATATATCGGGAAAATAATTTTGGTCAATTGTGCTTAACCAAATCATAGGGAATTTTTCTCTTAAGTCTCACGATTTTAACTGTTTCCTCATTCTATAAGTATCCACTGTATGAATATATGAACCATACATAAATGCTCAAGAATGTTATCTGACATGTCGTATTAGAGAATTTGGGGAAAATGCTCCAACTTGCTCTGTTTCATGGAAAAGCTTAAATCTACTTTTGAAATTATATACCGCCTATAATATGACATTCAACTTCATATTCCTGCTAACAATTTTTTTTTTCTTCTCTTTAAATTTAAGCTCTGTTCTCTCTTTAAACGCATATCGCCTTTGTCTGGAATTTATTTACCTAACGTGTTGTATTAAACACATATATACAATGACAATCAAACGTACACACACACATAATGTGTGTGCGTGGGGTACACATACATACGAACATGATTAAATACTTACACACATACATACATGCATACATACATACATAGCCCTTTTGCTACTGAAACCACCCAATAAACTAAAACATCCATTTAATGCAAACAGGTGTATTATGCCGTATGTTTGTTCAGCGAAAAAATTGAATTTGTCATGTAATCCCAGCGCATAAAGGGACTAAATAAACAGGGTAATTCAATCTCCAAAAAGGTTATTTTAGTGGGATGTAAATCCTCTCTTTCTTTCTATGGGCTTACGGTGTCCTTTGTTTCTGTGGCACGAAATTATAAATATATCCAAAATGAAAAAAATATGTTCATGTGAGTGGTACTGATATAGACCTTAACTATAATATCCATCTTTCAAAGAACTCGTTTAGTTTCATTCCAAGTGAATGAACATTAAATCATAATGGTCATTGGGTGGTTTATTCAGAATAAAAGATTTAAAAAAAAAAAAAAAACATGTCTTTTGTAAATTACGATTTATTTGGGGGTGAATGCAGGGGAGCAATATACAATCACAAGGTTAATGATAAAATGATACAGTTATATTTCATCTATTCATCAATTTTTCCTATTTTCATTTCGTTTGTATTGACGAACTAAATAAATATAAAACAACATTTAAAAGATTGAAAAATACAAATATTGAAATTATAAAAGAATATGAAAAATAAAAACAATTATTATTTAAAGAAATTTAGTCAATTAAGTAATTTTCTTAATTAAATAAGCAAATAAATGAATCAATAAAATTTAAACAAAGCTGAAGCAATATAAAACAAAAGAAAAACAAAATACATGAAAAAATAAATAAGATATGTAAAAGATAAATGAATTTAAAAAGTAAATCAAATAAATTGATGAATAAATAAAACAAATGAGAAATTAAATTGAAAAGAGTAGAACAAGAGAAAAGAATGCAAAAATGTCAGCCTTACTTCCACCTTGTGCTGCGTCAGTCAATCCACGAGTAACAAAGTGCTTCCCGAAACTTGCATGAATTTTTTCGCGGAAAAAATTTCCCTGAGACGAGAGAGCACTAATAAGTTCCCTTTTTCTTTCTGCTTTATCAGCACTTTTTTTTTTTTTTTTTTTTTTTTTTTATCCTGGTGGGCTTCGAATCGTCCGCAAATATGCTTTGATTCATACGCAGATATGCGTTGATTCATCTTCAAAGAGGCTTTGATTCAGCCGCAAATATATGTTAATTCATATGCAAATATATGCTGATTCGTCCGCAAATATGCGTTTCTTCCTTCCCATGTTATGCGTATTTTTTATACTCAGATAATTCTTTACGTTCTTCATAAGAGCATAGCTTTCCTCAAACACAAATGTGCGTTGAATTATAAGCAAATTGGCGTCTCTTCCCTATAATATACTTGAGAGACCGAATACATATATCCGCCATTAAGCCGACCTGAGAAAGATAGAGCTTGAGAAAACTCCGGACTAATGGCTTCCGAAGGTGAAAATTCCTCT
>NC_061109.1:68945361-68969167 GCF_015104395.2 Macrobrachium nipponense
AATAATAATAATAATAATCATAGCAATAATAATAATAATAATGATAATAATAATAACTAAACTGTATAGAGAAACAACACACTTACAAACGAGATTAAACTAATTCAACATGAATGTTTAACTCAAAGAATACACGATACTATTCAATAAAACAACAGCTAAAAATCATTTATCTCAGTATTTTCTCGTTCAAAACTAACAAATACCATGAAAAGAGCATTTCATGAACATCGAATGGACCTCATTCATCCGAAATGAACCCAGAAGGACCAGCCTCCTTGGCAGGAAGTAATTTCCCCCGCGAATCTAGAACATAATTGTGACTGAAGTTACAACTGGCAACAGATTCCTTGATTTCCGAAGGGAGATTTGGTCTTAACTAGATGCTTTAAACTACTCCAGGCTGACAAATATTCTCCTCTGTTTCAGTACAGAGGAGAATAAAGGCTTATTTATTGTATCTATTTATTTGCAATCTTTTGGTTTTGCTAGGCATTGAGGACGGAACTTCTTTGATACTGATGAAGATTCGGTAGCTGTTGGCTGTAAGTCATTATGGATCTTGCAAAATATCTACCTATATATATATATATAATATATATATATATATATATATATATATATATATATATATATATATAGTATATATATAGATATAGATATATAATATATATATATATATTATATATATATATATATATATATATATATATATAATAATATATATAATATATATATATATATCTATATATATATATATATATATATATATATATATATATATATATATATATATATATATATAATATACTATATATATATATATATATATATCTATATATATATATATATATATATATATATATATATAGATATATATATATATAGATATATATATATATATATATATATATATATATATATATATATATATATATATATATATATATATATAGTATATATATATATATATATATATATAGATAATTTGCAGGAACCATAATGACTTACAGCCAACAGCTACCGAATCTTCGTCAGTATCAAAGAAGTTCCGTCCTCAATACCTAACAAAATCAAAAGATTACAAATAAATAGATACAATAAATAAGCCTTTATTCTCGTCTGTACTGAAACAGAAGGAAGAATTGTCAGTCTGTTAGCAGTTGAAAGCATCTAGTTTAAGACCACATCTGATATATATCAATATATAATATATATATATATATTATCTATATTATATATTATAATATAAAATATATAAATTATTAGTATAATATAATATATATATATATACTATATATATATATGCCATATGTATATATATACTATAATTATAATATATATAATGTATATTATATATATATATATATATACTATTATGTATATATATGTTATATATGTGTATGTGTGTGTGTATATATATATATATATATATATATATATATATATATATATATATATATATATATATATATATATATATATATATATATATATATATATATATATATATATATATATTATATATATATATATATATATATATATATATATATATATATATATCTATATATATATATATATATATATATATATATATGCATATATACAAACACACACACACACACACACACACACACACGCACACACACACACACAGATTATATATATATATATATATATAATATATATATATATATATATATATACTATATATATATATATATACAATATGTATACATATATAACAACTTGAAAAGGTCATCTTGGTCTTAAGTGGTCTACTCTGGGATTCCAGTAGCCTCTGATATTTTGCTACTGTGTTCGAACAGTAAGACAGAAAACACTGTAAGTCTCTCTCTCTCTCTCTCTCTCTCTCTCTCTCTCTCTCTCTCTCTCAACAATGTTAATGCCTGTTCGAACACAGCAGTAAAAGATCAGATCTACTGGGATACCAGAGTAATCCACTTAGGTCCAAAATGACCTTTTCAAGTTTGTTTAAGTACCGAGAATTAAATTCGCTTTAAAAGTCAACATTCAACTAATGAATTTACGTTTCTGTTGTGTACTATTCTTAGGAATTAATTCAGAAAAAAAATTATTTTCCTTATGATGTTGTCGGCGCAATGAGAACCAACTGATGATATAATAAATATAGTAATGATGTATATGACTTCCATGTATCTAGGATTTTGAATTTTCTCATAAAATACACGGCTAGTTAGCCAAGATGATGTATACAGGAAATACTAGATTTATGGAGTCATTTTCATTGATTAATGAATTTAATTTCTTCCCTCTTTATTCTTCGCCGAAGTCATTTTCCTCGTGAGATGACATTTAATCCTTAGCTTTTTTTTTATTCTTATGATCTTTATCATTGTTACATTATTTGTATACAGGTATATAAACTGGTTGTGCTTGACAAAGACACGTGTTTCTTAAGTGATAAACTATTAGTCCACTTTCCTTTAATTAATCATATTTGTAAGACATATTTCCCTATCTCGGTAATTCTGGGTTTGATTAAGAAAGTTTATATTGTTCTATGTATCTACGCAATATAATCTGTTTTCTATGTACGCGAGATCATTTCCAATGGTCTACTACTAAGTAATTTTTAAAAAATTTTTAGAATTCTTATTCCAGTATTACTGTCCTGACAGTACTTTCGATTGCTACCAATGTCATTTATCTTTTATATCATCTCTCTCTCTCTCTCTCTCTCTCTCTCTCTCTCTCTCTCTCTCTCTCTCTCTCTCTCTTCTCCTCCAAATGTCTGTGCTGCAAAAGAAAGGCATAAATTACAAATGGAGAATTTTTCATTCTGTTATATCCTCAGGAAAACAACACGAACAAGCCAACGTATTGTTTTAATGATCAGGTTTTCGTGTCGAGCTGCTCATATCACAAGAGATGGTGAAAATTATTATCAATTATCAATCAGAATTAAATGCCGAAGGAATAATATACTTTCGTAATGCATCCCCTGTTATCAAAATGACTTTCCAATCGTTCATCTATAATAGTTAGCATTGCTACATAACGTTTATGAATATCTTTGATATTATTATTTTTTTTTTCTGCTCTATCACAGTCCTCCAATTCGACTGGGTGGTATTTATGGTGTGGGGTTCCGGATTGCATCCTGCCTCCTTAGGAGTCCATCACTTTTCTTACTATGTGCACCGTTTCTAGGATCACACTCATCTGCATGAGTCCTGGAGCTACTTCAGCCTCTAGTTTTTCTAGATTCCTTTTCAGGGATCTTGGGATCGTGCCTAGTGCTATTTGATTTTGGGTACAATTTCCACTGGCATGTCCCATATCCCTCTTATTTCTATTTTCAGATCATGATACTTATCCATTTTTTCCCTCTCTTTCTCTTCAACTCTGGTGTCCCATGGTATTGCGACATCAATGAGTGATACTTTCTTCTTGACTTTGTCAAGCAACGTCACGTCTGGTCTATTTGCACGTATCACCCTATCTGTTCTGATAACATAGTCCCAGAGGATCTTTGCCTGGTCGTTTTCTATCACTACCTCAGGTTGGTGCTCGTACCACTTATTACTGCAATGTAGCTGATGTTTCTTGCACAGGCTCCAGTGGAGGGCTTTTGCCACTGAATCATGGCTCTTTTTGTAATGGTTCTGTGCAAGTGCCGGGCATTCGCTTGCTATGTGGTTTATGGTTTCATTTTTCGTATTGCACTTCCTACATATGCGAGAGATGTTATTTCCATCTATCGTATTTTGAACATATCTGGTTCTTAGGGCCTGATCTTGTGCCGCTGTTATCATTCCTTCAGTTTCCTTCTTTAGCTCTCCCCTCTGTAGCCATTGCCATGTGTCTGTATTGGTTTGTTGTGCCAGTCCTCTGTTCTGTTTGTCATTCTCCTGTGTCTGTATATTTCTGAGTCTTCGTCTACTTTTATTAGTCCTTCTTCCCATGCACTCTTTAGCCACTCGTCTTCACTGGTTTTAAGATATTGCCCCAGTGCTCTGTTCTCGATGTTGACGCAGTCCTCTATACTTAGTAGTCCTCTCCCTCCTTCTTTTCGTGTTATGTATAGTCGGTCCGTATTTGCTCTGTGTATCGTCATATGTTTCCTGGTTTTCTGATCTATGCTGCGGAGTTCTGCCTTTGTCCATTCCACTATTCCTGTGCTGTATCTGATTACTGGCACTGCCCATGTGTTTATGGCTTTTATCCTATTTCCGGCGTTATTATTATTATTATTATTATTATTATTATTATTATTATTATTATTATTATTATTTATTCAAAAATAAAACCCTATACTTGTGGAAGAAGCCCACAGATGTATGTTGACTCGAAATTCAGGCTTCCGCAGAATGTGGTTATCATTTGAAAGAAATGACTGGAGATCATAGGAATTAAAGAAAAAAAAGAATCAGTTATTAGAAGAATAATGTATCAACAAATGAGTAGATAAACGGATAATAATGTAAATGAATGATTAAAGTACAAGAAGAATTGTGTTAGGGTAGTAATGCATTGCATCTTCGCTTGAATTTTTGAGAATCAAAGATTCAACGTAATTACACAACATCCTCAGGGATACCGAACAAAACTTTAGCCAACACACAGGTTATTGTCGAACAAAATTCATCATTTTATTCATCCTTCTAATGTGAGACAAACAACTGCTAAAGCACTGGATACCGAATAGAGGAAATCTTTGAATCGAATCGTAATTTCACTCGTTAAGCCTTCGTTCATGACACAAGTGCCCTCAGCTGAAGGTTCCATGCGAACTCACTCACGCCCACTTCGACCGAGTCCTTTTTGCACAGAGACAGAGATTCGACTTTCCAAGGATTTATCCTCAGACCTGCTGATGCGGGAGAATCACTAATGTCCCTGAAGATAAGATGATTTTTTTTTTTTTTTTTTTTTTTTTTTTTTTTTTTTTTTTTTTTTTTTGAAGGAAGAACCTTGTTGGGGTAAAATGTTTTCGTACTGAAATTAAATTTGTTTATTTACTATGTGTTTGATGCTAACAAAAGTGTCGTTTAGGAAGTATATAGAGAACGTTATTTACGTAAGGTTGAAATTCAACATTTTATTGGTATTAAATTAACGTAGTTTTTGTTTTTATTTATCAAGTTTAAATCAGCCTTGTTTCCTTTTAAGTTTCTTTTGCTTAAGCAGCCAAATGCTTGTTAGTTAATGTAAGAGTTTTAGTGTTATTGAGCGCCTCCTCCTCCCTTGTTTATTTCTGTGAACTATCGTTCTAACGATTGTTTTGTGATTTGTTTTTGAGTTACAGTGGATCGTTCGTAGCTGTACTGTGAACGTTGATGGTCTGCCCGCGGAAGTTCGGGCTTTGGAACGCTCCTTGTCAGACCATCCCCTTGAGCAGCTTTTGTGGATTATTGGAGGACGACCTTTTGGCAGTTTATTTTGGAAACGGCGCTGTTGGAATCTTTCCTCACGACCGTTCGTAGGTGCCTTAGTCACCTGCGACTCTGGTGCTGCAGATCACGGCTCTTCGTTCACTTGCGACCATAGTGTCCGCTTTACGGGGCTTTCCGCAAGAAGCGTAAGCTATTTGCGACTTCTCGTATTACCCCTTATTCCCGTCGGAGGAGCCCACGGGAAATTGGTACCGTCGCTGGATCCCGGTACTGATTACGGATTCACCTGCCACTTCTGCCTTCGTCCTTCTGCATTTCTTCGGGGATGTGTGTGAGCGCTGGCTCGTAAGGAGATACGTAGGGAGGCAATCGCCAGGTAAGGCAGTATAGATGTTATTTCCTTCGAGGAGCCTTATACCCCTTTTGTCCTGGCGATCGTGTCCATCCCTTTAGTAGCAGCTTGGGTGCTTGCTATGGACTCCTAGTTCGACCCGTCTTCAGTTGTTCATCCCCGACGTAAGGATTAGAACTGTCAGTGTACGTGCAGTACATATATTATATATATATATACATATACGTTGTCATAGTTTTTTACTTGTGTATATTATAAGCTTATTGTTGCCATTATTGTTTATAGTTTATTGGTGGATAATATTTACATATCTTTAGTTATATGGCTAGGTAGGTAAATTTAAGGTTTTACCTTTTTTTGATATCTTCCACTTCTTCAGCCTTTTGTTATTATTAGGATAGTTTTGGCCGGCTTATATTGATCCTCACTGATTTATGAATTATTTGTTCTCCTCTTCTGAATTTCTGTTAGGGCTAGATGATTAGCTTTAGGATGCCTTGTGGCTCGTTGAGGACCTGGTATTTAGTCCTCTTGCTTTAAGCTGTATTGTTGTGTGTATTTTACTTGAACCCGCAAGGCTGATTTAAATTATTTCTGTTTTGTAATAAATACTGTTAAGTTTTTCTGGAGTGTTTTTGTGCCTGCTTTCCTTGAACATGGGTTGCATATGCTGTCTACGATCCTAGCAAAATAAAGTACCTAAGAACCTGTACTAGAACCCAGAGGTTTGTAACAATTTGGCGACCGTGACAGGATCGTACACAGGTGTACTCTTGTTTTTGGTTTGCGGCACAGCACTTTGGGGATTTGGCAGTATTTGTTTTGAGTAGGTGGTTACCTTCCCCCCTCTTTGTTTTGGTTGATGATCATGGAGGAGTTTATTTTTGACCCCGCTGAATTTTTAGGGTCAGCAGACTGCTTAAAACACTTATCTATTCTGAACAAAGAATATCTGGTAAGTTGTGCTCGTTGGCTGGGAATACCATTTAAGGCAGCTGAGACAAAAGCCTGTTTGTTAGAGGCTGTAAAAAACAAGGTAGCTCAGGGCCTAGCTGAGGGTGAGCATTTAGTTGAGGAATTTGATAGTGTTGCTAGTAGTGATGAAGAGCAAGAAGGTAGTGTGAGTGTAAATCCTGGTTTTTCATTATTTGAGGATCCCCCTAGGACTGGTACCCTTTTTGAAGGACACTCTAATTTTCCTTCAAAACCAGAAGTATCATTAAATCCATTTTTGCCAGAGAATTCTATCCATGTTGAGGTAGCGCCGGTACAGCCTGTAAAATCCCAGGAGAACAGTGAATATGATGTTATATGCGAAAGAATTGAGTTGATGAAACTTGAGTTTGTGGAGAAAGAGAGGGCGAGGAAGCATGAGTTGGCTATGGCTAAAATCAATTTGGAAATGGCTAGGTTAAGAGGTTCCCCAAATCACTTTAGTACTCCCACTGGGTCCTCTCAGGATAAATTTAACATAGGGGCAGCGTTGAAATTGGTCCCAGTATTTGACGAACGAAACGTCCCAGAATTTTTTAAGGCGTTTGAGCGTGTGGCTACCCGGTTGTCTTGGCCCCCAGAGATGTGGACAGTCTTGATTCAATGTAGGCTGGTGGGCAAGGCAATTCGGGTATACAATGCTTTAGATGAAGGTGTAGCTAGGGACTATAATAAGGTTAAGGCAATAGTTCTTAAGGCTTACGACTTGGTTCCGGAGGCCTATCGCCTAAAGTTCCGTAATTTTACTAAACATGTCTCTCTCTCATTTGTGGAATTTGCTCGTCTCCAGGAGGAGCAGTTTGACGACTGGCTTAAGAGTCGCCAAGTAGTTTCCTTCTCCTCCTTGTAGTAGTAGCCATCTTGCTTTGTGAGACGTACCCGCGTGAAGTCACAATAATCAACAGATATCACAAGTTTAACATACGACTAGAATTTGAGAAATATCTAGAAGTGTTCGTGAACTATCGGTGATAAGATTAGTGTGAAAATAGTAGGATAAAGCGTCTTCTAAGTTAGTTTATCAAGTGTAATACTATAAATCAGAACAAGATGGCCGCAAGTTCCAACTGCGGGAAGAGGTGGCGTAATTTGGCGTGTTTAGCAGATTCGCAATACGATGAGGTAGCAGGAAGGGAACTGGCATTTCTCATCTATGAACTCAGCAACAGTCCTAACCAAAAAGATACAAAAGCATTCATAGATATATTAGAAGGATATAATCCTTCAAACTGGAACAAATCTAATGAAAACATCTTGAAAATAATTGAAGAAGTTCCAAATAAAATCCAAGTGGTCAAGAGACTCATAAAGAAAATATACAAAAACCAACATATTCCGACAAAGAAAATGAATAAGGTGAATCTTGTGAATATCCTAATTGATGCATTAGGAAAAAGAATGCCAAAAGCATGCAAACTGTGTAAGGTTTGGTATAGCATAGTCAATCCACAAAACCTAATCAGAAAATGTGCTGCATGCAACATTCCGACCCATCCACAGTGTGCTGAGGTAATACAAGATTTGAGAAAAGATACAAGAATTTTTTGTTCAACATGTCTATCATGGATAGATAATGTTATTAAATCAAGATTGAATGTACAAATAGTTGAGGATGAAGAAGAAGAGGAAGAGGAAGAAGAAGAAGAAAAAGAAGAAGAGGAAAACGGAAGAGAAGTAAACAAAAATGAAATGACAGAAAAAAATAGGAAAACAAAGAACAGATAAAAGTATGGATGCAGAGATACTCATTGATACTACATATGAGGCAATAAAGCAGCATACCTACGAAGAATAAATTACGATATGACAACAGAAAAGCAAATCCCGAAGAGGCTCTACCCAGATCTATACAATGACGGGAAAGAGGAAAAAATAGACAAGAAAGACAAAATCTGCAACCTTTTGAAAAGAGGGAATTGCAGATTTGGAGAAAGATGTTACTACAAACATCCTAAGATATGTCAAAACTATGAAATATATGGTAAATGTGCATACTTAGATGGATATGGGGATGATTGCAGAGATCTGCATCCAAAAATATGTAAAACCTAAAAGAAGGAAAAGGATGTGAAGTTCGACAAAAAATGCAAATATATGCACCCTGTAGCCATGAATTCATAATCAAATAAATAACCAACCAAGTAAATAAAATCCAAAATAAGAAAGAAACAAATAAAGAGAGAAATCAAGAATATCAGGTAAAAGAGAAAAGCAAACCACCAATGAGATATGCAGAGGTGTCAGCAAAAAAATTTCAAAGCATCAGCTCCGAAATTCTACTCAAGAGATAATAACTGTATTTATTATGCAAGAGGATATTGCAGAAACGGAGAAAATTGCAGATTCAGACACAAAATTAATAATTATGATGAAGGAAGATCAAAATATTATGGAAAAGTTGGATTTTTTAATGTCAGAATTTCTGGAAATGAAAAAAAAGAACGAACATACCATGAACAGGAAAAGAGACATGGGAAAATCCTTATTACTACCAGTATTAAATGAAGGGAGGGAAAACACGCAAACCATCATAGTGATGAATGCGCAGGGTTTAGTTACGAGTAACTCAAAAAGAAAAATAGAGTACTTAGAAGAAACTAACCCAAAATGAAAAAGAAAATAGATATAATGAATATAAGTGAAACCTGGTATTCCCAAGAGACTGGGAATGATGATCAAATAAAAGGGTTCCAAACTTATAGATCAGATAGAAAAAATAGGAATCAAGGGGGAACCGCAATATATGGGAAAGACAAAAAACAAGGAAAAATATATGAGAAATATAGTAACTCAGAATGTGAACTAATAGCGGTAGAATTTGAATCTGAAAAATTGATGAACATAGTAATATATAGACCTCCTAATACTAAAGAGTTTGACTTAATAATTGAAAAAATTGGATGATATATGTAGAAATCACAAGGACTGGACTATTCTCCTATCTGGTGACTTCAACTTTCCTTTCGTAGAATGGAAAGAATGAATAGGAGATTGTGGTTGTACTTATACATATAAAAAAGAGAGTAATAGTAGTGCAGAAGATAAGAGGCAATTTGAAAAGCTATTAGTATGCTACTAGAATACAACATTCAACAAATAAATCACCTGCCAACAAGAAAGGAAAATATCTTTAGACCTAGTATTTGTGAACGAGATGAATTATGTTAAAGAAATAATAGTTTATAATGCGAGTATTTCAGACCATAATGTCATAGAATTAACAGTTCATTCCAAAGCAAGTGAAAATAGAGATAAGCAAGAAATGAAAAAGTGGGAAGGATATGGAAAATACAACTTCTACAATAAAAATATAAAATGGTCAGAAATTAATGAAGAATTAAACAAAGATTGGGATAACATTTTCGTAAGTGATGACATAAGGGTAAATACGGAGATATTATATAAAATATTGGAGATAATAGTGGAAAAATATATACCGAAGAAGAAAAGTAAACATCATTCATGCATACCAAGAGACAGAAGGATCTTGTTCCAGAAAATCAGAAAGTGGAAAAAAGGTCTTGCAAAAGAAAAAAATGCATGGAAAGTTATAGAACTAAAAAGTAAGATAGAAAATGCAGAACAAAAGATTATACAATCAAAAGAAAATGAAAAACGGGACTTGGAAGAAAAAACCCTATTAAATATCAAGCAAAACCCCAAAAACTATTATACTCATAAATGCGAAGAAGATGAATAAAAGAAGAATAGAAATAGGCCCTCTGAGAATTGAAGGGAGATTAACGAATGAAAAAAAGGAAATTTGCAACATACTGGCAGAACGATATAAGAGAGAATTCACCCCTAGATAGATAATGAAGATAATGATATAGAAGTAAGGGATGAAAATAGTGAATATTTAGCTGACATAGATATTAATGAAGTCTTGATATTGTGCAGGCTATTAATGAAATTAAAAATGGAGCTGCTGCAGGGCCTGATGGAATTCCTGCTATTTTGTTAAAGAAAGTAGTTCATTCTATCGCAAAGCCACTTGCAATATTATTAAGACAAAGTGTAGATACAGGCAAGATATATGATGAGACACAAATTAGCATATATTACCCCTACTTTCAAAAGTGGATCAGACGAAGGCAAGTAATTATAGGCCTGTGAGTCTAACATCACATATTATGAAAGTGTATGAAAGGGTAATGAAGAAAAATATTATGAAACATTTAATAAAAAAATAATTTGTTTAATAAAGGACAACATGGTTCGTACCCGGAAAAAGTACACAAACCCAACTGTTAGTCCACCGTGAAAACATATTCAAAAATATGAAAAGCGGAAATGAAACAGATGTGGTTTATTTAGACTTTGCAAAAGCTTTTGATAAAGTAGACCATAATATATTAGCGAAGAAAATTAGAAAACACAATATCGTGGATAAAGTAGGAAGATGGTTAAAAGAATTTTTACACACAGAAAACAGATAGTTATTGCAAACGACGAGAAATCGGATGAAGCCAAGGTAATATCCGGTGTGCCGCAAGGTACGGTGTTAGCTGCAATACTGTTTGTTATTATGATTGAAGACATAGACAATAATGTTAAGGATTCGGTAGTGAGTAGTTTCGCAGATGACACAAGAATAAGTAGAGAAATTACTTGTGATGAAGATAGGAACGCTCTACAAAGAGACCTTAACAAAGTATATGATTGGGCAGAGGTAAATAGGGACGGTATTTAACTCTGATAAATTTGAATCAATAAATTATGGAGACAGAGAAAGAAAATCTATATGCATATAAGGGACCTAATAATGAGGACCATCACAAATAAGGAAGCAGTTAAAGACCTTGGTGTGATGATGAATAGGAACATGTATGCAATGATCAAATAGCAACTCTGTTGGCAAAATGTAAAGCAACTAAAGGGAATGTTGTTACGGGCACTTCAAAACAAGAAAAGCTGAAAACACATGATTATGCTTTATAAAACATATGTTCGTAGTCCACTTGAATATTGCAATATGATATGGTACCCACACTATCAAAAGGATATTGCACAAATAGAGAGTGTACAAAGGTCCTTTACAGCTAGAATAGAAGAAGTTAAGGACCTAGACTACTGGGAAAGACTACAATTCTTAAAATTATATAGTCTAGAAAGGAGAAGAGAACGCTACATGATAATTCAGGCATGGAAACAGATAGAAGGAATAGCAGAAAATATCATGGAACTAAAAATATCAGAAAGAGCAAGCAGAGGTAGATTAATAGTGCCCAAAACTATACCAGGAAAAATAAGGAAAGCACACAGGACATTAATCCACTACGCACCAGCATCGATAATGCAGCGTCTATTCAATGCGTTGCCAGCTCATCTGAGGAATATATCAGGAGTGAGCGTAGATGTGTTTAAGAATAAGCTCGACAAATATCTAAACTGCATCCCAGACCATCCAAGATTGGAAGATGCAAAATATACCGGAAGATGTACTAGCAACTCTCTGGTAGACATTAGAGGTGCCTCACACTGAGGGACCTGGGGCAACCCGAACAAGATGTAAGGTCTGTAAGGTCTGTAAGGAGAGAGCTTATGTTGCTAGAAGAGTTTAAAAAGGCTTGTAGCAAGGAATTAAGAATTTATCTTGAAGAGGTTAAAGCAGTCAGTTTGAGTAAGGCTGCCCAGATAGCGGATGAATTTGTGTTGACTCATCGGGCTGGGTCAGGTAATCTTGGATCTGTAGTTAATTTTCAGCCTGGTAAGTCAAATAATTATCAAAAGAAATTAGGTGGTCCGGGAAATAATCTTGTCCAGGGGAATCTGCACAAGAATAGGACTGGAGATGCTCAGGGAGAGGGCTCAAGTGGATCTTACACTAGAGTCTTCTCCAAAAGTAATAAGTTAACTTCTGGTAATGGTAATAGAGTAAAAAGGGCCTGCTTCTGGTGCAATGAACCAGGACATTTTCAAGCACAGTGTAACGCCAGAAGGAGGTACCTCCAAAGAAACAATAATAATCCGGTAGCTCTAATATCAAATAACCCTATGTCTAATAAGTCTCAGGTTGAAAATCCACCAGTGTTGATGGCTAATGATGGTTGTAGCAAGGGGGAAAATGTTGGTTCTTTATCTAGTAGGGATTTATGACTTTATGATAAATATATTTGGCTTGGCAAATTGATTACCGAATCGAAAACCCTAAAGGTGAAGTTTTTGCGGGATACTGGGGCTGCTCGGTCTCTGGTATTGAAGGAATCATTGAAGGGCCTAGTTAATAATTCAGGTGATTTTGTGGTTTTGGGAGGTTTCCCGAACACGATGGTATCGGCACCTTTAGTTGAGGTGGAATTGTCCTTCCCTGGTTATAATAGGAAGACAGAATTAGCTGTTGTAGAAAGCCTACCAATCCCAGGCATAGATGGTATACTGGGTAATGACATGTTGGATGACAAGGGACGTGAATTGTTTCCAATATTGTCTTTGAATGCTTGTCCAGTGGCTGTAACGACACGAGCTGCTGCAAAGGCAGCAGATTTGTTAGATGATGATGATGATGATTTAAATTTAAGTAGTTTAGCTGTAGAAGTAGAAAGGCTCGGGTCTGTAGTTAGTAGTAGTGATAAGCTTTTTGGTATGTTATTGAAACCTGATTGGGATCGTTCAAAGTTTATTGAAGCTCAGAAGGAAGAGTTCAATTTTGAACTGGGTGATACGAGTGATTTGACTAGACCACGATTTTGTGTTATAAAAGGTGTGTTATATAGAGTTAGTCGCCCTTCCTCTCATGCCCTTGATATAACATCTCGAAACGAGCAGATAGTGGTCCCTACTCAGTTCAGAGATTCAGTTTTGAAATTGGCACATGAAGACACTTTTTCTGGCCACTTTGGTGTATGTAAAACTTTTAGTAGGTTAGCTAAATATTTTTGGTGGCCAGGCTTAAAGTCTTCAGTAAAATGGTTTGTGAATAGTTGTGAAGCATGTCAGGTGATGGGAAAACCCAATCAACCAATTCCAAAAGCCCCTTTAAATCCGATTCCAGCAATTGGAGAACCTTTTGTGGAGTTGGTGATTGATGTGGTTGGGCCTTTACCTAGGACTAAGTCAGGGTTTACCCATCTCCTGACAGTTATGGACAGAGCATCTAGGTTTCCTGATGCATTCCCTATGAGGAGGATTACTTCTCGTGCGGTGTTCGAGAAACTCATAGAGTTTTTCTCTAGATATGGTTTGCCTCGTACTATTCAGTCTGATTGTGGAACTAATTTCACAAGTAGGGTATTTCGGGGTAAGTGTGCTGAACTGGCCATTCAGCACATTACCAGAGTACCCTATCATCCAGAGAGTCAGGGTGTGGTGGAAAGATTTCACCAGACCCTTAAATGTGTATTAAAGAAATATTGTTATGAGCAAGGAGAGGATTGGGATAAAGGGCTTCCCTTTGCTCTCTTTGCCATACGGAATCACCCTAACTCGTCCACAGGTGTCGCGCCCTTCGAGTTGGTATTTGGTCACAAGGTACGTGGTCCTCTGGAGATAGTCCATGAGGTGATTGAGTCTGGACAAAGAGGAGAGATGAATGTGGGTGAGTTTGTGGAAACCTTAAGGAGAAAGCTATCTATGGCTTGGAAGTTTGCACGAGAGAATTTGGCTTCTTCCCAAGCTGCCATGAAAATGAATTTTGACAAAGACAAAGGTACGTTCGTTTGTGCCCGGGGAATTGGTTTTGGTATTAAGTACAGACTCGGACAACTTTCTCGAGCCAAGGTATAAGGGACCTTGGAAGGTTTTGAGAAAGCTGTCTGAGGTAAACTATGAGGTTGAAGCCCCCGGGACCAAACGAAAGTGCCGGGTATTTCATATAAATAGATTGAAGTCGTATACTTCCTGTGGTAAGGACCCTTTGGCTATTGTTTATGAACCAGTATCTGTGGTAGTGGTAGAGCCTCCTACGGATGATTTTGTAAATTTGGTTGGTCAGGTGTCTTCTGATGCTCTATTTGACAATGTTCAGAACTTAGAAATTTTAAAGGAGGGATTAGAGCATCTGGAGACTAACCAGAGAAGTGATGTTATGGAATTAATCCTTGCCTTCCCAGAGTTATTTCAGAATGCGCCAGGACGAACGAGCTTGCTCCAGCATGATGTCGATGTGGGCAGTGCTTCCCCGGTAAAGCAGTCTCCTTATCGATTAAATCCAATGAAGAGGGACATTGTTGATAAGGAAATTAAGTATATGCTGGAGCATGACCTCATTCAACCTTCGGTGAGTCCCTGGAGTTCTCCAATAGTCCTCGTAAAAAAACCTGACGGAAAGTTCCGAATGTGCGTCAACTATCGTAAGGTAAATACTCACACTAAAAATGACTCCTTCCCTTTACCTCGTATAGATGATTGTCTCGATCAGATAGGGTCCTCCAAGTTTATAACAAAGTTGGATTTGTTGAAAGGGTATTGGCAGGTTCCCCTGTCTGATCGAGCCCGTGAAATTTCTGCCTTTGTAACTCCCTTTGGGCTTTACGAGTGTAAAGTGATGCCCTTTGGGATGAAGAATGCAGCTTGCACCTTCCAGCGACTAATGAATAGGGTCATTTGTGGCTTGGAAGGGGTGGAAATATATATAGATGATTTGGTGGTTCACAGCAACGACTGGCGGACGCATATGGTAAGGTTAAAAAAGGTGTTTGAAGCCCTGAGAGCTGCCGGTCTTGTTGTGAACCTTGGTAAATGTGAGTTTGGTAAGGCCAGAGTATGCTATTTGGGCCATGAAGTGGGTTTGGGTTCAGTAGCCCCCAAACAAGCTAATATAGAGGCCATTGTAAATTTGAAGAGGCCGTGCAATGTCAGAGAGGTCCGGAGAGTCCTGGGTATGTTGGGGTATTATCGTAGGTTTGTCCGGAACTTCTCAGACATGCTCACCGCTTACTAAACTATTGGAAAAAGGTCGTAAATTTGAGTGGTCACCTCAGTGTGAAGAGTCTTTCATAAAGCTTAGGTTGATGTTGTCCAATCCTATTCTAATGTCTCCTAATTTTCAGAAACCATTTATTATTGCTGTTGACGCTAGTGACGTTGGAATTGGAGGAGTCCTCTTTCAGAGAGATGAGGCTGGAGAAGTTCGTCCCATATCTTATTTTAGTAAGAAACTTTTAGCGGCCGAGAGAAAATACTCTACTATCGAAAAGGAGGCCTTGGCCCTGGTTCGTACGTTACTCCACTTTAAGCCCTATGTAACAAATTTTTCTTATCCCATAGAGATTTGGACCGACCATAATCCCCTCGTCTTCATTGAACGAATGAAGGGTTCTAATCAGAGGATTTTGCGTTGGGCCCTGCAGTTACAGGAGTTCACGCTGGTGATAAAGCATATTAAAGGTTCTGATAACCGTATTCCTGATGCTCTCTCTCGGATGTAGTCGTGAGTTTTTCCTCAGCTCCCCTCGCCCTTCTCGTTTTGTTTTTTTTTCCTCGGGTTGTATAAAAAACTTTTGGTAAGTGTGTGGTGCAAGAGGTTGTGTATGAGTATTCAGCTTTAGCTTAGTTTGTTATACCTGAACTTCTTTAGATTTGGGTAGTTTAGTATTTCTTAGCCTTTGTAGACTCTCCCTCCCAGTTAGATGATAGGAGGGTTTCTAGCTGTATGCTTATGGAAACTGTGGGGACAGTCTAATCTGAGGTTCCCTGTTGCCTATTTTGGTAAGTTTACGTTGCGACTATGATTTTTTTGTTGTTGTTGTTATTCTGTATATTATTATTTTGCTGAGTATCTATTTCCAGAGATTTGGAATAGTTACTTTGTCCTTTCTTTTTGTACATGTGTATTGATTACTTTGAAATGTTTTAAGTTAATTCCTTTTCAGCATTTTTGCTTAGGTTTAAAAAAAATGTATTCTATGTGAATAATTTTTTTTGTTTTGGGGGAGGAAGGTATTAAATTACCGTAGTTTTTGTTTTTATTTATCAAGTTTAAATCAGCCTTGTTTCTTTTTAAGTTTCTTTTGCTTAAGCAGCCAAATGCTTGTTAGTTAATGTAAGAGTTTTTGTGTTATTGAGCGCCTCCTCCTCCCTTGTTTATTTCTGTGAACTATCGTTCTAACGATTGTTTTGTGATTTGTTTTTGAGTTACGGTGGATCGTTCGTAGCTGTACTGTGAACGTTGATGGTCTGCCCGCGGAAGTTCGGGCTTTGGAACGCTCCTTGTCAGACCATCCCCTTGAGCAGCTTTTGTGGATTATTGGAGGACGACCTTTTGGCAGTTTATTTTGGAAACGGCGCTGTTGGAATCTTTCCTCCTCGACAGTTCGTAGGTGCCTTAGTCACCTGCGACTCTGGTGCTGCAGATCACGGCTCTTCGTTCACTTGCGACCATAGTGTCCGCACTTTACGGGGTTCCGCAGAAGCGTAAGCTATTTGCGACTTCTCGTATTACCCCATATTCCCGTCGGAGGAGCCCACGGGAAATTGTACCGTCGCTGGATCCCGGTACTGATTACGGATTCACCTGCCACTTCTGCCTTCGTCCTTCTGCATTTCTTCGGGGATGTGTGTGAGCGCTGGCTCGTAAGGAGATACGTAGGGAGGCAATCGCCAGGTAAGGCAGTATAGATGTTATTTCCTTCGAGGAAGCCTTATACCCCTTTTTGTCCTGGCGATCGTGTCCATCCCTTTAGTAGCAGCTTGGGTGCTTGCTATGGACTCCTAGTTCGACCCGTCTTTAGTTGTTCATCCCCGAGGTAAGGATTAGAACTGTCAGTGTACGTGCAGTACATATATTATATATATACATATACGTTGTCATAGTTTTTTACTTGTTTATATTATAAGCTTATTGTTGCCATTATTGTTTATAGTTTATTGGTGGATAATATTTACATATCTTTAGTTATATGGCTAGGTAGGTAAATTTAAGGTTTTCCTTGTTTTGATATCTTCCACTTCCTTCAGCCTTTTGTTATTTAGGATAGTTTTGGCCGGCTTATATTTGGATCCTCACTGATTTATGAAGTATTTGTTCTCCTCTTCTGAATTTCTGTTAGGGCTAGATGATTAGCTTTAGGATGCCTTGTGGCTCGTTGAGGACCTGGTATTTAGTCCTCTTGCTTTAAGCTGTATTGTTGTGTGTATTTTACTTGAACCCGCAAGGCTGATTTAAATTATTTCTGTTTTGTAATAAATACTGTTAAGTTTTTCTGGAGTGTTTTTGTGCCTGCTTTCCTTGAACATGGGTTGCATATACTGTTTACGATCCTAGCAAAATAAAGTACCTAAGAACCTGTACTAGAACCCCAGAGGTTTGTAACAATTGGACACGCAACATTACGAAATTAATAATACAAAAGAAGCAGCATTTGTCAGTCTTATTAAAACCATAATTTACTCATACCAGACGTCTTTCTAAGTCCCTTTGTTTTCTCAAAAGTTAGTTAGATATGGAGAGATGGTGATGAATATAAAATTATTACTGCATCAAAATAAATAAGTAGAATGTTATGTAGGAGGAATTAGAGAATTATTGAAATAAATATCAAGGGTGAGTAAAATAAATCTTATCATATTAATTCATGAAACTAGTAAATCATTTTTTTAGCAGTTTCTAGCATACCTGTAACGCCTACAGTCAAAATTCTATAATAGGAACGTATAAAGAAAGTAATTTGTATGAAGAATCTAATACTGTGGGATGGGAACTTGTTAACGAAAGAGCTGATCTTATTTTCATTTCTTCCAAAGAAATGAGTAGAAATCACAGATGCGCATCACAGTGAGGTCTTTTTCCATTGGAGATGTTTATAAAGTTCATGACAAACAATGGAAACTGAATTCTATTAGACTGGTGTCTACTTTTCAATATTTGGATATTTATTGTCGTGGTTTCATTCAATTGATTATTCTGACGAAGTTAGAAGCCTCTGGAGCTGAAATGATGTATATGTATGCTACATAGAAACGACAGATGGTTATGAAGAAATCGAGTTATTGCCGAGAGAGAGAGAGAGAGAGAGAGAGAGAGAGAGAGAGAGAGAAGAGAGATTCATTCGGTATGGAAATCAAAACCTTGGTTGAGGAATTATCACGATTAAAAGACAGTGCATTTATTTGCACTGGAAATCTTCTAGTTTCATAGGGGGGTCACCCTGAATTAAGTTTGATATGACAAATTCCCTCCGGTGTAGAGACAAAGTGTGTCCTTTCGATATTTTTTCCTATATTGTCCATATTTTTTATTTTTTATTTTTTATATTTTTCCTTTTTTGGTGTGTGAAAGGGAAACTATCAGGATGTTTGATTCGCTTTTGCTTCATATGTCATATGGAACCAATGCCCTCATGTGCTGGTATCATGTAACATCATTTCATACCTCCAGTTTCCAGGAAGATAAACATGTCATTTGTCAGTGCAACTGGAAACCGCTTTTTATGCGCCAAATCTCTATTACACCGATGTACATGTCGAGTCCACTAGAAATGATGCCAAAGAGCGCCAGAAATGATAATTTCAAATCCCGCAAAATATCAGTTTACAATGGAAAGCAGCGGAAGAGATGCGCTTTGTTTTCGTGATCATTTATTTTCCAAATTAGTTTACTCTTTCATCTCTCGTCACTGAATGAAATGGGGATTCGAATGAGATGCTTTCTGTTTTATGCCTGTGATTGTTTCTATTCTGATTATTCTCCCTTCGGTGACGGATGGATGGTGACAGTGGATAGATAAATTCCGAAGAGGTTTGACGTGAACATTTGAACTGTCAAACAGATTATCAGAACAAGATCGCGCAATCGTTGATTCGGTATTATTATTATTCAAAGATGAACCTATTCATATGGAACCAGCCCGCTGGGGTCCACTGGTTTGACATTCAAGCTTCCAAAGAATATACCGTTTATTAGAAAGAAAAAACAGAAGGTAACACGAAATGTCAGAAAAAATTACATCAATTAACTAAAAATAAAAATAAAAAATTTGTTCACAAATGAAGAAATAATGGAAAAATGTTATTAAATGATTAAAACACAAGAATTGTATTATGGCAGCAATCTTTTAGAGGAGTTGTTCTCCCAACACCTAACCGAAATAAAGCATACAGCGCACGTAACTGGAAAACAGCAAGCATTAAAACTCTATAGTTTTGAAAATCATGTTGAAGGTACAACTGCCTCTGCGAAATTGTGCCATTTAATCGGATACCTTGCAGATACAACAGAGTTGAAAAATTCACAACCTTCGAGTTTCAAACCTTTGGTTTTGTTGTTGCTCTGCAGTTCTCTTAGATAACAAGTACACAAATAGAGAGAGAAATAGAGAGAGAGAGAGAGAGAGAGAGAGAGAGAGAGAGAGAGAGAGAGAGAGAGAGAGAACAATTTATCCTATTCCCGCTCAATTGGAAGCGGATGCAGAAGTAATCTCCTTGCCGACCGATTAGGCATCGTGGACAATACACGACGCTATTTCTAAACTACACACCATTTCTATTGCATAAAGGTACCATGAGAAAGAGAAGCATCACTGGTTATAACTCTAACGGTTATAAAGTGTTATAACGTCGATAAAAAGCTAGAATATCGCCCAATTGAATTTCTTCATAAATTTCCTTTCCTTGTCGTTCGTTAGTTCGTCTCGGATTTCGTTGGATGCAGGAGGATGAATGAATTATCAGTGGATGCAGATGGATTAGTTAATTATCAATGGAAGCACGTTGATGAATCATATTTCCAAGCCTGGAGGAATACCACATTTTTTGATGAACTCCTAAATTATTATTATTATTTTTTTTTTTTTATTATTTATTTATTTTTTTTTTTTTTGCTCTATCACAGTCCTCCATTTCGACTGGGTGGTATTTATAGTGTGGGGTTCCGGGTTGCATCCTGCCTCCTTAGGAGTCCATCACTTTTCTTACTATGTGTGCCGTTTCTAGGATCACACTCTTCTGCATGAGGCCCGGAGCTACTTAAGACTCTAGTTTTTCTAGATTCCTTTTCAGGGATCTTGGGATCGTGCCTAGTGCTCCTATGATTATGGGTACGATTTCCACTGGCATATCCCATATCCTTCTTATTTCTATTTTCAGATCTTGATACTTATCCATTTTTTCCCTCTCTTTCTCTTCAACTCTGGTGTCCCATGGTATTGCGACATTAATGAGTGATACTTTCTTCTTGACTTTGTCAATCAACGTCACGTCTGGTCTGTTTGCACGTATCACCCTATCCGTCCTGATACCATAGTCCCAGAGGATCTTTGCCTGATCGTTTTCTATCACTCCCTCAGGTTGGTGCTCGTACCACTTATTACTGCAAGGTAGCTGATGTTTCTTGCACAGGCTCCAGTGGAGGGCTTTTGCTTTTACTGAATCATGCCTCTTTTTGTACTGGTTCTGTGCAAGTGCCGGGCATTCGCTTGCTATGTGGTTTATGGTTTCATTTTTCGTTATGCACTTCCTACATAGGGAGGGGAGATGTTATTTCCATCTATCGTTCTTTGAACATATCTGGTTCTTAGGGCCTGATCTTGTGCCGCTGTTATCATTCCTTCAGTTTCCTTCTTTAGCTCTCCCCTCTGTAGCCATTGCCATGTGTCATCGCTGGCTAGTTCTTTAGTCTGTCTCATGTATTGTCGTGCATTGGTTTGTTGTGCCAGTCCTCTGTTCTGTCTGTCATTGTCCTGTCTCTGTATATTTCTGGGTCTTCGTCTACTTTTATTAGTCCTTCTTCCATGCACTCTTTAGCACTCGTCTTCACTGGTTTTGTTTCAGATATTGCCCCAGTGCTCTGTTCTCGGTGTTGACGTAGTCCTCTATACTTAGTAGTCCTCTCCCTCCTTCCTTTCGTGTTATGTATAGTCTGTCCGTATTTGCTCTTGGGTGTAGTGCTTTGTGTATTGTCATATGTTTCCTGGTTTTCTGATCTATGCTGCAGAGTTCTGCCTTCGTCCATTCCACTATTTCTGCGCTGTATCTGATTACTGGCACTGCCCATGTGTTATGGCTTTTATCATATTTCTGGCGTTGAGTTTTGACTTGAGTATCGCCTTGAGTCTCTGCATATATTCTTTCCTGATCGTGTCCTTCATCTCTTGGTGTTTTATATCCCCTCCTTCCATTATTCCCAGGTATTTGTATCCTGTCTATCTATGTGTTTGATGTTGCTCCATCTGGTAGCTTTATCCCTTCAGTTCTCGTTACTTTGCCTTTTTGTATGTTGACTAAGGCGCATTTTTCTATTCCAAACTCCATCCTGATGTCCCCAGATACAATCCTTACAGTCTGGATTAGGGTATCTATTTCCTTGATGCTCTTACCATACAGCATGATGTCGTCCATGAACATCAGATGGTTAATTCTGTTGCCTCTTTTCTTGAGTTGGTACCCGGCATCCATCTTCTGTAGTACTTTTGTCATGGGAATCATGGCTACTACGAAGAGTAGTGGGGACAGTGAGTCGCCCTGGAAGATCCCTCTCCTGATATTAACCTCTGCTAGTCTTATTCCAGAGCTTGTAAGTATTGTATTCCAGTTGCGCATTGTATTTTTGAGGAATCTGATGGTGTTTTCCTTTGCCCCATATATTTTCAGGCATTCTATTAGCCATGTGTGTGGTATCATGTCGAAGGCTTTCTTATAGTCTATCCATGCCATGCGTAGGTTGGTTTTCCTTCTACTGTTCTTCATTACCATTTTGTCTATCAGGAGCTGGTCTTTTGTGCCTCTACACTTCCTTCTGCAGCCTTTCTGTTGGTGGGGGATGGTGTTTGTCTCCTCTAGGTAATTGTATAGCCTTTCACTGATGATACCTGTTAGTAACTTCCACATTGTTTGAGGTATCAAACAACGACACACGAAGAAACACCGACGAAGTAACAGAGAGGACGGAATGGGTAGAAAAGATTAGACAATGGATGGAGCCAGATACAGAGAGAACAAAGATCCCCTCCATGAAAGCCTACAACACCAAGAAATTTAGGGAGAAAACAAGTGAGGTCAATGAAATAATGGGCATAATACACACCACCAGTATCACAGAAACAAATAACTTGGTATATGCAGGAGCAAGATTAGTAGCAGAACTGATGGGGATTCGAACACCAACACCACCAGCACAACCAACCCAACATAAACCAAAACAGCAACCTCCTTGGAAAAGGCGTCTGGAAAAGCAAATCATGGTGATGAGATCTGACTTGAGTAAACTGAAAGAGATGGCAGAAAAAAGGCTAAGAAGCAAGAAAACAAGGGAGTAACTCAACGAGAAATACAACGTACAAGAGAGGGGACTAAACAACACAATAGAAGATGTAAAACAGAGGCTTAAGGCCAAAGCACATAAGATCCAACGGTACATGAACAGGAATAAGGGATACCAACAGAACAAACTATTCGGAACCAACCAGAAAAGACTATACAGCCAACTAAGAGGGGAAGACAACCACCCAGAAATTCCTGAAGCCAAACCAAGTAAGAGACTCTGGGAAAACATATGGAGTAATCCGGAATCACACAACAAACATGCAACATGGCTCCAGGAAGTCAAGGAAGAAGAAACAGGGAGAATAAAACAAAGATTCACAGAGATCACGACAGACACAGTCAGACACCAACTAAAGAAAATGCCAAACTGGAAAGCCCCAGGTCCCGATGAAGTCCATGGATACTGGCTCAAAAGCTTCAAGGCCCTACACCCACGAATAGCAGAACAACTCCAGCATTGTATCTCAAATCACCATGCACCCAAATGGATGACCACAGGAAGAACATCCTTAGTACAAAAAGACAAGAGTAAGGGAAATATAGCCAGTAACTACAGGCCTATCACCTGCCTACCAATAATGTGGAAATTATTATTATTATTATTATTATTATTATTATTATTATTATTATTATTATTATTATTATTATTATTATTTTTGGAGAAACAAATCCACAGGTATGTATAAGCACATATATTTAAAGTTAAATCTGTACAAAAAGCTTTCGGGAAATAGTCATGTTAAAACATTATGTGATCTCTTTCATTCCAAAATGTTTAACAAGAAAATATAAAATGCTCAAACCTCATACACTTGAAACCTTACAGAAACTTACTAAATCTACAAAACAACTCTTGAAATATTACTTAAACTATACTACA